>NC_140167.1:19635824-19683324 GCF_963971535.1 Notolepis coatsorum | reverse complement strand
AGAGACAGAGGGGAGTGTGTGTGTGTGTGAGAGAGAGAGAGAGAGAGAGAGAGAGAGAGAGAGAGAGAGAGAGAACCGATACCGAAACCGATATTTTCCGATATCACATTTTTATGCCAATATCGGACATCCCTAATCTGTGTGCCTGTGTGTGTGTGTGTGTGTGTGTGTGTGTGTGTGTGCGTGCGTGCGCGTAGTAGAGATAGTAATATACTACGGTGACAGTAGGTAGTAGAGATAGTAATATACTACGGTGACAGTAGGTAGTAGAGATAGTAGACAGTAGGTAGTAGAGATAGTAGACAGTAGGTAGTAGAAATAGTAGACAGTAGGTACAGTAGAGATAGTAGACAGTAGGTAGTAGAGATAGTAGACAGTAGGTAGTAGAGATAGTAGACAGTAGGTACAGTAGAGATAGTAGACAGTAGGTAGTAGAGATAGTAGACAGTAGGTAGTAGAGATAGTAGACAGTAGGTACAGTAGAGATAGTAGACATTAGGTAGTAGAGATAGTAGACAGTAGGTACAGTAGAGATAGTAGACAGTAGGTAGTAGAGATAGTTGACAGTAGGTAGTAGAGATAGTAGACAGTAGGTACAGTAGAGATAGTAGACAGTAGGTACAGTAGTGTAACTGAGGGGTACAATTCCCTGACTGTATTGATAAGTATGGTATCATTAAACCACTACCGCTTTATGTACTTTAATTACTGGCCATACAGTACACGATATATGAATATGATGAACACTTCCCACAATGAAATCGGTTCCAGTCAAAGGTATTAATCAAGTATTTAATGGAGCAAAAGGTACATAGGATACTTTACATTATTCTTTGAATGCACTTGTAAGGCAAAGGAGTATGCGTAGGCAAATCAATAACGAATGTCCATTCTCTGGTTACGCAGGAGGTAATTATACAACCTGAATCTTAGGGAATTATATCTATGGTACACTAGTAATAGCGGGAGATACTGGAAAGGGTTCCCACTGGTTGTAAGCCAGCAAGGGGGTAGAAGATCTGTCGGTAGTAGGACGTCTGGTCAACGATGACTAGGGAGACTTCAGGTACAGAAGCCGGTGCAGTAGTCTCTTGATCCACAGACGAATACAGCTTGGTTCTCTTGTAGACTGTAGCTCTACAGTGAAGAAAGCTAGGCGGCCTCAGGCTCTCTGAGCGCCGACTCGACTTGACTCCTCTCGGGGTAAATCCAACACGTGCAGGCGTCGGCGATTATCCGCTCCATAAATCATAGGACCAAAGCAAATATATTCCAGCCGCAAAGGGCTATGTAGTCGTCGGGTAGATTAATCCAGTGTACATGTCCATACATGCCTAGGTCTCCTCGGGTGAAAGCACCATGCGGTCGGCCCAGCCTGGATAAGAACTCTAGCTAATACGAGAAAGCGTTGGAGATGCTGGTCACTATAGAATTCTAACCGCACGATACACTATACACAAATAGACTATTAAAGACTCAATAGAAATATGTCGCACTCGACGGTATAGCGCCAAACTCTGACAATTCAGTTACTAATTCGCACGCGGTCTCGATGCTCTATTCTGAGGCCAAACAGGCCATACTTCACCGCACGTTGTATCGTGGGTGAGGCTTCAACTTATCGGTAACATACTAGGTACGAAGGGTACGGAGGTAAGGGGCTAAGGGGCTTCTACATTCACCTGCGCCGTATTTATACGCACGGTGAACAAATAGTGCCACTCTCATTTCTGTCGCCGTATCCCTGGGCAGGGCCGGGGCAAGTACAGACATGTCGTGTCGGTGACTTTGAACTTGGCTCCGGGGGCCGGTCCCTGGCGCCGGTGGACCACTGTCCAATAGGAGAATGAAATATTATGGGCTGGACTAAAGGGACATTCCGTGTATATGTACAAGGAATATACAAGGGATATCAAACGATATACAAATACTATGCAATATATATCAATAAATAAATATATATATTCGGTTTAATCTGATCCTTTGTAACAGCCGCCCCCTAATTAGTCCCACCTAATTAGCTAAGCAGAGACAGATTAACCGCACTGTCCACTACTCAATGTCTGCTGTGAGGGTCAGTCAGTTCACAAAGTCATGGGGTCATGGTCGTCATCGATAGTATCGGGGAGCCTTGGCAGTTCTATTAGCCTCGCCACGGGTCGGGTGTAGGTCCGCCCTTGGACGAGCACTTCAGCTGCTCGGACCTTTCCGTCGGCACCGGTGATCACTTTGCTTACGCGGCCAGCCGGCCACATAGCTCGGGGTAGTGACTGGTCGATAATCATGACGACTGTTCCTTCTGTCAAATTGTCTCTCTCTTTTACCCATTTCTGGCGGGTCTGTAGAGACGGTAGGTAGTGGAGTAGGAAGCTGTTCCAAAACTTGTCAGCCAATACTTGACTGTACCTCCACATTCTTCGGCCGTTCGCTTCTTCAGGCCTGTACATTGTCTGTGGTAGCGCGGGGTCCAGCCGCCCCATCAAGAGTGTGTTGGGGGTGACTGGGTTGACATCTGCTACATCACTTGAGACGTAACCGAGGGGCTTTGAGTTCAATACTGCCTCGATCTCCGTGAGGACTGTCATTAGGACTTCTTCCGCCACGGTCTGGGCCCCAAGCACGGCGTACAGGGCTGTCTTTATTGAACGTACTTCTCGTTCCCAAGTTCCACCGAAGTGAGGTGCGTTCGGGGGATTAAACTGGAAGTCAATCTGGGATGGAGCGAGGTGGGTCTTAAGTTCTGGGCCCATAGCTTGGAAGCTCTCTCTCAGCTCTCTTTCTCCGCCTTTGAAGTTTGTCCCGTGATCAGACAACAATATAGACGGTTTGCCTTTCCGCGATGTGAATCTTCGGAAGGCCATAAGGAATGAGTCTGTGCTCATGGTTGGAAGGAGTTCTATATGTATCGCTCGGGTGGTCATGCATTTGAATACAATACCCCACCGCTTCTCGGTTCCTCTTCCTTTCTTTATATACAGCGGGCCGAAACAGTCCATACCGGTGGAGTGAAAAGGCTTGTCGCCGAGTCGGAGGCGACAGGGAGGTAGGTCAGCCATCTGGGGTATACTGGGCTGCGCTCGCCACTTACGACAGTCTAGACAGGTTCGCTGGAAGCGCCGCACTGCTTCTCTCCCTTGCAGTATCCAATAACGACGTCTGATCTCCGCGAAGACTCTCTCTGCCCCTGCGTGGTGCACATCCTCGTCGTATTTCTTTATGATCAGCTCTGTGACCTTGTGTCGGCTGTTCAAGACTATCGGGTACTTGACGTCATCCGGTAAGTCTGGGGCTCTCCGCAGAGGACCACCCACTCTGATGAGACCATGGGCGTCGCTCTCGGGGGCTAGGTGGAGCAGTCTGCTGTCTGATGGGACGGGCTTTGCTCCCTGTAGACAGTCTAGCTCATCGGGGAACGAGTCTCTCTGGGCTCGTTGTAGTAGAAGAAGTTCTGCTTCTTCGTAGTCAGCTGCTGAAATGTCAGTAGTGGGCTGAACCTCTGGGTGGTGCCACAGAAATGTCTTTAGCTGCGCACTCTCTAGGGTGAGGCAATCGTCTATGTCGGGGTCTGTGGAGACGAGTGTGTTCAATCCACAGAACACAGATTTCTTGTTTTCGGCCTCCTCTTTACTCGCCTCCCGTGGGGTGGGTGTAGGCCACTCTTCTTCCGGGAGCTTGAGAAACTCTGGTCCGTCACTGTATGGGTTGTGACGGGTGAGGTCATCCAGGGACATTCCCCGGGTGATGACGTCAGCTGGGTTGTGTTTTGTGTCCACATACCTCCAGCTTGCTACTTCATGTACATGTCAAAATACTTCCCAAAGGTCAGTGAATACCACGATCACAACACCAGAGGGAGCTCCACAAATCATGTAAAACCCAGATTCGGCTCAAACAAGGGACTAAACACGTTTCGCAATTATGCCACATCAATGTGGAACGCCCTACCTAAAGCTGTAAAGGAATGTGAATCACTACCCACCTTCAAAAACACTCTCAAAAAACACCTATGTGAGACTGCAATTCGAAACTGGCCCCTACAAATGTCCTAACCTAGTTGTACAGTAAATGACCAAGTAAGGCTTTGTCAATATTCCAATGTACAGTGTAAAATGTGTGTGTGTCCCCTTCCCAACCCCCCCCCCCCCCACCTCCAATGTACAGCCCTCACCCAACCCACCCAACCCCACCCCACCCAACCAACCTCCTCCAATGTACAGTTTCTATGCCAAATGTATATACACTCCTTTTCTGGACACTTTTGTATCACAAACAGTACTGTATTTGCAAATCTGATATGTCATAAATGTATAGATGTAGCAGTACTGTCTATCTGTATGTCATGTATGTCATATATGTTATGATGAATTGAAAATGGGGGACCCTGATGTAAACAAGACGAAAGTCTTTCTCTGGTCTGCATCCCCTTAACAATTGTATGTATTGAGCTGTACTGTACTGTACCCATTCTGCAATCTGTTAATAAACTTTTCAATCAATCAATCAATCAATTCTGTTAAATCTTGAATCTCTGTGACTCTGACTCCCACGAAGACCTTGTATCTGCACGAATCAGACCGGATCCATGTGAGTACTGTCGTGGAGTCTGACCACAAGATTGTTCTTTGCACCGGAATGGTGAGTTCACGTTGGATTAACGTGGCGAGGTGCGCTCCTGCTAGGGCTGCGCAGAGCTCTAGACGCGGGATAGATTGTTGCTTTCGTGGGGCTATTCTTGAGCGAGCCAGGATGAAAGCAGTATGTATTTCTCCTCCCTCCTCTCGGGCACGCAAGTAGGCCACCGAGCCGTAGGCTACTTCGGAGGCGTCGCTGAAGACGTGCAGGTCCATCTGGCACGTCTCCGGCCTCACTGTGGGTGGGAAGTAGCTGCGGTGTATGTTAACACCTGGGAGTGAGCTGAGTTCCGTCTCCCACTCTCTCCATGTGGATGCAAGGTGTTCGGGTATGGGGTCGTCCCAGCCCTGGTCCTTGTCCCATAACGCTCTTACAATCATCTTTGCCCTGGTGGTGTAAGGTAGAATACATCCCAACGGGTCATATTGTCTGGCGAGTGTTCTGTATACACTCCGTCTGGTGGTCGGTAGTGCAGTCGACCTTCCCTGCTCCTTGGTCAGGGGTGTGTGTTTATAATGGAGCGAGTCTGTTTTGAAGCGCCAGACTAGTCCTAATGTCATTTCTTGGGCTTCTCCTGGGATGGTCGCCATCCAGGTCTCGCTGCTTGCTGCCTTGTCCTCGGGGGAGAGGCTGCGCAATACTTGCGGGTCGCTGCTGGCCCACTGCCTGAGATCAAAGCCGCCTTTGATCAGGGAGGCGCGGAGCTTGAGTAGAAGGGCCTTGGCTTCTTCTGGCGTCGAGACGCTTTGCAGACAGTTGTCCACGTAGAAACTATTTTCTACACTTTTTCGGACCTCTTCATCAGCTGCTGGGTCCTCTGCGACGTGTTTTTGCAGTGCAAACGTAGCACAGCATGGGCTGCATGTGGTTCCGAAAGGGAGGACTTCCCATTGATAGATGGCTGGTTGCTCATCCCCGATCCTCTCTCTCCATAGGAACCGCAGCAGGGGCTTGTCCTCTGGGTTGAGGCTGCGCAATACTGGGGGGTCGCTGCTGGCCCGCTGCCGGAGATCAAAGCCGTCTTTGATCAGGGAGGCGCGGAGCAGCGCACGACGTCGCCAGTCAATTTTCTTTATGTGTCTCGCTGTGAGTCGCTTGTTAATCTCAGCGCGGTACACAGTCTCTTGAGCGGGGTCTCTGGCTAGGCGCCGCTCTGTGTTCAATAGATACCGCTCCGTCGCTTCTTTTGGGGCGTGGAAGGTAGGCATACCCTCTCGCCTCAGGAGTGGAGTTGCGTATCTCATCACTCCGTTGACTTTGACTCTCTTTGTCCCTTGCTCGAGGAGTGCTATGGCGTAAATGTCTTCCTTGGAACGAATGTCTTTCTTTTCGTTCTTAAAGGGCATTGTCTCTAGTGTCCATAGCCTCTCGACATGCTGTAGGAGGGTGGTGTCTTCTTCTGTCACTCTGGAGTGGAGGCAGCTAGTGGCTGCTGTTCGGTTAAGAGACTTAGCGAGGGGGCCTTGTAATGTCCATCCTAGGCGGGTCTCGACTGCTGCAGGACAGCCTCTGGGCCCTGTGTGGACCCGGTCTATCAGGACTATGAGGTCTGCATGGTCGGAGCCTATCAGCAGGGTCGGGGTGGCACCGTCTATGAGCGGGATAGGTAGTTGACGCAGGTGCACATATTTATCCATCAGCTTGGCGATGGGGTAGGTGTACTGCGACAGGCCTATTTCTTGGCTGGTGAAAGCATTAGTAATCCTATACCGTCTCTCTGGCTGCCCGCTTGCTGCGATAGTGAAGGAGACATTCTCGCCCTTTATCGTCTTTAGATCTCTTCTTATTGTCCGAATCGTCATCTGGTTTTCGCTCCCCCGCAGCCCCAGCTGGGCCGCAGCGGATGCGAGGAGAAGGGTCTTCTCTGACCCGTCGTCAAGGACGGCGTAAGTGTCCATGACCTTGTCTTGGTAACTCAGTGTTACGCGGACCACCTTTAAGAGCACTCGGGCGCCCCCGCTGCTGGCGGGGTCAATGTACATAACACTTGCCTTTGTGCTGCTTGAGGGTGCGGGCTTTCTTCTGTTACTGTTGTGTAGGACATCTAGGTGGGCTCCGTCACACCGACTACACCTCTTCTTTAAGCGGCACTCGGCTGCCATGTGACTGCGCGCACATCGGTAACAGCGTCGGTTGGACTTTATCCATTGACCCACTTCGTCGGCGGTCATCTTCTTGAATGTGTCACATTGTGACAACCAGTGTTCTTTCTCGCAGTACGGGCACACCATCTTCCACTTCTCTTTCATCGAGGGGGTACTGTGGTTCTTGCTGCTCGGTACTGGTTCTGATTGGTGCATGACAGTCACCAATCTTCGGCCATCGTTTGCTCTCCTAGGTCCCTCTCTGGAGCTTGGTGTGCTCCGCACGAACGTATCCAATCGCAGGCTGCTGACTTCTCTCGCCAGGAAGTCGGCTAGGTCTAGGAGGGATGGCTCGGGACCGTTAGGATCACGGTGGTCTCTTTGCCGCCTGAAGCGCTCTTGTCGGGCGGGCGGAAGCTTCTCTAAAATCCTCTCGACATTAGAGTTTGCGTATAGTTCGTGCATACCCTTTTCTCGTTGCGCCCCCAGCATCCCTACCAGGGATTGTACCTTGATAGACAGGTCGTCTAGTGAGCGATTGTCTGTTGCTGGGGGTAGGCGGTCAATATGCCTTATCTCTTGTATTACGTAGTCCCATATGCGTCCATATCTTTGGTCGAGTGCTGCTAGAGCCGCTGTGTATGGGGTAGTAGAGGTGGCATAGGCCAGCGCTATATTGTGCGCTCGGGGCACCTTGAGGTGCTTCAATAGGATAGCATACTTGTGGCGTTCATCAGCTACATCAGCCATCATTGTCTCTAAGCACATCCGTAGCTCCGTGTACTGTGCTCTGTTCTCATGGGTGAAGTCTGGAAACGTCGGTGTGCCAATGTATGATGCCGTAGATGGCTGGCACATCGGTGAGCGTTGGAAGAGAGGCCTCCTAGGCGAGTCTCCTCTTACGCCTCTCGGTGGGCTGGTACCGGCAGGGTACCATGGCCCGCGTATCCAGGTGCTATTCCTCGGGACTGGTCGTGCGTCAATCTCACCCGTGAATTGAGTCGGGGGTCTGTAGCGCAGAGCCGCGGGGGTAGAGCCTGGGCTGTACTGGACCTCCTGGTCCTGTGGAGTACTGTGCTGCTGTCGGGCTTGACTCTCCTCCTCTCCCTCTTCTTCTTCCTCTATCAGGTCCTCTAGATCCTGTAGTCGTCTATTTAGCCTCTCCGCGGTGTATACCGTTCCTTCCTTGTAGCTGGGTCTCACTGGGACCGGTCGGGGAAGGAGTTCGGAGGGGGGTATAGGCTCTCTCTGGTGGTCGGGCTCAGGGTCGCTTGATCGGTTAGGGGAGGGTGCCCTTGACCCGTGTCTTGACGAGGCCCTGGAACCCCGTGCGGAGGGAGGGGGTGTTGCCCTGGCGATCAGCTGCTCCATTAGCTGCGCTTGTAATCGGTCGCGCTCGGCTTCGCGCTTGGTGAGAGCGATGTCGCGCTCTGCTTCTCTTTGGGCACCGGCAGCGGCGCGCTGGGTGTCGGCCCGGTCCCTTGCCATATTCTCTTCCGTCTGAAGGCGTCTAATCTCTAGACGTATACGATCTTCGTCGCTCCGTTGCTGCGCTTGAAGGCGTTCTCTTTCCATGGAAGAATGTTCGCGCTCACTAAGCGTCAGTGCTTGGAGTCGATCGCGCTCTGTTGAGGCTGCTAGGCTGGCGAGGAATGCCTGTGCCAGCATCTTGTCCGCCTCGCTGGGGGAAGACGCTGGTTGAGGTGATCCGCTCCTGGCAGTACTCGTTGGAGATGCGTTCTCCTGCGGGGAGTCCTGGAGCTCTATCTCCTGGGCGCTCTCCTCTTCTTGTACCGGGCAGAGTTCCATCTCTGGAGGGTTGTCTTTCTCCTGGAGCTCTCCGGGGACTACTTCTTCGGTCTTGGCGGGGGGTAAAGTCGTGTCAGTTCCCTCCTGGTCCCTACCGTGAGCTTGGTCAGTTACATTAGAACCCACTAGGGCCTCTGTTGGCGGGGTAGCCTGGTTGATAGGGTCGGACATAATTTTACTTTCTACTTTTTCCGCGTTTACCGTCTGTAGAAGGCTAGGTAGTATACTGGCAACGTAATCCTCTAAGTACTGAGGTGGCTGCCGTCTACGCTGCGGGCGATCTACTTTAGGAGGACCGTTTTGTGGAGTGTTCATCATAGGCCATTTCAATATTAATACCACTATATTAATATTACACTAGTTATTCTCCGGCTCGAAGGACCAATTGTAACTGAGGGGTACAATTCCCTGACTGTATTGATAAGTATGGTATCATTAAACCACTACCGCTTTATGTACTTTAATTACTGGCCATACAGTACACGATATATGAATATGATGAACACTTCCCACAATGAAATCGGTATTAATCAAGTATTTAATGGAGCAAAAGGTACATAGGATACTTTACATTATTCTTTGAATGCACTTGTAAGGCAAAGGAGTATGCGTAGGCAAATCAATAACGAATGTCCATTCTCTGGTTACGCAGGAGGTAATTATACAACCTGAATCTTAGGGAATTATATCTATGGTACACTAGTAATAGCGGGAGATACTGGAAAGGGTTCCCACTGGTTGTAAGCCAGCAAGGGGGTAGAAGATCTGTCGGTAGTAGGACGTCTGGTCAACGATGACTAGGGAGACTTCAGGTACAGAAACCGGTGCAGTAGTCTCTTGATCCACAGACGAATACAGCTTGGTTCTCTTGTAGACTGTAGCTCTACAGTGAAGAAAGCTAGGCGGCCTCAGGCTCTCTGAGCGCCGACTCGACTTGACTCCTCTCGGGGTAAATCCAACACGTGCAGGCGTCGGCGATTATCCGCTCCATAAATCATAGGACCAAAGCAAATATATTCCAGCCGCAAAGGGCTATGTAGTCGTCGGGTAGATTAATCCAGTGTACATGTCCATACGGTTCTCGCCTAGGTCTCCTCGGGTGAAAGCACCATGCGGTCGGCCCAGCCTGGATAAGAACTCTAGCTAATACGAGAAAGCGTTGGAGATGCTGGTCACTATAGAATTCTAACCGCACGATACACTATACACAAATAGACTATTAAAGACTCAATAGAAATATGTCGCACTCAACGGTATAGCGCCAAACTCTGACAATTCAGTTACTAATTCGCACGCGGTCTCGATGCTCTATTCTGAGGCCAAACAGGCCATACTTCACCGCACGTTGTATCGTGGGTGAGGCTTCAACTTATCGGTAACATACTAGGTACGAAGGGTACGGAGGTAAGGGGCTAAGGGGCTTCTACATTCACCTGCGCCGTATTTATACGCACGGTGAACAAATAGTGCCACTCTCATTTCTGTCGCCGTATCCCTGGGCAGGGCCGGGACAAGTACAGACATGTTGTGTCGGTGACTTTGAACTTGGCTCCGGGGGCCGGTCCCTGGCGCCGGTGGACCACTGTCCAATAGGAGAATGAAATATTATGGGCTGGACTAAAGGGACATTCCGTGTATATGTACAAGGAATATACAAGGGATATCAAACGATATACAAATACTATGCAATATATATCAATAAATAAATATATATATTCGGTTTAATCTGATCCTTTGTAACAAGTAGAGATAGTAGACAGTAGGTAGTAGAGATAGTAGACAGTAGGTAGTAGAGATAGTAGACAGTAGGTAGTAGAGATAGTAGACAGTAGGTACAGTAGAGATAGTAGACAGTAGGTACAGTAGAGATAGCCTTTTCTTCTGCCGTGTCTGAACACACTTCACTGTAAAGAAGGCCAATGATGATAGAATGAGGCAATCTTTATCCTCTTAAGGGCGTCTGGGTGTTTGTCTGACTGTCTTGTGATCTCAAAGAAGAAATCCCAGAGTGGACAGTGGGTGAGGAGAGCGATAACTCTGCTTATCAGCACCCAAAGCTGGATACTTACAACAACGGTAACACACAAGTGTGCGTGTGTGTGTGTGTGTGTGTGTGTGTGTGTGTGTGTGTGTGTGTGTGTGTGTGCGTGTGTGTGTGCGTGTGTGTGTGTGTGTGTGTGTGTGTGTGTGTGTGTGTGTGTGTCTGTGTGTCATAGGTTTTGTTGTTGCTACGGCAGAGGAAAAAGCTTTTAGATCCAGCAGGCTTGTTGTAAACCATGACAAGTGACGCGTCCCCTAGCAATAATATACAGGGATAGTATTTTACAACATTCCTTCTCGGTTGATATTGAAGCACTTGGAACATTGCTCTGCTCATTTTCATACATATTGCCTCTTCTGTCTTCTTGGGCTGCAGCTCCGTCAGGGTTCCATCACGGAGGGGGAAAGTGCTCTCTTGCAGAAGTATCTAACCTTAGTCCACACTGTCCATGCCCATTACAAGTTATGTATCACATTGATGAGTACCACTTGATGAGTATCTGAAATGAAAAACAAAAAGAAGTAATAAACCTGTTTTTTTGGAAGTGATTTTCTTTTCATTCTTTTTTTACCGTTTCATAATGAGAGTGTGAGTGTGGATAAAGGTCTATTGAGCTGTGAATAAATGAATGAATGAAAACTTTATTTAACAGATTGCAGAATGGGTACAATACAGTACGGCTCAATACACACAATTGTTAAGGGGATGCAGACCAGAGAAAGACGTTTGTCTTGTCTACATCAGGGTCCCCCATTTTCAATTCATAGTGACATTTATGACATACACAACATACATGACATTTATGGCATAGGGACATACATGACATACAGGTATTTAGTACTGTTACATTTGTGACATATACGATATGCAAATATACAGTACTGTTACCCATAGATCCTGACAGAGTATATACATATGATGGGGAGGGGACTGTACATTAGCAGGGGGTGGGTGGGTGAGTGGGTGGGAGAGAAATATAAATACGGTGGGGAGAGAATATATACATACAGTGGGGAGGAGACTGTACATTAGGGGGGGGTGGGTGGGTGGGAGAGAAATATACATACGGTGGGGAGAGAATATATACATACGGTGGGGAGGAGACTGTCTATTAGGAGTGGGTGGGGGTGGGGGGGTTTGGACATTTACGGTGGCCAGTTTCGAATTGCAGCCTCCCGTAGGTGCTCTTTAAGAGCGGTTTTGAATGTGGGTAGGGATTCACATTCCTTTACAGCTTTGGGTAGGGCGTTCCACATTGATGTGGCATAATTGCGAAACGTGTTTAGTCCCTTGTTTGAGCCGAATCTGGGTTTAACATGATTTGTTGAGCTTCCTCTGGTGTTGTGATCATGGTATTCACTGACCTTTGGGAAGTATTTTGACATGTACATGGGTACCTTAGTCGTATAGTGTATCTTGTAGACCAGGCCCATTGCAAGTTGCTGTACTCTGTCGTCTACTCTAAGCCATCCTAGGTTGTCAAAGTGGGCAGGGGTGAGGTGGGTTCTAGGGGTAAGGTCCAATAGAAGTCTGACCAGTTTGTTTTGTGATGTTTGTAATCTTGTTTTTAGCGCCTTTGAGGTGCTTTGGTACCATGAGGTGCAAGCATAGTCGTAGTACCCTTGAATGAGTGCTCCTGCCAGAGTCTTCAGGGTATTCTTGTTTACCAGAGAGGAGATCCGGTACAAGAATCTAGTTCGTTGGTTGACTTTTTTTATTACCTTGGATGCCATTTTGTCACAGGAAAGATTTGCCTCTAGGATGGAACCTAGGTATGTAATTTCATCTTTCCTTGTGACAATATTGTCACCCACTGTAACTGAGAAGCCATCGGTCTTGCTGAGTTTGTTATTTGATCCGAAGAGAATGGACTCTGTTTTACCCAGGTGTAATGATAGTTTGTTATCAGCGAGCCAGGTGCAGATTCTGCCGAGTTCAGAGCTGAGGGTTTTTCAACCTGTAACTTGTTCTTGTCAGAGACCAGCACGGCTGAGTCGTCCGCGAACAAGAACAAGTTGCAGTCACAAGCTGTCGCAATCAGGAACTCCTTTGCATAAACAGCTGAAACACTCTTTTAACCCTTTAAATCAGAATCAGAAAGGTCTTTATTGCCAAGTAAGAATAATATAAAATGAAATATATGAACTAAATTTGAATAAAAAATACAATATAATATAATATAGGACACGGCTGTACAATTGTGCAGGATGTAGTAGAATATATACACTAAATTAGAATACAAATTCAGTGGAATAGAATAGTAACAGGGCTGTCCAATTGTGCAGAAAATATGAACAGTGTCATGATCAGATGCTCTTAGTTTTGAGTATATTCCCCTTAACCCTGCACTGGGTTCAATAACGCTATTACTGCAGTATAGAGCCTGTACGTTTGCTCGATAGCACAATTTTAATTAATTAATTGCTTTAATCTTGTTGTTTTTTCTCATCAGACGTGCCTCTCTGGCAATCTCGGCATTCTTTGCTGTTAGGTGTTCATTTATATAAACGTTGGTTCCCATCAGCTTTTTCCCTTGCATTAGCATCTCCGTCTTATGTTTGCGGCTTACAAACCGAATAATGATTGCAGGTTTGGCCTCTCGATCTCTTCTCGGAAGAATGTGACAAGCAGAAATGTTGTTCTTGTCAAGGTGGATGTCCTTGCTTCTCAGGAAGGTAGCGACTTGCATCTCCAGCGATTGTTGGTCTTCATGGCGAGGCTCCTCACCTCCCCTTGCTGAAAGTGCTGCTGCATACGACCTCGGCTTCACCTCCATTCCACTTATGAATACATCGTCCTTTCTTGTGAAAAGCTCCAGTTCCTGGACTCTCCGTTCCAGTTTCTCCAGATTGTTCACTTTTGATTCCAGCTTCTTTATTTTCTCCTCTCTTTCCTCCAGCATATTCCTGAGTTCCTTAACTTCGGTCAAGAGGTTCACGAGTTCAGTTTGTTTTTTCGCTACTTCTCTCACCTCTCTCACCAAGCTCTCCAATGTTTTGCTCATTTCTTTAATGTTCTTTTCCATCTTGCTTTCTGTAGTTAAGATTGCTTTCGTAGGTTGAATTTTAGTCAGTCAAACATCAATTGTTTGAGAGCAGCATCCTCCCACAACCTCCCATTGCTGGATATACGATAATTATTGTATTTGTATGATAGAAGCAGCCTTCTCATTACAGGGAGAGGAACACCCTGTTGAGAACAGGACTGAAACAGAGGGGTATAGAGGCTGCAAGAATGCATCATCTGAGTGGTGTTCTTTTGTTGTTTAAGGGACCATCAATTTATTGAAAATGACTACAATATGGGACCTTTAAAACAGAGGTAGATTCAAAACGATTCAAAGGTTTGTGTTTATAGTATATCAAATATGTTAACTTTCAGATAAATGTTATGATAAGGGACTAATGACTTGTATAACAATATGGCGTCTCAGCATAGAGAATTATGTGCATGACAGTGACAGATACAGACTGAAATTAGTTTATCATCTTTGAATGTTCTTATGGGGAAATTTAAGAGCGACTTCAGTTAAACCAGGTTTTAAAGGCATATTACGACACTATCCTCTCTTCTGGGTATGATAGGTATTGTCTTAGTCTTACAGATAAGGCTCAGACTGTACTGTTCACAAACACTTTTAAGAGTAGGTTAAAATACGTGAAGGGAAATTTAGAAGCATCGCAAAGGCAAATACAGAGTCAATTGAAAGATGCAAATGGAGGGAACAGACGCAGCTCAATGCTCATACAGATATCGCATAATGTTACATTGAGAAATGGTCTAGTTTATTTTTATTTTTATGTCAACAATGCCACTGTTGAGACCAAATGCAAAACATGTCTCTGTGCTGGTTTTGCTAGTTCATCAACTGTCAAATGGACGCAAGTGAACCAAGACAATATTACTCTTTGCATCGTATCTGAACGTACAGTTAAAGGTATGTTCACAAACAAGTGACATTTTTAAAGGTCTCCTATAAAGGTTAATATTACTGTATATAATGTACTCATATGGGAGCCTGGGAGGGGGGGGAAACATTATTTCATATTATAAATATTATTTGCACTAACTGGTAAAATCTGTAGCATGCTTGCATTGTACTGAAAGTAAGTCGAGTGCAGAGTCTACACTGACTAGGGGAGATAGAGCCTTCTCCACCGCAGCACCTAAACAGCCTCCCTCTCAAAGTATGGGCCGCTCAGACCTTGCATGTTTTTAAATCACTTTTAAAAACCTACCTGTTCTCCCTGGCCTTCCCCCCCACTTAATCACCACTAAACCCCTGGCCTTTTTTTTATCTTCTTTGTTTTAATGTGTCCATACCTGCTTTTATTACATTCATTGTTTTACTGTGTGTTTTAATTTTATATCTTGCATTGAATTATTTTTGTCTTTTTATCAACCTGCCTGTGAAGCACTTTGGTGCCAGCTGCCGCTGCCTAGAAATGTGCTATACAAATAAAATTGACTTGACTTGACAAATACATTATTAAATTGTATTTAATTTTATTCACACACATACAAATACATAATACAAATACAATACAATGTTTATAAAGTGGATGTGCAGGTGAGGTAAGTATGTTAAAACCTCACCACAACTTTTGAATCATAAGAAAAGGGGGAGAAATAATAATAATAATACTACAACAAAAATACATAAATACACTTGCAACAATCAAATAAAAAGAAACAGCAAAACAACCCAATATATGAAGTGGACAAAATGCAAGGATTTAAATGAACCAATCTTCCAGAAATACAAATGTAAATAAAGTGAAAACAAAAACAACTAGTCTACCCTGTTTTCTATGGTGGTTATTAAAGCCTCTTTTAGCTTTCTTTTAAAAACCCATAGTGAGGGTGAGCTGTCGACCAACATTTGTCACAGCCAACGGTTTGACCCCGGTGGCGAGAGCGCTTTCGGACTGGATTGAGATGAACAGGGGAAGGGGCGCCACCACCACCACCCTCCTCCAGGGTCTCATCCATGAATTGTAAATCCTTCATAAGATAAGGATCGGATGTCTTTCAAGACCGCAAGGAGCGCGGTGGCTCCAAAGCGCCCTTTTATACCAACAACACCGTGGGGGAGGGGGTGGGGAGACGACCTCTCCTCCTCCGGGGCTCCTATTGTATGAAGCCTCACAGATAAGCATTGGCTAAACTACTGAACCCCATCCTGAGATAAACGGCGGTATCCAGGTAACGTTAGATGTTCTTTATGTGCTGGATTAGCGGGTCAGATAACGACTGCTCTCTCGCTGAACCCCTGTCACGGCCATGACACCCATACCTCCCCGGGCGGGGCGAGACACTCAATCTGGAGGGACATGTAACAGAGGTGGTGCCGTGTTTACAGGATGAGGGTCTTGGTCTTTTTGTTATTATTATAATTATCATTGTATTAGTATGTATAGTCACCAAGCGGTATACAATAAATGACAGTGACAGTGTAATGGCCTACGGTGTCTTTTTAAAGGATTACATTTACATTTACATTTACATTCAGGATTAGTTCAGAATTAAATCGTAATCACCCATTTCTCCGCACAGTCCATGCTGTTCTTCATACTGGTTCCCCGCAGCTCTGGCTATTTATCCTCAAACTAATGCAGAGTCTGCGCGGCGGGGGGTTCACCGCTTCGGTATACAAGCCCTAAAAATAACGCTGAAGCCTACTAGGCGGTGCACTCAACGCCGTCGTGTCCTGCGCTGTTTTCAGGGCTTGTATACAGACAGGAGCGTGAACCCACTGGCGTCGCATCGGTTTGTGGATAAACAGCCGGAGCTGTGGGTCTCCAGCATGAGGAGCAGAGTGGACCGATCTGGTAAGTGTGGACCGTGCTGAGGTGAGGGTGAGGTGTTTTTTAGAACCCAGGAGCAGAACACATGCACAGGAGAATAGAGCGGTTTAGAATGTTTAATTGAAGCAGGGGGGGGGGGGGTCCAAGGGTCGCGAGAGGAGCTAGAGACGGGGAAGTGTGACAGGCCGATGATGTGTGTAGCCGCAGGGGCGTAGCTGAGGGGGGGTAGCTTAGGATGATTCCAAGGGCCCAGCACTGGGGGGGGCCCCCAAAAAAAAAAAAAATTTTTTTTTTTTTTTTACTAGACATCACTCAGGTGTATTATTGATGCTCTCATTGATACTATGTTTGTTTCTGAAGTGTGTGTGTGTGTGTGTGTGTGTGTGTGTGTGTGTGTGTGTGTGTGTGTGTGTGTGTGTGTGTGTGTGTGTGTGTGTGTGTGTGTGTGTGTGTGTGTGTGTGTGTGTGTGTGTGTGTGTGTGTGTGTGTGTGTGAGAGATATATAGAGAGAGAGGGGGGGCTTTGGTAGACTATTGCATTGGTCCATTCATTGAAGATGAACGCAATGCGACATCCTTTACTAGGCTCACCCACCAACAGTGCAGGTGCTGAACTGCTGATCCGAATGTATAGGTAAAAACCATATTATGCGTTTTCATCAATAAATAAATGGCCAAAAAAAATCCCCTGTGTGTAGGTGAGGTCCATGAGGGTGCAGGCCGGTGAGGATCCGTGGTCGAGGTGTAGGCCGGAGAGGTGAGGTCCTGGACACCGGAGAACAAGGGTTAGTATTGAGCAAGGTCACTGAGCACACAGAAATGTAATTCAGAAACGCTAAGGTCTAGAGAGAGTCCTATACCAGGGGAGGTGTAAACAACACTCGGACGAGGAGTGGCAGGAGTGCAGGCCTCTTATCCAGGTTCGGTGATTGGGCGATAGCCGGCAGGTGTGTAGTCTGGCACAGGTGAGTAGTAGGTTGATGGTGAGACGGGAACAGGAAGGCAACCATGTATGGGCCTGGGAACCTGCTGACAGACAGGAGAGAGAAAAGCCCTGGCTGTGGCTGTTAACAGCTAGGGGTCCAGAATTGTGAACTAACCCTTTAAAGAGACTGAGAACTCCACCCTCAGAGAGACGAGACATGAAAGTAAAGAAAGAGAACCCTTGAAGAACCATTTATCTCCATTTTGATTTGTGATCTAAGTGTGAATATCATCATCATCATAAATCAAATCAAATCTAATTTATTTGTAAGGCCCGACAACACACGTTAATGTCCCCATGGGCCGGACACGTCTTCTTTAAACAAGTCAAGAAGAAGCATAACAATGAGTCAAGAACAAAACAAGAACACCATAAGGTCCAACAAATTTAAAATAAATGCAAAATAAATGAATGAATGCAAACACTCCCAGACATACCCCACGCCTAGGTAAGGAAAAACTCACTAAAACCTAACAATAGGAAAGAAATTCACCACAGGCAGTGTGGAGGCGAGAAACCTTAGAAGGGCCATTCAAGGGGGGATCTCCCTTCTTAGATGTCGGTGATAGTAGTGTTGCAGACTGTAAGGCAGACCTTCCAAGCTCAGAATAAGCTGGAGGAACCTTAAGCAAAAGCCAAGTGATTTGAACGAGTCAGATACGGTCCAAAGGTCTAATCCAGCAATGTTGTGATGTACTGTAAGGTGGTATAGCTTACCAAAAAGGGCTTTGTAAATAAACAAATACTAATGATTATTGCGCCTCTCTGCAAAAGAACAATGGTGAGTATATCATAATAATAATAAATAATAATGGATTCAATTTGTACCGCGCTCTACATTCGTGAGAATCTCAGAGTGCTACAGGAGATAAAGACAAAAGTTAAATGAATAAAACAATTTAAAATGAATAAAAACAATTCAAAAGACTAACAACCAGTGAAATGGAAGAACCTACGAGTAAAATAAAATAAAAATGATAGTGAAATGAATAGAAGTAAAAAATAAAAGTAAAAGAAAATTCAGGCAAAAGCCTTGTTAAAAAGAAATGTTTTTAGGCCCCTTTTAAAAACCTCATACCGTACCCAGTAATGAATCTGAGGGCAGGGTGATAGACTGCGTCAAGTGGTTTATGAGTGGAAGCAGCAGCAAGTCTATAAATGACTTCACCTGTAGTTCCTTCAACGATCCTCTTCCTGCGAATCAAAGGAAAGATGCTTCTGTTTCTGTACAAGGAGCCAATCTTCTGTCGCAGCTCGCTGGCAAGGTTGTCTATATGATGGCATTGATTCATCATGGAGCCAGACGCCAAGATATTTATACTCAGTGACTCTCTCTCAATGCTAGAACCCCTCACAGTGGATACATGGGTGAGGGTGCAGAGGGGTGAGGGTGCAGAGGGGTGAGGGTGCAGAGGGGTGAGGGGACAGAGGGGTGAGGGTGCAGAGGGGTGAGGGTGCAGAGGGGTGAGGGGACAGAGGGGTGAGGGGGCAGAGGGGACAGAGGGGTGAGGGGGCAGAGGGGTGAGGGGACAGAGGGGCGAGGGGACAGAGGGGTGAGGGCACAGAGGGGTGAGGGCACAGAGGGGTGAGGGGACAGAGGGGTGAGGGGACAGAGGGGTGAGGGGACAGAGGGCACAGAGGGTGCAGAGGGGTGAGGGGGCAGAGGGGACAGAGGGGTGAGGGTGCAGAGGGGTGAGGGGACAGAGGGGACAGAGGGGTGAGGGGACAGAGGGGTGAGGGGGCAGAGGGGACAGAGGGGTGAGGGGACAGAGGGGTGAGGGGGCAGAGGGGTGAGGGGACAGAGGGGACAGAGGGGACAGAGGGGTGAGGGGGCAGAGGGGTGAGGGGACAGAGGGGTGAGGGGGCAGAGGGGTGAGGGGACAGAGGGGACAGAGGGGTGAGGGGGCAGAGGGGACAGAGGGGTGAGGGGACAGAGGGGTGAGGGGGCAGAGGGGTGAGGGGACAGAGGGGTGAGGGGGCAGAGGGGACAGAGGGGTGAGGGGACAGAGGGGTGAGGGGGCAGAGGGGTGAGGGGACAGAGGGGTGAGGGGACAGAGGGGTGAGGGGACAGAGGGGTGAGGGGACAGGGGTGAGGGGGCAGAGGGGACAGAGGGGTGAGGGCACAGAGGGGTGAGGGGACAGAGGGCACAGAGGGGCGAGGGCACAGAGGGGCGAGGGCACAGCCTCTATATCCACTAATGTTCTAGATTGCAGGAGCCTCTCTTTTGATGATTTAGTTTAATTTAATTTAATTATTGAATTAAATCTTTATTTTGAACATGTGAAAGATTGAAATACATAAAAAATATATATAATAATAAAATAATATTATATAATAATATAATAAAAAAACAAGAACAAACTAGTTAATTAAAACAAATAAACATATAAACTGAAAAGGAGTAGGACGAAGTATAAACTCCTACCCCTTCTCTCCTATGTGATTGTGAATAATACATCTTTCTAATAAATATACACTCATACACATACACATTTCTACACTTAAATGCACCATTCTTTATACATATAAATATATGTACCCACAATAATAAAGTAAATAAATAAATAGTAATCTACGGTATGTAAACACCTGATTGTCAAAGCCTTTCTTTGTCCCTGTACCTCGTGAAAATCCTGTCATGTCCTTATACCTTCTTTTAAACTGGTTCTTGTTTGGGCCTTGGCTTCACTCCATAGTTATTTTGAAGGTCAATAACTACAATAGCAATAACTATATCGACCACCGAAGCGATCCCCAACGTCTTAACAGATTTCTCTGAGCTTTTGTCTATATTACCAACACAAATGATGATAAGATTATTATCATTGGTGATTTTAACACGTTGACAGTGCAACTGGAAGGAAAGGCAATTGATTTTTATAATTTATTGAACAATCTGGGTTTTACACAGCATGTTAGTGGCCCAACCCATAATCGTGGCCATACCTTAGACCTGGTAATTACGCTAACAGTTATGGATGTTGCACTGTCTGATCCTTACTGTATTGAGTTTCCTGTGTGTATACCAAGGCCTCTGCGCAGGCACGTGCACAGATAGGGCCCAAGGGGGGCTTGAGCCCCTGCCCTCTTGCCCTCAGAGTCAAAAAGTGCTATTTTCTGGCTGGTGTTAATTGTATTTCATTTTCTTTTTTTCTTTTTGAAATTCTATCAAATAATGTATGTAAATGTATAATAGTATCGACAAAAAATGAACCATATCAATTGAAAACATAGTGAGTGATTATTGATTATGTACATGGCCCTGCCTCTGCACAATACTGAGCACATTGTGAAGAAGAAAAAAGTTATCTTGCTTCTGAAGTGGCTGAAAATGTTTCTGTGCGCATTAATAACTTGCCCATCCCCACTCCACCCTCGTCTTGGTTCTTGTTGGTGGATCCCAGAAAGACTAGCAGTTGCTATATGGTCGTGAGCTAGTGGGGATCCTATAATAAAACATAAACATAAGGTTGTCTGCTAGTGGGGATCCTATAATAAAACATAAACATAAGGTTGTGTTTTGGAGACGAGACTTTAATTCCTTAAAGCTGATTCAAGTAGAGTTCACTATTCAAACCAAAGCAGTTGCACAGTGCGGTTCAGAGGTTTCCTATGGAGCAGTGTAAGGAGGTTAACACATCCAGTGCCATTAACATACTGTAGATCTACGTTTCTGTGGCCCAGCGGTTGAGTGCCGGAAACGTAGATCTACGTTTCTGTGTCGTTATTTCTTTTATTCGCTATTTCCATTCATAATTTATCCTGCTATGCTGTAGGACTGAATGGCACTCTGTCTGAGAACGGTCCGATACCGCCGTCTAATGCCTTGCGGCCGCTATTGTGGTTTGTTTTCTCGGCCGAGCTGCGGCGTGGGGGCGGGTTCTTTTTTTTTTATCAAATATTTTTATTTTACGTGGGGGCGGGTTCTAAACACTCCGGCAAAACAAGCGGTTACAACAGATGCATCGACAACTGTCCCCGCCAGTTCATGTCCAATGCTGGATAACGCTGGACACTGATCGCTGTGGATATTTGGAATGGCGATCAGATAATTGGATTCTTCTTTTTGCAGTACATCAGATACAAGGTAAGGACTATATGTTATCAATGATCCCCACGATCAAAGCGTGTCTGTGTGGTATGTGTGTGTGGTGTGTCCCGTTGGTAGTGATCACAGCACGGAGGGGCGCCCCGCTCCAAACCCCCTTTCATGCATGCATGATGAAAGATAATACAGATAATCTAGCGTTGATTTCAGATTGGTTGTTGATCCAATCGAGGAATGGCAACGTGTTTAGTGAATTTCACTAAAACGCTGTTTTTGCGTCTTTTCCTGGGATTACTCAGAATCACTCAAACTATACTCATATTCACCACGGTATAAAACGGAAATGTACGGATCTGTTTTTTGCATGTTGACCGGAAGAAACTCACTGACAATCGACAATGTTATTAGATCCATAGCTATAATATTTAATATAGTTTTAGCACTGCAAACACCGGCATTATACCCATTGAACAGAGCGCTGGCACTCACGGCCCACAGTGCCCCCTGCTGAACGGCACTTGATGTGTTAAGGCAGTGGTTCCCAAAGTCGGGGTCGCGACCCAAAGGTGGGCCGCGAGCAGCCACGGGTGGGCCGCGAGATGATTTCCAAAAAAATAAAAAATAAAAAATAAATCAAACATTTCTTTTGTCAGGCCACTGAACTTAGAAGCAGGCCAGGACAGTGTTTCTAGTTGTATTCTAAAATTATATTCTATTGTATTCTAAAATGTGACTATATGGTTTTATATTAACTTAATAAATAAACAAAAACGAAAAATCTACTTATTTCAACGAACATTTCAAACTAAATAACAGATTATGCACATAAAACGTTGAAAACAACCGAAGCAACAATAGTATTTTAATGAGGCTATTATTATTATTATTATTATTATTATTATTATTATTATTATTATTATTATTATTATTATTATTATTATTATTATTATTATTATTATTATTATTATTATTATTATTATTATCATTATTATTTTGCAACAAGTTAGCCCTCTCATAAATAGCACATATAAATGAATAACTAACTTGAACTAACTTAATAGGATTGAAGTGATATTTGGCTTAAAAAATCGGTCGCCTGACAAAAAAAAAAAAAAAAAAAAAAAAAAAACCTGACGATGTGCATTGGGCCGCGGCTCTCTGACGCCTTATTTTCTGGGTCCTGGCCTGAAAAGTTTGGGAACCCCTGTGTTAAGGTATAGTCACTCAAGCCTGTCTAGTTCACAATGTACACATTTTTATTAAGATGAGGGATTTATATTAATACTGATGAAAATGCATCATTAAAGTCTGAATGGGGGTGAAAGGGGTGGTGCGGGTGACACCACCATCATCATCATCATCATCATCATCATCATCATCATCATCATTATCATCATCATCATCATCATCATCAAACCTTTATTTAAAAAGAAACTTGAGACGATTGAGGTTGCCCTCATTTGCAATGATGTCATGTAAACAGACAAACAAACAACAAGATCAAAATTAAGCTAAAAACAAAGGAAATCACCTAAAATACAAGATAAAAACAAAAAATACAATATAAAAAAAAATACAAGAACGACAACAAAGAAAATCAGCTAAAACAATGACAGACTGATACACAATGGTTTGTGATCATGGTTTTTTGAGCTGTGTGTGCAGGTTGTAAGAGCAGCCTTTCCAAGCTCAGAACAAGCTGGAGGAACCTTGACCGGCCGTCGCGTGGCAGTGAAAGGGTTAAGCACAAGCCAAGTCATTAGCAGTGAGTCAGATAGGGTCCAAAGTTCCAATCCAGCAGCGTTGTGATGTCAGGTGGTATAGTTGACCAATAAGGGCTTTGTAAATAATCAAATACCAATTATTATTGCACTTCACCTCTCTGCAAGCAATAGCCAACCAACCGTATTATATATATATGTGTACACTGTACACTTCATCAGAGCATATATTTAGATTAGTTTGCATTTAGCATTTTTTAGATTATATATTAGATTATTAGATTATATATTATTGTAACTATATTTATCGTAGGGCAAATATAACTGAGAGAGGGCATACATACCCTCATTGGGTACCTTGTTGCCCATATGCGCATGTCCAGAGTTAATTATATTGTTACTGTATATTGTTTACACTGCCTTTTTTTATTCTATTTTTATTTTTACTTCTCCAGCACTGTACAATAATTCTATCACCTGCACCATGTCTTCTACTACCTGTACCTCCCCTCCCCCCTCCCC
The DNA here is from genome assembly GCF_963971535.1 of Notolepis coatsorum. Lineage (NCBI taxonomy): Eukaryota > Metazoa > Chordata > Actinopteri > Aulopiformes > Paralepididae > Notolepis > Notolepis coatsorum. The sequence continues at coordinate 19,659,675 of NC_140167.1, read as the reverse complement.
CGCGCTGCTATGATGCCTGAATTTCCCCCAAGGGGATCAATAAAGGAACGTCTTATCTTATCTTATACAAGAGACAATGGTGAGTATCATCGATCACCATTAAGTTTTAATGAATCTGAAGGGCAGAGTGATCACGTGGTTTGTGAGTGGAAGCAGCAGCATGTCTATAAATTACATCACCACAGTCCAAAACTGCTTCAACGATCCTCTTCCTATTAATCAAAGGAAAGCTTGTTCTGTTTCTGTACAAGAAGACCATTTTCTGTCGCAGCTTGCTGGCAAGGTTGTCTATAATATGGTATTTTAAATATACATTTCTCACCGAGCCAAATGCCAAGATATTTATACTCAGTGACTCAATGCTAGAACCCCTCACAGTGAGTGGATACATGCAAACCATTATATTCAATATTTCTGGCTCTATTAAAGAACATGGATTTTTATTTTACTTACCAATTTAAAGGAATGCTGATTTATTTTGCACATAATCTCACACACATCCAATTTTTTTTTTTTTTATCTACTTTTTCTCCCATTTTCTATTTTCTCCCATCCCAATTTCGTATCGTCCAATTCTACCCTCCCCTGTCTCGAACGCTGTTAGGCCATGCCTCCCACAAGCCGGCTGCAATGTGGACTAAGCCCTACATCACGTGTCCCCTCCGGTACTCGATGAAGCAGCAGTCGCATCTTTTCACCTGCACAGCGCGATCTCTCAGCGTCGGGGGTCTGCGTTTGGAGGGCACGCCGCCCACGTCGCTTCCTGATTCTGCTGCGCAGGCGCACCAACCGACCTGTAGGAGTCGCTGTCCACAACGTCCGATCCCCACCCATCAGCTTCCCACCCCCTAATACTGCCAATTGTATTAGTATGAACGACCAGCCAAGCTGATAGCAATGCGGAGAGCTGGGCTCTAACCCAGCGTCTCCTGCATTGGTGGTGAGCGCCTTGCCCACTGCACCACCTAGCCACCACACATCCAAAAACTTGAAACCGTTTTGCACACATTCATTTAATTACAGTCATTGAGAGTAGATTAGTTAGAATATAATAATAATAATAATAATAATAATAATAATAATAATAATAATAACAACAACAACAACAACAACAACAACAACAACAACAACAACAACCACAACAACAACAACAACAACAACAACAACAACAATAATAATAATAATAATAATAATAATAATAATAATAATAATAATAATAATAATAATAATAATAATAATAATAATAATAATAATAATAATAATAATAATAATAATAATAATAATAATTAAATAATATGGCCACCAGTCAGGGACATTGAATGCTTGTGTGTTAATTACAGCTCCATTAAATCATGTAGCTGAAGAAATAGCAATACATTGTCTTATAGGACTGATACCTTATCACGATGATGCCTAACACAACACAACAATGTCCTCGATGACTGGTGGCCATATTAAAAAAATATTTGGAATAAGAAATATGGTGTAATGTAATGGTAAAAAGTGATTAAAGGGTCTAACGTGAACGAATGTTTAAAGTGAGTGTGTGCAGTGAATGGAGAATGAAGAATGGATGAGTTAACCAGCTAGCAGTAGCCTACATTGCAATAGTCTGTAGAGACTGTTGATTGCAGGAGGAGTTGAGGAGACAAAAGTTGAGTCTTTTGTCAGGAAGGGGCAGATCCTTCTCATGTTGCACAGGAAGAATCAGCAGGTTCTGGTTGTTGAGGCGATGTGAGCGGTGTGAGGGAGCTGTTATGCTGAAGTGCGGGGGGTAGTGTAACGACCACGGATGCCTACACTTGCTAGCCCTTGGCTAACGTGACGGACCCTTTAGTTGACTGGGTATATAGCGCTGTCGCCCGGTTTGATTCCCAACTGCCCCCTGAATTTGTAACTAATGTAATAGTTGAAATGGTGCTGTGATTAGCTCTGAATCTGGATTGGTGCAGATTAAGTACTGTGTAACTGAGGGGTACAATTCCCTGACTGTATTGAATAAGTATGGTATCATTAAACCACTACTGTCTTATGTACATTACTACTGGCCATACAGTACACAGGTATATGAGATGAACACATCCACAATAACACGGTTTCACACAAATACTCGTTTAGAAGAATATTTATTAGCAGCACTAAGATTATTTTACATTACTTTACTTATCAAGATTGAGAGTTGCGCTTGTAAGGCGAAGAATGTGCATGAATAGGTCAAGAGCGTAAGTCCATGAGCATATTACGCAGGAGATAATTATACCACCTGTATCATAAGAATTATATATATGGTACACTAGTAGGGCAGCTGGAGATACTAATAGGGTCCCTCCGGTTGTAGGCCAGCAGGGGAGAGGATTTGTCGGTAGCGAAAGTCTGGGTCAACGAGGAATAAGGAGACTCCAGGTACAGGAGACAGTGCAATAATCTCTTGATCCGCAGACGAACAACAGCTATTCTCCGGTATGCAGTGCAGCATGGAAGAAAGCTAGCCAGCCTCAGGCGTCCTAGAGGCGGGCTCGACGTTGCTCCTCACAGGGTAAATCCCACACAATTGTGGGTGTAGACGATTCTCCGCTCCATCAGCTACAGGACCAAAGCAAATATAATCCAGCCGAAAAGGGCTCTGTAGTCGCCGGTGTAGGTTATCCAGTGTACATATCCACACGGTTCTCGTCTAGGGCTCCTCGGATGACGGCACCAGGTTAAGCCGCCCAGCCTGGATAAGCACACTAGCTCTGTACGAGGAAGCGTTGGTAATGCTGGTCACTGTAGAACGGTAGCCGCACGATACACTATACATAATAGACTATTACTTAAATAATAGAATAGGTCGAACTCGACGATACAGCGTTAAGCTCTGACACTTCAGCTATCAATTCGCACGCGGTCTCAAGGCTCTATTTTGGGGCAAAACGGGCCCACTTCACAGCACGTTGTATCGTGGTGTGAGGCTTCAACTTATTGGTTAACAGGTTTCGGGTAACTAACTGCTGTATCCACCTGCAACATATTTATACGTTAGGTGAACAATCTAGTACCAGCCTTATTTCTGTCTCGTATTCTTGCGCAGAGCCGGTCATGTCCAGACATGTCTTTGGCGGTGACTTTGAACTAGACATTGGGGGTATGGCCGTGGCGCCTAGGGGATCGCTGTCCAATAGGAGAACGAAATATTATGGTCTGTACTAGGTAAAGGGATATTCCGTGTATATGTACAAAGAATATACAAGGGATATCAGACGATATACAAATACTATACAATATATCTCAAGTAATAAATATATATATTCGGTTTAATCTGATCCTTCGTAACATACTGAGTGGCTTGAAAGAAAAGGCTTAAGTACATTCTTTACCGAATATTCCAGGAGGACTTTATGTAAAGGAATCACATGGGCTGATGTCCAAACATAGGAAATCTACCCGTTGAGATGGAAAGATGAATGTGTTAATTGTTCAGTGATAATTGGAGAGGACAGTTTTAGAAAATAAATAATCCAATTTATCCTCCACAGTTGAACTCCTGGCTTGCAATGCTTCAAGTACATCATTAGGAGAGAAGGGATGAAAGGTGAACTGAGAAGCATGGTTTATGGAACACACACAATTCTCATCAAGAAAGGGGGCCCTGAGTATTCCTTTTCAAATAAATGTACAGCATCTGCAAATTGTTTATTAGAGGCTAGGCAAATTTCATCATCAAAAAATCATCAAACCACCATCAACATTAATAAGTGTGGGTAGTGAAGTAGTGGTTCTGAGTTTGTTTGAGTTTACTGCTGCCTTTCAAAATGTTGCCAGGGTTTGAGTAGGAGCCAGTAGTTAGGTCTAACTAATAATTCTATTTGGCTTTTCTCAGAGCTGAACGTACATTTACTTGGTGGCGGCGGCACGGTGGTGTAGTGGTTAACACTGTCGCCTCACAGCTAGAAGGTCCTGGGTTCGATTCCCGCTTGGGGACCAGGTTTCCGCGTTGCCATGGTACCCAGGTGGGGTATCTCCCGGGCCTCTCTGTGTGGAGTTTGCATGTTCTCCTCGTGCTCGCAAGGGTTTCCCCTCCCGATAAGATAAACCCAATGGAAAAACATGCACAACAGATCGCTAACACTGTTGCGTTCCCTGACGAAGACGGACAGGAGCACTTGGATTGGTCCCCAGATCGTGCCGCCCCACGCCGCAGCCCCTATCTGCTCCCGGCTGCCCTTGGGGGAAGGACGACGGGATGGGTCAAGCGCAGAGACTCACTTTAATCAGCGACCCAAAACAATTGCATGTGTGTGTCACTGCATGATGAATAAAGACTTCTTCAAAAGTCCAGTTTATTATAATTTATATATGGGAACATGTCACATTTTAGTTATTGCCTTGGAGCTACCTTCACCAGGAATGGTTTTCAGTCCCTGCACCAAGTACTGTATTCGTATCGAATACCATGGCATTGGTATTGAACATTTTCAAACAATACCCAGCCCCTTCCTAGCCTGGGGTGAGTCATTATTTATGTCGCTGAATTTCCACCCTAACAAAAGTTAGGCGGTTCTGTATCTTCGGCCCCCAAGCTGAGCTGATTTGTTCCCGGTTTATAGGCACTGATAAATAAACCATGATATCGATCATGAGCGATAAACAATTGGGCCCTTCAAAACCCCTCCTGACCCCCGTGGAGGAGAAACCGGCGACTGACTGTTGTGTTATTAAAACCTCTCTGCTTCCTACTCTCTATATAGTAGGTTCTTCTTTTTCTTCTCCTCTCTGTTCCCATCACTTTGAAATGACATGCATGGACTGTATATGAGTCTATAGGCCCAGGGGGACAGCATGAGCACAGACAGTGATGCCAGTCAGACTGAAGAAGAGACCAAAATGTCAAGACATGCTGTGTACCGTGTCACAGCTAGGAGAGAGAGAGAGAGAGAGAGAGAGAGAGAGAGAGAGAGAGAGAGAGAGAGAGAGAGAGAGAGAGAGAGAGAGAAAGGGATTCCCTGTCATTATATTTGATGTATTGACTCTTTCTCTTCATGTTTTCCACGTCCCTAATTCTCACCAATTGCTTCCCTTAGGGCAACAGTTGTGATTGGAGGATCAAGAAAAGAGGGCGGTGCTTGAGATGGGTCAATTGGAATGGAATTGTTGATATTCATATATAGAGTATGGTTTATATACTGATTATGTGTCTGTGTTTACAATGTATTGCTTTGGAAACATGGTCTTCCTTTCTGTCATGTCAATAAAGAAAAGTGTGAATTTTAAAGTGAGAGAGAGAGAGAGAGAGAGAGAGAGAGAGAGAGAGAGAGAGAGAGAGAGAGAGAGAGAGAGAGAGAGAGAGAGAGAGAGAGAGAGAGAGAGAGAGAGAGAGAGAGAGAGAGAGAGAGAGAGAAAGATGGGAGAACTACCTTTTGACTATAAGAGTATATTTCAAACTTTGGACCCACATACATGCCAAGCTGGTATCTTTTACAGAGTCAAATATACAGTACACTGTAATTCAAAGGTGAACTATGCAATTTTGGGAGAGCAAGTGAAAACATTCAATAATATATTTTCATAACCGAATGAAGCCCTGGAACATTGATTGAAGCTAGAAAGCTACCCATTGTTGTTGTTTACACAATGACAGGGCTCACAATGTTCTCAAACATATACTATTTAAGGAAGTATCTTATGGGCTTACATTTGTTTACATTGGTAAACAAACATATTGCTGAAAATATACACTATGACTGCTGTTGTGACATGGTTAGCATGTTTACTCTTGGATACATTTGGGGGGGGAAAACGCAACATTATGTCATAGAGTCTAGACAGATTGATTTATGATGTGATGTCATTTGCGGTCCGCCGATGGACCACACACGGGTGGAAGAGGTTAATGTCGCACCAAAAATGACCAAATCTAATTCCTTGCATGTGTAAACTACTGGCCAATAAAGATCTTTCTGATTCTGATTCTGATTCTGTTTCTGGATTTGGGCCCTCATTTATCAATGGCGTACGCACAGATATGTGTGTAACCCGTGCGTACGATAATTTCTAAGCAAAGTGTGTGACTTATCAATTTGAACGTGTGCTTGACTTTGTGCGTATATTTACGCACAGCTCAGAGCATGCGTACCTGGCGCCCAGCGGTAGAATATGAATATTGCATCACGGAAATAAGCTTTCGTGCATTAGTTTGACTGTGTTCGGTATGACCCGTAATTCATTATAGTTAATTGTAAAATAGCGACAGTAGTGTAATTATAATGGGCTCACGCGCGAACAAGAGGTTGGCCTGCTTGTTTGGCACGGGGGGGGGGGGGCAGACACAGAACACCCACCTCCAAACGCGATTAAATATTGTTTAAAATAAAAAGTGAAATACTATTATTTTGTGTGTCATGTTTCCAAATAAGATTGGTCACAACGAAATGCATTCTACTTCAATTTGTTGGTTAGAATAGATGACCTCCGTTGAAACTTCACTGAGACTAACAGTCTTTGTGAGCTCCCGCACAGACGTATAATAATAATAATAATAATAATAATAATAATAATAATAATAATAATAATAATAATAATAATAATAATAATAATAATAATAATAATAATAATAATAATAATAATAATAATAGCTTCATTTTATATAGCGCCTTTCAAGAGACCCAAGGTCGCTTATAGGGGGAAAAAATAACAAAGTAACAAACAGTGGACAGACACAACATAAATATGATGATGGAATTCAAGTTCGCGTTTTTATTGATCACATAGGCAGGCTATACATGGCGTAGGCTACATGACAGTGAGATTCATTGTTCTTATGCTCTCCTATTATTGTTATAGTATATGCTATTGTCAAGAAGGAAGTACATTATTTTAAATCGTGGCTTTAATTCGTAGCCGAGAAGCAGTCTCCTATCAGCTTCATTAATCCTGACCCATCTCAGCCACAGCATAACTGAGACCGGCTATGGAAACAAATCATAAATAGACTACTGTAAATAAAATAGCCTAGGATAGGCTATAGCAGGGGTTCCCAACCTTTATTCCCCAGAGCCCCACGATTCCTTGGAGACATAGGAATATGATATGATATAAAGGTATACTGGTCCGTCAGCGAGGAGATAGAGTGTAGAACAAGTGGCATTTATCAACATGGAGTACTTGCAGGTGTGCTTACGACCTGTGTACGCACGTGTGATAAATCCCGATTTTTCTGTGCGTAGAGACATTCTAAATTCTGTGCTTAAGAACGAAAATAGAACACTTTCTAAGCATTGTTGATAAATGAGGGCCCTGCAGGTACCTATCAATTGTGAGTTGGCGGGTATCAATGCCTGAAAATGTTCCTTGCAACCAGGCCAGAGCTGGAGCAGCATGAGGGAGCTTCCTCCGAGTGTATAGCCGCAGCCACAGGGCTCTCATGCTGTTTGGTAATCAGTGAACTGTTGTGAGCATTACAAGACTTTGTCAACAGGCCTATGAACAAAGACAGCATGGCAGCTTGGAGATGGAGATGATTTATAGCACATAACAAACAATGACACAGGCTTTCCTCCCAGAACAAGAAACTATTAGGAGGGACAACCCCGAATACCAAGCCTAAGTGGGTCCTGCGGAAGATTGAGGAATCCATGCTCAATTAATTGTCCATGCTTAACGTTGATTACATTATTAAAGTTATACTAATTGTCATGCATTACAATAATAATGCATAAAGTCCACAGTCACAACAACACACACCACGATATGACTTGTGCGGAAAAGCACTACCAAGATTTCTTCACAATTCCCTGTGCTGTTCAAATTCATTAAAAGTTTGCATCCCAACAAAACGCTATACAGAAGAACTATGACTTGAGTTTTTAATCTTCTGAAACCTGAAAAAGATTTTGATTTGGTTTGGATCGATTTAGGTCAAGATTATTATCCCTGTTTAAACACATCCCACTAAATGTGAACACATTATGGTATAAATCCTGCACTTAACAATGCCAGCAGTGAAAGACGCAACTAGTGGATAGAGTAATGTGAGGTCAAGAAGTTCTCTCCAAACACAGCCAGAAATACAACAGTTTAAAAAGGCATTTGTTTTGAGCTCCAAATGATGCGTCCTCTTTATATTACCAACTGGCCTGTTGGGATGTTTTTCTTTTATGCTGCTGCTTTTTCAAGTCTTTTATAGCCTTGTTTTTTTTTCATATTTCATTTTATTCTGGTACTATGTATGTATACTTTTCATTAGTGTTGAATGTATCTCTCTTCCTCTCCACCCTGAAGAGGTATAAGCTCCCTCTTGCCATCCTTGTATGTATGATTTAGTTCTTAAATTACCTGCATGGTTAAATACAGGCAATAACAAACAAGCAGACACACATACATATATTAAATAATGAATTAATGTAATAATTAACACATTGCCCGCCGGGGGTTATGCCCATCTCATGCCCCTCTCTGCCAGCGCTGTAAGCCTATGGAGATGTTTACCTTCTTTGCAGGGCTATAACTTTTTTAATTGTATTGCTATATTGACATTACTATGGCCCATTCAACATCGTTATACTTTTTCATTCATACATTGTTGTGTTAATACCTTCTAGGATATAAGTATGTTTTTAATATTTTCTGCTATAATTCCAAAAACGCTAGTTATAGGCCCAAACGCATTATATAGATTATCGATTGCCGTTTCCCCCCCATACATGCTACACCAAAAAACTCAAATGTATATGATCGGTTTACATTATGCCTCATCATGCGCGGAGGAAAGGGGGGGGGGGTCGTTTATAATTCCCCGATCATTAGTAACTGCTTTATGTAGGTTGGGTGGATATATTGATCAGATGGTTTGCAAACAAGGAAATGCACAATCGGGTTGAAAATAACGTTATATTCCTCTTACCGTGGGCCAATGAGACAGGCGGTGAAAGATCCCAATTATACGACGCCGATCGCCTAGGTCCATTTCCGGTTTGTATGGCGCAATAAACGCCAAAATCATATCGATTATTAAGTTTAGAAAGCGATCCATTATGTACATAGTGTCTGTCGGGAGTCCCGGCATAACGAGATGTGACTGCCAGATGATTTTCATCGATGCACTGATGGCACATCCTGTTTGCGAGTGCAACTCGCCCGACCATCCACCAGGCGGCGGTATTGAGCCCTCGTTGCAGTCACATCTAAGGTCCAGCTGCAAGACCGGGGTTGGGTATATGAATTATGAATGCCATAGCGAAAAAATGAAATATTGATCTAAAAAATGCTGTACAGCGATCCTGGCAGACAACGCATGGCGGCCAATAACGCTGGACAGCGTTTTTGGCGCTGGATGTGCTCTCCTATTTATGTTTAAGCATAACTTTGGATCAAACTTTTTTTTTTTTATGCTGTGGAGCAAACAGAGAGTAAGAATTTCATTGTACTTGTTGCATATGGCAAATAAAATCTGATCTGATCTGATCAATCAAACCAGCACATCGTCGTCATTTGTTCTATTATTTAATATAATATTTCTGCTTGGGACCATCACGTCACAGATAACTGAAGTGGATAACATGGGGAGAAAGTGGCTCAGGAGGTAGAGCGGTCGTCTGGTAATCAGAAGGTTCCCGGTTCGATTCCGGCTCCTCTCGGCTGTTGAAGTGTCCCTTCTAACTTCTCCCGAGGAGCATGTTGGCACCTTGCATGGTTGCCTCTGCCGTCTGTGTGTGAGTGAATGGGTGAATGTGCGGATGTAACTTGTAAATGGCTTTGGATAAAAAGCGTTATATGAACGCAGTCTATTCCAATATCAATAATATTGTGCCAGTGGTGGAAAGTAACTAAAGTAAAAAAAAAAAAAATTCAAAAAAAAGTATTTTTACTCAAGTCCTGTACTTAAGTACAATTTAGAGCTACTTGTACTTTACGAGTATTTAAATTTTAGGGAACTTTATACTTTTACTCCACTACATTTCAAAGGACATATTGTACTTTTTACTTCACTACATTTATCTGAACCCATCAGTTACTTGTTACTTTTTTTTGCATATCTCATTATGGGCAATCGATGAGCGGTTCAGCCTAAGTGGTATGGCCTGTCAAAGAGGGCAGAACAAATGATGTTGGATTGGTAAGTATTGTAAAGTCTACTTCAGATTCTCACTTCATGCCAAGACAAGAAACCCTGCCGGGTTGGATGGCCAGAATGTGCTGTCTGCGCTGTATCGTCAAGCCAGATGTAATAGTCTTGAGGCTCCTCTTAGCTGTGGGCAATACTTACAGGCCACCTTCCTGATCTGTGGAGAGCGGGCTCCATCCGAAATCACCGCCGGCGACACTCGAGAGTCAGAGCTATACGGTATCAGGGAATTAGCCAACGGGGCAAGACAGACAGACAGACAGACGGACGGACGGACGGACAGACAGACAGACAGACAGACAGACAGACAGACAGACAGACAGACAGACAGACAGACAGACAGACAGACAGACAGACAGACAGACAGACAGACAGACAGACAGACAGACAGACAGACAGACAGACAGACAGACAGACAGACAGACAGACAGACAGACAGACAGACAGACAGACAGACAGACAGACAGACGGACGGACGGACGGATGGACAGATGGACACACACTGTGAGCACAGTGCTGTGACTGTGAGCAGGAGCGTGACTGTGACAGTTCTGCTATGGGGTTATCAGTAGCCAACAGAGCGTGCCTAGACAAACACACACACACACACGTGCACATTGACAATCTGGACTGAAGGGCGCCATAGTCAGTAAGCTACAATGCACAGTCAGAATTACATGGGCGTCATATGTCTTCTCCTTGTCTGCCATCACCCCGCTCACTGTCCTTCACCTACCCTCCCCCCCTGCCTCCCTCCCTCCCTCCATCCACCCATCTCCTTTCCTCTCACCCCCCCCCCCCCACCCCCGGCCGCCCGCCACCTCCACCTTTCACTGAGACGTTTGATCCTTTCAAGTAAACCACTATCACTCTTCCCCCTCGTCATCAAGCGACTCCATCGCTGAGGTCATAAAGGAGAGTCGTGAGCGTGCCGGCATGTGGTATTATGGGTATACGGCGGACGTGTGTCATCATGTGAGATCATACTGTGTGGAGCGTGAGTGTCTGTCTGTACCTCCTCTTCCCTTCCCCTCCTCTCCCTCTCTCTCCCTCTCTCGCTCTCTCTGCAATAACACACTCGCACTCCCTTCCCCAGTGGGAGACAAACATTAAAGAGCTTTTTCATAATGAGCAAAAGAAAGCCCTAAACTACACACACACGCGCGCGCACACACAAACGCACGCAAACGTGTACACACACCATGTCCGATAGTTACATAAAGGTTACGTAAAGGCATGAATATTAAAAGGAATGTTAGCGCTCCGCTGTCATTAAAAGTGTGTGTATGTGTGTGTGTGAGTGTGTGTCTGAGTGTCATTAAAGCGCCTCATATTTTATGAAGGAGCAGGAGGGAAGAGAGGAGATCCTGGCAGTGTTAATTAGGGCTGATAGTATGGCGATGGGGACAGAGCCCTACCACACTGTGGAAGCTATAGGAGAGCTCTCTACGGTCCGTCCTTGGCACGCGTCGCCTCAGCCACGCAGGCTAATGGAGCCCCGGTTCAGATCAGTGCAATCCACCCTGACCGAGCTTACCGGATAGAGCCTTGTCACACTATGGAACTAAAGAGCTATTTGCTATTTCACTTTGAAGAGTCTGAGGGGATTTTGTCCAATATAAGATACCCACCGTTTGCAAACAATGACAGTTTCCTTTATAGAAAATGAGAAAATGATTGCAGTTATTATACCTATCATATTGAAGTTTCCCCTTACATAAAAGCAATATTTTAAATGTATCAGGCTTAATATGTATATATATATATAGACACTGCATATACCTTAATCTTACATTAACCAAATGTATTGCTCAATTAGATATATATAATTGAGCAATACATTTGGTTAATGTAAGATTAAGGTATACATTTATACATACATATATATACATATAATTGAGCAATACATTTGGTTAATGTAAGGTTAAGGTATATATATATATATATATATATATATATATATATATATATATATATATATATATATATATATATATATATATATATATATATATATATATATATATATATAATTGAGCAATACATTTGATTAATGTAAGGTTAAGATATACATGCATATATATATATAAATATATAATTGAGCAATGCATTTGGTTAATGTAAGGTTAGGGCATATCCCCATGTGGAATTTGCACAGCCCGCGTTGTCTTATTTGTGAGCTGCAGTCATGATATGATTCACGTCTTTTCATGTTCTGTCTCTTGTTGCCTGAAAAACACACTCATCTATCTAAAGTAGGCCAACCGAGATGTCTATCTTTTTCATCGTCTCACAAAACAAGCGCCCGCGGTCATCGAGCAGCCCCTGAACACTGTGTTGAATACACACGCCAGAGGTGGCTCACATCATCAGAGGTTGACTATTCACGGGGTCACGACGAGGTGGGCGCGCGCATCGCATCGCCACGATTTCGTCCAAATCCCCGGTGTATTTCCTTCCGTGTCAGGTGTGCATGTCTGGAGTGATTTCTCGGAATGCTACCTTTGAATTTTTCTCAACATTCTAGTCTCATAGGAGATGCCATACACCTACATCTCTTTTTCCACCCAAAAGGGTTCAATGAAAATTAGGGATGTCCGATATTATCGGCCGACCGATATTATCGGCCGATATCGGCAGTAAAATGTGATATCGGAAAATATCGGTATCGGTTTAAAAACAAAAAAAACAATAACAATATTTGTTATATATATATCCAGTGAAATTATTAGTTACCTGAAATTATTGAGTTTTTTGGACGGGGAAACCCTGCATATATCGGTATCGGTTGATATCGGTTGATATTGGTATCGGAAATTAAGAGTTGGACAATATCGGAATATCGGTATCGGTAAAAAAGCCAATATCGAGCATCCCTAATGAAAATGTCTCTGTCAACGTTTTAGGTGAGAAATAAGATTATGCAATTGCTGGATCTTAAGTCATATTTAATCTGCAACCCCTACTTTGACAGGAAGCTGCATAACCAAAACACCAATATCACTTACAGCACTTTTAAAAGGAGATGGAAGCCTGGTGCTGTCCGGTTCCAGTATGTGATGCCTGTAGTTGTCGGAACAATGGAATGATTTCTCGGAATTCTACCTTTGAATTTGAACCAATTTTAGTGACATCATCATTAGAATGTTCAGTTCTCAAGAGTTCTAATCTCATAGGAGAGGTTAAAGGTCATACACCCGAAATATAGTCTACTCTTATAGGGTTAAATATTCACTGTAGCTTTTGTACAGTGCTGGGAAATTAAAACATTATAACGGTGAGGGAAATGTTGCTTTTAAAGTCTCAATCCTTCAGCCAGATTTTCCAAAAGGCGTCTTGGCATGAAGATTGTCTTTGTCTCCTAGACTGTCACTGGCACTAAGATGATATTTAATGCTAAGATGCTTTTTGGAACCTGAGCCAAGAAGTCTCTGGGTGCCAGAACTTGCACTGTGAGAGGGTTATCCTGGTTAATTAAAGGTGCTGCAAGTGCTATTTTTGTGTTAAAATCCGTGTTAAGTAGCTCTACATTCCTTGTGTTCGGTCAGTAACATGGGTCTCCCTGTCCCTCCGCTCTGCGGTAAACAGATAATACATTTTCTGGTATTCCGTTCCCACTTTGCCCAATCAGGAGAGAGAACTCAAGTGGGGGTGTGCTTAACAGGAAAAGCATAAGCGGTTTGCTCATAAACCTGAAATAAAATAGGCGAGAAATAGGATATGCAATTGCTGGATCTTAATTAATATTTGATCTGCAATGCCTAGTTTGAGGGTTTGATCTGAATTCCGTGAGCCAGGTGCGCCAATTGCGGCGTGGTGTGGCTTGCGCTCGCACAAACATTCTCTTTTTCCACCTAAACGGTTCAATAAAATGATTCTGACAACATTTTAGGTGAGAAATAGGATACATGCAATTGCTCGATCTTAACCCTTTCAACGCCGCACTACCGTCGGTTGTGTGATAGTAAAGGGTTAACCTTCTGTGACGTGTGGCAGTGAAAGGGTTAATTAATATTTGATCTGCAATGCCTAGTTTGACAGGAAGCATTAACCAGAACACCAATATCACTTACAGCACTTCTAAAGGTCCGGCCTGACCCGGCACATCGCTGTGTGTAGACAAGTGTAAACAAATAGGTTCCAGTATGTGACGCTTGTGTTGACGGAACAATAAAGACTTCACATCAAAGAGAGCTGGTGACAGAGCGAGCGAGCGAGCGAGAGGGAGGGAGGGAGGGAGGGAGGGGTGAGGGGTAGAGAAGAAGCGAGAAATACAGAGAGAAAGCGTATGAGAATTTGTGTATGTGTGTGAGAGGGAGAGAGAGGGAGAGAGAAAGAAACAGAGGAAGGGAGAAAGACAGTGGGGGAGAGAGAGACAGACATGGGAGGGAGAGAGAGAGAGAGATGAAGAAAGAGAGGAAGAGAGGAAGGGAGAAAGAGAGTGGAGAGAGAGAGACAGAGATACAGAGAAAGAGAGGAAGGGAGAAAGACAGTGGGGGATAGAGAGACAGACATGGAAAGAGAAAGAAAGTGAGCAAGGGAGACAGAGAAAGAGAGGAAGGGAGAAAGAAAGTGGGGAGAGAGAGACAGACATGGAAACAGCGGTAGAGAAGAAGAGAGAAAGACAGAGAGAAAGCGTATGAGAAGCTGTGTGTGAGAGCGAGAGAGCGGTAGAGAGAGGTAGAGAGAGGCAGAGAGAGAGGAAGGGAGAAAGAAAGTGGGGAGAGAGAGACTGACAGACATGGAAACAGCGGTAGAGAAGAAGAGAGAAAGACAGAGAGAAAGCGTATGAGAAGCTGTGTGTGAGAGGGAGAGAGAGGTAGAGAGAGAGGTAGAGAGAGGCAGAGAGAGAGGAAGGGAGAAAGACAGTGGGGGGGAGAGAGAGAGAGACAGATATGGAAGGAGGGAGAGAGAGAGTGTGAGAGAGGGAGGGAAGGAGGATAGAGGGAGTGAGTGAGAGAGAGAACGACATGGTGCCCCTTTCACGCATGTAGCACATGGCATGCGACTCTCCGTGACAGACGTGTTCTCACGTGTGAATTTCCTCCGCTTGGTTTGGGCGAGGGTGGCGCCGAGGTAGAGCGATGGCACGACGCAGGAAGGGAAAAGTAGGCTACCTACTCCGCCTGTGTTCAGAAGATCATCATTTTAAATATTTATTTAACTGGCATGTAACACTCGGCATCGTTGCAAATGAGGGCAACCTCAACTTTCTTCCGAGTTAAAAATAAAGGTTAGAAATTGTATTAAATAAGGGTCGACTGTACAGTGCAAAAAAAACTGGATTTTACAGTGTGAAACGAAAGTGTTTACAATCGATCTAAAATATTTGTATTACTCATAAACTGTGAATTTATGTAAACGTTTTTCGGATGACGAGCAAACGGCGTTTCATATCTCATCCTCAGTCAGACAGCAGAGCAAACTGGCCAGCATACCATCTAGACTTGATATTTCAAAGATCTCCTGTTTCTAAGCATTATTGAGCAAAAGCTGACCTATTTAACAAATTATGACTTAACACATTGGGTGCCAGCAGGGGGTGCGCTATTTATCGCTTGGATGCCACCACTCTAGTCAATGAGAGGGCGAGCACATTTGCGAACGCATAAACTATATCATGGCAATGTGTCTAATACGCCCGTCACTTATCAATGACTTGCTTGCAGTCAACATGTACGAAACGGATTGTTTTTTCATCAGTACATTTCCGTTTTATACCGTTTTGAATACGAGTATCGTTTTTTTTTATCTACTTTTTTCTCCCCATTTTTCAATTTTTCTCCCATCCCAATTTCGTATTATCCAATTCTACCCTCCCCTGTCTCGAACGTTGTTAGACCATGCCTCCCACTGGTCGGCTGCAATGTGGACGAAGCCTTGCATCACGTGTCCCCTCCGGTACACGAGGAGGCAGTTGTCACATCTTTTCACCTGTACAGCGCGATCTCTCAGTGGCGAGGAGTAGCATGTGGGAGGCTCACGCTGCCCCCGTTGCTTCCTGATTCTGCTGTACAGGCGCACCAACCGACCTGTAGGAGTCGCTGTCCACAACGTCCGATCCCCACCCACCGGCTTTCCCACCCCCTAATACTGCCAATTGTATTAGTATGAACGACCAGCCAAGCCGGAAGCAACGCCGAGAGCTGGGCTCGAACCCAGCATCTCCTGCGTTAGTGGCGAGCGCCTTGCCCACTGCGCCACTTAGCCACCCGAATACGAGTATAGTTTTGAAGATTTCTAGTGATTCCAGAAAAATCTGTCAAATGTCATACACGCACACACACGTACACACACACACACACGTTGTGAAATATGTGAAAAAAACATCTGATTACCCCAAGACTGGTAAAATAAAGTCCTTACCTCACATCAGATGTTCTGCAAAAAGATTAATCCAATTCCTGATCGCCATTCCAAATAAATAGCGTAGGTTACATGGCTCAGAAGTAAAATGTGGAATCCGGAGTTTTTTTTTCTCATGCATTTCCATTGACTCCAATCCAATGGGTGCAATACCATCCGGGAGACGATAGGGGGCGGTATTTGCCCTTTCCGAGCTCAGAGCCAGTCCCAATGATAACGTGAGGCTGGATGGATGAAAAATGAATGGATATCGCTAATAAAAGAAATAACGATTAAATAACGAGATTTCTCGTCATTGGCACTCAACGCATGGCGGCCAACAACGAGATTTCTCGTCGTTGGCACCCAATGTTATAATCATTTCATAGAGGCTAAAACACAGAGAATCACACATTTAATATAAATGTACGACTTTGCCGCAGTCTCTGAGGCTCCTCCACACTGTGTTACACGCCCATACCTGGGCCCCGTTCCCCGTACATGGATAACTGAGTTAGCCGGATAACTTTCGGTTAAGTCTGACTTAAGCCGGACTTTCCCGTTCCCCGTACCTGGATTGTCCAAATCACCATGACAACAGATCCAAAAGTTTGAGCCTGGTCGAGAGCAGGGTTAAGTTCAAGTTAGCCGGATGAAGCACAGCCACGCCCCCGCAAAGAAGTGACAGCTCTTTCCTGAAATTATTCCCACAGTCTAGGATCTGCTTTATACCATTCTGAATTACGTTTTTGTGCTCCATTCTTCCAGAGGGGGCTTTTGAAATGTAAAATAGACCCAAAATGCTGATACTAAATTCACTTTGTCCTAAATAATGCACGTTATATATACTGTGGCGCTCGCTCGGTGCGATGTACACATTATGTGGTTATTTTAACAACGCGCAGCATTGCAAATGTGAATCCCGCGGGGATATTTTTAATGATTGAAACCTATCGCTCGTTTGGCTCTGATTCCTTTCATATTCTCTGCTGTGGATGTTTAATGGAGCGCCTGGATTGTGTTTCATTCAAGCATAAAATTGAAGTGTCTATGCGTGGATTGTGGATCTTGTCTCGTTCATTAATGTATAAACAATGAATTTATCCCATCTGGCACAGTGGCGCAGCGGTAGTGCTCAATCCTGGCAACCCAGCAACCGGTGTTCGAAACCCCGTGTTTCCAATATAATTTTTGGAATATAATATTAATGATTATACGCCAAAGTAGCCTAGTTTTAAGTTAAAATATTAAAAATCTACATGCATTGAGGATGTCATTCTTTATATAGCTCTCAACGTGCACCAAATTGAATTATTCCTACATCGCAAAAAGAAGGGAAAGACTAGGTTTCGAACCCCGGTCGTCTGCGTGAAAGTCAAAAGAAGAACCCGTTACACCACAGTGGAGATAAGTAAAAGATCGACCATACATCAATCAATGGGAAGAGAGCCGTATCGTTATTTTGTATAACAGTTTAACTAATTATTTTCGCTAGCAAGATCTCATTTGATTATTCAATCCAGCAGGCAAGTTTAAAGAAATATAATCTGATTGATTGAGGTAATGAGGGACTTAAAATTAGCCTATAGATAACGCATTTAACTTGTCGGCGAGGCGATTGAGCCGTACTGCAATATGTTAATAAAGTTTTAAATCAATTAATCAATCAATGCCGCTAGAGAATCAGGATCTCTGCTATCGATACGTGCTGGCTTTTCAACTGGAGCGGCCGCGCGCACTTATCCTGGGTCTCAAGTCTGGCTTGAGTTAACGAGACTGAATCCACCTTCGAGGAACAGGAAAATCCCGGCTTCAAACATCGGGTTAACTGAATCTGGATAATGACATCTTGATCGACTTAGTTGAACCAGGTACGGGGAACGGGGCCCTGCTCAGGTCTGTGAGGATCAATGCCCCAGGGTCATGCCGCCATCTAGCGGTCATCTGCAGAAGCTGCAGTCAACATTGACCCTGCTTGCTCAGATTAATCATATTTTATTGTGGCAATTAGTGTCTATGTTAACTCCCAGTGCAGAAATAGCCATCTTTGGAGTCTTACCAAGACCGGATCACCAAGGGGTTAGGAGAAGAACAATAGAACGCCCTACCCAAAGCTGTAAAGGAATTTGGATCACTACCCACTTTCAAAACCTCTCTCAAGGGACACCTACGGGAGACTGCAATTCAACACTGGCCCCTGTAAATATCCTAACCCAACCCCCTCCAATGTACAGTCATTTACCTAGTATGGTTTTGTCAATAGTCCAATGTACAATTTTGTTTGTTTGTACAGTGTCTCCCCCCCCCCCCCCCGCCCCCCCTCAATGTACAGTTTTGCTTGTTTATACAGTGTGCCCCCCCCCCCCCCCCCCCCCAACCACCTCCAATGTAGATTACCCAGTATGGTTGTCAATATCCCAGTGTACCCAACCCCCCCCCACCCAACCTCCTCCAATGTACAGTTTCTACATCAAATGTATATACTCCCTTTTCCTGACTCCTTCTGTATCACAAACAGTACTGTATTTGCAAATCTGGTATGTCATAAATGTATAGATGTAGCAGTACTGACTATCTGTATGTCATGTATGTCATATATGTCCTGATGAATTGAAAATGGGGGACCCTGATGTAAACAAGACGAAAGTCTTTCTCTGGTCTGCATCCCCTTAACAATTGTGTGTATTGAGCTGTACTGTATTGTACCCATTCTGCAATCTGTTAATAAAGTTTTCAATCAATCAATTAATCAGATAGAATTGCCTTTGCATCCCTACTAGCACGCAGAAGGATCTTGCTAGAGTGGAAATCACCAGCAGCCCCCAAAGCATCCCTATGGCTTAAAGATCTCATGTTCTTTCTAAATCTGGAGAAAATCAAACACAACCTAAGGGGGTCTAGTGAAAAGTTTGAAATAGTATGGGGCCCTTTTATTGGTTACATAGTCAAGCTAAAGACACTAGGATAATGAGAAGGAAGGATGAGTGAGAGAGATATGTGTTTGTATGTTCTATGTTTCCTGTTGTGTATTTGTAGGATTGGGCAAGATAGGGGAGGGAAAATGGGAGGGAGGGGGGAGGGTTCGTACAAGGTCCTTGAAATGCTAAATACTTGTATTTTGACACAAGGTAGCGCTAACTGTCAGAGATTGGCTTTGAGCCATAAAATATTGGATCCGACTAAAGGTGTATTCTTTACTCTTTATTAATTATTATTATACATTTTTGCTATAGAAAACAGCACTTAAAAGTGAACTGTATCCCTTTTATTTTTTAATTCCCTTTTTTGAGAAAGTCCTTGAATCTAATTTTGCAATGTCTGTGGGAACCCAGGAGGGAGGGGGGGAAGGGCGAAAATTGATTTCAGGAAGATTAGATAATCAGGCGAAAAATGACAACGTGCATTTAGTGCATTCCACTAAAATGTACGGATGAAAAAAGTATCCGTTTTTGCTGGTTGACTGGAAGCAACTCACTGTCAAACGACAGCGTTATTATAGCATAGCTATAATATAAAATATAGGTTCTACAAACAAGGTGAGCGCTTACATGGGGTTAATGGACGGCAAGGCCAGATGCACTTCCCGGAAGGGGCGTGGCACTCAATGTGTTAAGAGAATGAAGATAACACAGATATACATTTCATCCACAACCCATACATTTTTCATTTAACCATCAGCCAACTGTATATGCAACATCGTTGTGTGTAAGAAACATGGTTAGTCTACGTTAATCAACACACCCACTCGCTTGCTGAGGGAATTCTGTGAACAATTATCTGCTTGTATTCTAACATGGGCTCAGTTTGTCCTTACGCAGACTTAGGACCGGGGAGCTGGGAGGGTAAACTCTGCGCTGAATAATTTGAACATTTGTGTTCGCACATACAGCCCCTCCGATTTAATGTGCAGTTAAGTGCAGTGCATGTGTAAAAGGGGCTCGAGAAAGGGAGGTCGGGAGAGATTAAAGAAAGAGAGAGAGAGATAGAGCGAGAGAAGAGTGAGTAGGTGAGTAAAAGAGAAGGACAGGTATCAAGGAGCAGCTCCTGGGGGGAGAATAAAGGGACCTATTTGAATTGTCAACACTCTGGCAAACTGGCAAAACAGTATGTGTGTTTTGTGAACCTAATGAAGCGTGTTATTTAGACAAAGCGTATTCCCTCCGCAAGCGCGGTCAGAGAGAGAAAGAGTCAGACATGCAAATCTTTGCATTTACATGCGTCTGCATTAGAAAACACCCTTCGGTCAGAATGAGTTTAACAGGATGGAACCGTTCTGCCGAGCTTGGCAGTTTTATAGCTCCTTAATATTGTGTTTTCCAAATCCAACCAGAGAGCTATAACGCAGCCCTCAAACTTCTGGTGCAGCCGGGAGTCACTGAATGAACTTATCTATTACTGCAAATTGCATGTCACAAGAGGTCATAATTTCTGTTGTGCTCAGGAAAACAAAGAATTTAATGCTGACAGGCACATCATTTGGGCGGGAAACCGTCGTCCGGGGAGGATAGCGAAGGAGGAGAAAAGTTGACATATTTCACCGCAGCTTCTTTTCTGCCGCTGCAATCGGGGTCGAAGGTCGTCACGACTTACCGTTATCTCTTGTTGAAAATGAATGAAATCCGGTGCGCTGGCGACCGTCCAAATCTGACCGCGGTGTAAGAGGAATGTAGTGTGACGGAGAGGCAGTGGGGGGGGGGGGGGGTTTGGGAGACTGGGAAAGACCGTCCTGGGGAATTAAGTGTTGGAACAAGGAAAACGAGGCCAAATGGACACACAGAACATTTACACAAGGTTGTACTTGAAAACAACTCCTATAGAAAGGGTTACAAGGTTGTGGAGACTAGGGGAGAGCCGAGGAACCCCGTCTGTGTCGTTGCTTTGAGTCAAACGGCTGCATTCTAAAGTGTGGACAGTGGAAGACAATGGACACTGGAAGAGATAAGCACGGTATATTCAGATAAGATTACAATGGAGTTTGCTGCTCCTAAAGGTTCAAAAGTTGTCACAGACTTTTAACCTTGATGCCAAAATACACCCCAAAAAAAATAAGCAAGCTTAAGGGATTTTATCTTGTATAAAAATACATTTAAAGTTATTCTGCACTGGCAGATAATGGGACCTGTTTCATTAAAACTGTACTTGTTTCATCATAATTTAACTTAATAGAACAAATCTTGACACAAGCAACTTATTCAGAGACGATCTTAGAGTAAATGTTCCAAAAATGGGTCGTATAATCATTACATTTGTACAGTTCCTTAAAACGAGCACAATTACCCAGTGCAGTAAAATAAAGTGTAAACAGTACTCGTCTTGATATAAGCTTGACGAGTCTAAATACATAATATTAAATCCATTGCTAAGCGTGTCTTTCAGTGTTTTCATCGTACCAGGCAGTCTTCATGGGAGCTTCATAGTTAACACATAGACTACACCCAGATGAATACTGGCCTGCTTTGTCCCAAACACTGATAGTTCAAATAAAACGCTGGAATGTATATTGATGTTTCAGTAAAACATTGAAAGTTCAATAAAAATAGATGATGGCTTTCCCATTAGAGTTACGAGTCTGTGGCTACTCTGCAAAAAAAAAGAAATCTTAACAAGTCATTTAATCTTGTGTATTGAATAAAAATTTTCATGAAACTAGTGAACAAATCTGCCAATGGAGTGAGAGAATTTCCCTTGTTTTAATCTAATCAACCTATCGCAAGCCCTCTTTTCGTTCCCTCAGGGAAGTAACAGTTTTGATTGGAAGGAAAAGGGGGCAGGGATTGAGATAGGTCAATTCAGTTTATGCTCTTTTCTCAAAACATGTATCTCGAAACAACTGGAGGTATCTGCCTACACTGCAAGAAAAGGCCAATTATTTGATATTTTATTAATCCTCATCATATAATTTCAAGAAAATTAAATATAATTAAAAAAGTATCCTGAAACAAGAAACCTAATAAATGATCTCACCTCCAATTACAGACTTTTTTTTTTTTTTCTTCTTTTTAAGAAGAAATATGAAATATGAAATGTGGTGGATCTTTTCAACCATCGTTGCAGCATCTCCTCAACCCTGACATGTGTTTTGTTCCCACTCTATTTACCCTTTCAATGATAAAAAAAAAAGACAAAAGTGTTTTTCAACTTGAATCGTTTTGGAGGATCCGGAGGTTTTGAATGGGTTTCATTTGTCCATGGTTCATCAGCCTCGAGCTCAACATGCAACCCCCCCCCCCCCCCCATCCATGTGAAAACAGTAGACAGACAGCGCACTAAATCCAAAAGTCACATCAGTAATATCCACAATATCCCATTCACCCATCCAGTTATGCGCACACAGTGAAAACGATAAGGCACAGGGAGCAGAGCCAGAATATTGAGACGCAGGTCCCTAGCAGAAGGACTGAACCGCCTTGGGCAGCAAAATATCCTTCCTTTATCCGCAGAGTCCGACCCGTCTGCGTTATTGAGTTGTGCAACGGACCGATTATGAACTGTAAAAACTCTCCCAACCTTCGGGTTATTCTTTCTATTGCATCCCTCCGGTCTCATTGATTCGGTGTTGCTAACGATAATGTCACAAAGTGACAGGTGTGTGTATGTGTGTGTGTGAGTGTGTATGTGTCGTGGTGGTGTGTATACGTGTTTTGTCACAGTGTTGGTCTGTGTGTGTTGAGGCGGTAGTGTGTGTGCATGTGCGTGTCATGGTGGCGGTATGTGTGTGTGTGTGTGTGTGTGTGTGTGTGTGTGTGTGTGTGTGTGTGTGTGTGTGTGTGTGTGTGTGTGTGTGTGTGTGTGTGTGTGTGTGTGTGTGTGTGTGTGTGTGTGTGTGTGTGTGTGTGTGGTGTGTGTGTGTGTGTGTGTGTGTGTGTGTGTGTGTGTGTGTGTGTGTGTGTGTGTGTGTGTGTGTGTGTGTGTGTGTGTGTGTGAGGTGACCCAGAGGCGTCCTGCTGGTCCAGAGCAGGGATAACACCGTCCACAGGGTAACACTCATTAATCATCCCATTCAAACACACAGAACGCAATCCATCCTCCCTCCTCTCTCTCTCTCTCTCTTTCCTCACCCCCTCCACTACTCTGTAATGGGGTCACTGCTCCCATTTAACACATAGAGAAAGAGAGAGGGAGGGGAGAGAGAGAGATAGAGAGAGAGAGGGGAGAGAGAGAGGGAGAGAGAGAGAGAGGAAGAGAGAGATGGAAGAGAGATAGAGAGAGAGAGAGAGAGAGAGAGAGAGAGAGAGAGAGGGAGAGAGAGAGAGATGGAAGGGGAGAGAGAGAGGGAAGGGATAGAAAAGGGGGGGGGGTGAGAAATAATAAAAAGGAGAGAGATTAAACAAACGGTAACGGATGGGGGAGAAGGTTTGGGGATGAAGAAAAATAATAAAAAGAGGACAGATGGAAGCAGAGAGTAGG
>NC_140167.1:19610624-19635624 GCF_963971535.1 Notolepis coatsorum | reverse complement strand
GAGCCAGAAAAAGAGCAGCCAAAAGACAGGGAGCAGGTATGCGAGCCTGAGCCTTCCACAAGCGGAGTCAGCCCCACTGCCAGCCCCACTGCCAGCCCCACTGCCAGCGCATGATGGATTCAATAGAGATCAAACTCTGTATTTGATTGACCTAATGCGCCAACATTTAGAAGCAGAGGGGGGTGACTTACCTAAATCAATTGCTGAGTTAAACACTAGAGTCAGAATGGCTAAGGGAAAAAAGAAGCAGCTCTGGATGGAAATTGCTGCAAAAAACTGCTGCTCGGTTTCAGCAGCAGTTCCACCCAGACAGGGTAGCACTAGCAAGGAGGTGGAGCACTCTTGAAGATGGGTACAAGAAGGTTGTAGATAACAATAAAACCACAGGAAAAAAGCCCAATCACAAAAATGTCCTCCTCACAAGCGCAAAGAGCGAGCTACAACTGCTGAGAGACTCAGAAGGGGCAAGTCAGAAGCCACACGAGGAGATCTTGGGTCAAATGGTGTCAAGCCAGCCAGAGAAAATGTAGGCCTGCCAATGCTGCTATATGTTATGCATTGTTGCACAGAATGTTAATGTGGCAATTACATTTTTGTATTTAAAAAAAAAAAAAAAAAAAAAAAGCAATAGCAAAAGTTAGTTTTGCATTTTTTTTTTACAGTAAAAGAAACAGTTGTGGAATGCCTCAGTTTCCTTCGGAATGATCAAAGGCAGGGCCGCCTGGGAGAAATGCGAGGCCCTGTGCGAGGTTTAAACGCGAGCCCCCCCCCCCCTAAAAGGTAAAAAAAGAAAAGAAAAAAAATGTATATAATTATAATTATTATTATTATTATTTTTCATACAGTCAACATATTCTTAAATAATAGCGCTGCCCGAGGCTGGGCATGATACAGTCAACATATAGCAAGAGAGAGAGCGAGAGAGCGAGAGAGAGCTCCCGTTCTACAGTCAATATACAGTGTTATCGCTGCACAGACCCGGCAATGCCCCTGACCCTCCACCAGAGCAAGGCCAGAGAGAGAGAGAGAGAGAGAGAGAGAGACACATTGGAAAGAAACAACCCAAAACCAGAGCAGATTGAAATGCTATTTGGCCCTAAACAGAGAGTACACAGTGGCAGAATACCTGAGCACTGTGACTGACCCAATACTAAGAAGATCCTTGACTAGGTACAGACTCAGCGAGCACAGCCTAGCCATCGAGAAAGGCCGCCATAGGCAGACCTGGCTCCCAAGCGAAGACAGACCCACTGCACACAAGATGAGGTGGAAACCGAGCTCCACTTCTTAACAACCTGCCCACTCCCACAAATTGCAAACACCCAAAGAGACTTTGAAAACATGGACAATAACTCAAAACTCCCATACCTACTGGGAGAAATACAAGAATGTGAAATAAAGCCCATTTGAATTGAAGAGAGAGAGATAGATAGAGCATGTCTGTGTGTGTTAGAAAGAGAGAGATAGAGAGAGAGCATGTCTGTTTGTGTGTGTGTGTTAGAGAGAGAGCATGTATATGTGTGTGTTAGAAAGAGAGAGAAAGATAGAGAGAGAGAGCATGTCATTTTGTGTGTTAGAGAGAGATATAGAGCATGTCTGTGTGTGTTAGAAAGAGAGAGAGCATGTCTGTGTGTGTGTGTTAGACCCAATCCTCTCCTCGAGACACCCCAGCCGTTCCATGTATTTGTTAAATTCCACCACCAGCACACCTGATTCAACTAATAAAGGGCTTGTTAAGTTGAATCAGGTGTGCTGGTGGTGGAATTTAACAAATACATGGAACGGCTGAGGTGCTTCGAGGAGAGGATTGGGAAGCACTGAGTTTTAGAGAGTGAGAGAGTGAGAGAGTGAGAGAGTGAGAGAGTGAGTGAGTGAGTGAGTGTGAGAGAGTGAGTGAGTGAGTGAGTGAGTGAGTGAGTGAGTGAGTGAGTGAGTGAGTGAGTGAGTGAGTGAGTGAGTGAGTGAGTGAGTGAGTGAGTGAGTGAGTGAGTGAGTGAGTGAGTGAGTGAGTGAGTGAGTGAGTGAGTGAGTGAGTGAGTGAGTGAGTGAGTGAGTGAGTGAGTGAGTGAGTGAGTGAGTGAGTGAGTGAGTGAGTGAGTGAGTGAGTGAGTGAGTGAGTGAGTGAGTGAGTGAGTGAGTGAGTGAGTGAGTGAGTGAGTGAGTGAGTGAGTGAGTGAGTGAGTGAGTGAGTGAGTGAGTGAGTGAGTGAGTGAGTGAGTGAGTGAGTGAGTGAGTGAGTGAGTGAGTGAGTGAGTGAGTGAGTGAGTGAGTGAGTGAGTGAGTGAGTGAGTGAGTGAGTGAGTGAGTGAGTGAGTGAGTGAGTGAGTGAGTGAGTGAGTGAGTGAGTGAGTGAGTGAGTGAGTGAGTGAGAGAGTGAGAGAGAGAGAGAGAGAGAGAGAGAGAGAGAGAGAGAGAGAGAGAGAGAGAGAGAGAGAGGGGGAGAGGGAGAGGGAGAGAGGGGGGGGCGGGAATAGAATAGGTTGCATGAAAAACTCACCCTAACGCAGAATCAATGGCAAAGTTGGAAGGAGACGACATCGACGCATTTTCCGTGGAGATGAAAAGTACCAGTCCCTTGGGAGTCCTAGTTTATCTGCCACACGTTAAAGCGGGGGGGGTCTGGGGGTCCCCCACCAGGACAGGAGAGGATTGGGAAGCACTGAGTTTTAGAGAGAGAGAGAGAGAGAGAGAGAGAGCTCAACGGCGGGAATAGAATAGGTTGCATGAAAAACTCACCCTAACGCAGAATCAATGGCAAAGTTGGAAGGAGACGACATCGACGCATTTTCCGTGGAGATGAAAAGTACCAGTCCCTTGGGAGTCCTAGTTTATCTGCCACACGTTAAAGCGGGGGGTCTGGGGGTCCCCCACCAGGACATTCTTTGTTACAAAGACTTAATTTCCTGCATTCTGGTGCAGGAATTCTAGAATGTTTACCCTTTAAATGCCAGTGTGTGTGATGGCATCACAAATGATTGTTAAAAAACACACAAAAAATTAAATATCTTCAATATATCAAATGCAAAGTAGATTTTTCTGGGGGGGATTATTATAGGCTAGCATGTGTCAATGATTAGCAACAACACTGATTTTTATGGATTTTTTTTTGTTTTTTGTAATGTCAGATTTAACAACAACTCTTTTCAGAAAAGTGGGAGTATTTCATTTGTAATCTGACTTTACAAAAAAATGGTTATGCTCAGGGCTGAAGTTGAATAAAAGAGTTATGACTGTTTAGACTGTGTTACTCTCTGTCTGTTTACTCTCTACTCTGTCTGTTTCTTATACTTTAGGAGCACTTTTTATTTATTTTTTAGCTATGCGACTTACTGTGAAGCACTTTGGTTGACAAGTGTCATGTCTAAATGTGCTATACAAATACATTTGATTGATTGATTGATTGTCACATTGATCTCCTGGTTGTTCCCCAGTTATGTGACCTGACTGCAAAAAAAATAAAAACATTTACATTTACGGGGGGCCAGTTTCGAATTGCAGCCTCTCGTAGGTGCTCATTTCAACAGGCAGACATTCTAGATTCTGCCCAGAGCAGAAAGTAACAAGTGACTTTTATGTCGTCCATTAGCCAATAGAAATGCATTTTCAGAAATAGGATCAGAGAAACAAGACTGACACAAAACCAAATATGGAACAGGTATTGGTCAGCTAGGTAGGATTGGATTACAACTGAGCTCAACATTATTGGAACAGACTCTCTGGTGCCCGTTGTATAGGTCCACAGGAATGTATGACATTTTACATAGGCACACATAGTGTCATATATTCAATTCACATAGAATCAGCTTTAACACAGTAGTTAAGTACATTGTAGGCATTTACAATAGATGGAATTTATAAATAGATAGATATGGTAGATTATTTATACTCTAGATAATTTTATGGATAGTCTTATATTAGCATAAAACCTGCAATATTCTAACACCTCCAAAGAAAATATGTTGGCTATTTTCATGCAATAATGTTAAGCTATAAGATACACTTGATTCATGAAAAGGTGGTGAAAAAATATGATTTTAAGACCCAACATTAGATTACACGACTGTCTGTTACTGTAACTGAACATTTTCTCATTTGAAAATCACTCTGCATGTACATTAAAGGCACATATTGGTTTAAGCCGGTGTGTTTAGTTCAGCGCAGCTTTAAGACCTGGGGACTATATATTACGTTAATGAAAGAGAATGAGCTAGTTACTTAGTGGAGCCAGTGTGTGAATTCAGTAGTAGTTAACTTGCCATACAGTGTTAGCGTTGCAGTGGTTTGTTGTTGTTTTTATTATTATAACCCAGTGATAACTTTCTGTTGAGAATAATTGTCCAGGCGGTCAATAAAGTGTTGAACTGCCTCATACACCGATTGCCACAGCATGTTTTCAACAATGGGATTGGGAATGAGTATTTTAAAACGTTATTGTTTCATCATTAGCAACAATTTATTTAGTCTTTTACTTTAAAATACAGTTAAACTAACTTACTCTAACACCTAACCTAAAGGATACATTGAAAACAAAATAGGTGTCATGATCACGGCGAGAGCCTTCTTCACCCCTCCTCCTTCCACACCATCACGGCAAGAGCCTTCCTCACCCCTCCTCCTTCCACACCCTTATATGGGCAGCATCCGACCCTAAGGGATTCCCTCATCGCAGAGGGGAACTCCAACATTTTAGGAAATTAGCTTATTTAACATCTTCCCTGGAGTTAGACAAGAAGATACATACCTTTTTTGTCTCTGTGCGTGCATTTTAGCTTTGGGAATAGACGCTCCGTTAGCATAGCTTAGCTTCATCACTGGAAGTGAGGCAGGACAGTAGCCTTACAGTGCCTTACAGTGTATTGCAAGGTCTGACATTGACCAAACTTGATATGCATGACCTTGGTGGGCTCTAGGTCAACTCCTGAAAAGGGGGTCAATGTCAGACTTTGCAATCAAAAGTTAGGGGGCTAATAACCCTTGCCATAATTTCAGTGCGCCCCCTAACTTTTGATTGCAAGGTCTGACATTGACCCCCTAGGTTTTTTTCAAATGGTGAGGTAAGTACCACGTCCTTCCTTCCTCTAGATTTAACGTACGGTTTGTATTTCTAATCAAGTACTCAAAAAACGCATTTTTCTATCTCAAGATCTTAAGCCGTTTTGACTCAGGCTGGGCTCCAACCACTGTGTGGCCTGGTGCCAACTGCCACATCAACTGCCACATTATTATGCAGCTGAGAAATCTCTGACATCACAGATATGCAAATTTTCAGATGACTCAGTTCAGTGAGGGTGAATATTGTGAGAGGAGAATTGGAAGAATGCGCCAATATGAGAATTAGAGACATAGATCATATTAATATAAGTCCACATAGCTAGGAAACAATGCTAAACGCTGAAAAGGCCATTTATAAGATAGTTCCCATTTAAGCACATGTATAGTCAATTGGTCCTGTTGTTCAGCCTCACAATGCTATTTGATAGTAAATGTGTTTATTATGTCCCACCCTCTGGCCTCTGAAGTTGCTAATGTCTTTTTAATTTGGGCCTCACAGGGTTAACCTCTTAAGCCCGAGATATACAGTAAAAGTGTATATTTTCAGCATTACGTTTGTTTACCAATTATTTTAACTGTTATTAGTGAAATATAAGATTATAGAAATCTCAGGGCATTGAGTCGGAAACCGGCGCATATTGACAGGAGGAAGTGGCACATCCAAAAGTGAGTGTAGTCTTTTGAAGGAAGAGATGCAGGGCTTTCAAATTTTGAAAAACGACCCTACCCAGCTCACACCAGCCCCTGTCAATCATCTGACTTCTGGATTAACTTTTTTATTTCTCTTATTTTTTGGGATTATCTCCCACAAACCTGAACGTTATTGCCATAAAACAGAACGCAGTTAGTTTCTCTACCTTTCTGTGAACGTTTTGCAAAAAACGGTGTTGCAATATGATGAAAAATGGTGGAGAAATTCCCTAGATTCAGATACCAAGAACATGCAAATGGACCATTTAAAAAATAAATTAAATGTTTATTCTACGTCCTTGTGGAATGAGTGACATAAAAAAGTAAAAAAAAGTTAAAAAAAAAATTATAATATTTTTTATTTTTATTTTTTTTTATGGATGGAAGAGCCGCACATTGACGGGCAAAGAGCCGCATGCGGCTCGCGAGCCACGGGTTGGCCACCCCTGCCATAGAACATACCACATACCATAGAATATACCACATACCATAGAACATACCACATACCATAGAACATACCTCATACCATAGAATATACCACATACCATAGAACATACCACATACCATAGAATATACCACATACCATAGAACATACCACATACCATAGAATATACCACATACCATAGAACATACCACATACCATAGAATATACCACATACCATAGAACATACCACATACCATAGAATATACCACATACCATAGAACATACCACATGCCATAGAATATACCACATACCATAGAACATACCACATGCCATAGAATATACCACACACATACCATAGAACATACCACATACCATAGAACATACCACATACCATAGAATATACCACATACCATAGAACATACCACATACCATAGAACATACCACATACCATAGAATATACCACATACCATAGAACATACCACATACCATAGAATATACCACATACCATAGAACATACCACATACCATAGAATATACCACATACCATAGAACATACCACATGCCATAGAATATACCACACACATACCATAGAACATACCACATACCATAGAACATACCATAGAATATACCACTCTCTGACGGATCTCTCCTCTCATCGGTCTCGGCATGACCAATGTCCCTCTTAGGACAAGTCCATTTCGCTCTGACAGCTCTGATTTCACTGGGACATAGGATCTCGCCTCGATAGGCACCTCGGCTAGGTGTTCAGGCCATCCCTTTTTGATGAGTCTGGCGACTGACAGCAGTTCGGCCTCAGCTGCTGTGGCCGCTCTGATCTCGTCCATCTTGCTTGCGGATGCTGGGATCCCCTCCATTACACTAACCACATAGCATGCCACCTCACGCTGTGTGTCCAAGTCTGCACCTATGTTGGCCATTGGGCTGCATGACAGAGTATCTGCGACGACCAGAGTCTTTCCAGGAGCATACTCTGCCACCGCATTGAACCTCATGAGCCTCATGAGGAGTCGCTGGCATCGGAGAGGCACATTGTCCAGGCTGCGAGTGTTAATGAGAGGTACAAGGGGCCTGTGGTCAGTTATTAGCTTGAACTGGTCCAGGCTACTGAGGTACCGGTCGAACCTCTTACACGCCCACACCCCCGCCAGACCTTCTTTTTCAATCTGGGCGTAGCGCGTTTCTGCTTCGGTGAGGCATCTTGAGCAGTACGCCACAGGTTTCCACTGCTTACCATGAAGTTGAAGTAGCACGCCCCCTAACCTGTAACTGCTTGCGTCTGCAGACACGACGGTGGGCTTGCTCACGTCGTAGAAGGCGAGTACTGGTGCTGTGGTCAACATCTCTTTGATCCTCTGAAAAGCTGTTTGCTGGGCATAATTCCATGCCCATGCATTCTTGTGCTTCAGGAGCTCATACAGTGGCTGTCCTACTGTCGAGGTCTGGGACGTACCTGCCGAGATAATTCACCATTCCCAGCACCCTCCTCAGCTCCTGCATATCTGTTGGCGGCGCCAGCTGCCGGATAGCCTCCACTTTCCCTGGGTCAGGCCGGATCCCGGACTGGTCGATGATGTGCCAGTGCTAGCTGACTTTGCTTGATGGAGCACTTTTCTC
The DNA here is from genome assembly GCF_963971535.1 of Notolepis coatsorum. Lineage (NCBI taxonomy): Eukaryota > Metazoa > Chordata > Actinopteri > Aulopiformes > Paralepididae > Notolepis > Notolepis coatsorum. Next base: position 19,627,824 of record NC_140167.1, on the reverse strand, counting down.
GATTCAGCTTCAGCCGTCTCTATGCGCTGCATCACCTCCAGGCGACTGTCATGCTCCTTTTCTGTGGCCCCATAGACGAGAATGTCTTCCATAAAGATCTCGACGCCCTCTAACCCGTCCAGGGTCTCCATCATCTTCCTCTGGAAGATTTCAGGCGCGCTTGTGATCCCGAATGGCAGTCGTTTGAAGTTGAACCTGCCAAACGGCGTGATGAAGGTGGTGAGTTTACAGCTGTCTGGGTGCAACGGGATTTGGAAGAATCCACTGGCGGCATCGAGTGACGTGAAGACTGTGGCCCCGCTTAGCTTTGCTGTGATCTCGTCGGTAGTGGGCAGGGTGTACTGTTCTCTTTTAACAGCCTCGTTCAGCCTCTTGAGATCCACACAGATGCGGGCTTTGCCTGTGCTCTTCAGGACCGGCACCATGGGTGCACACCAATCGGTAGGCTGTGTCACCCTCTCGAAGATGTCGTTCCCCTCCATCCTCTGGAGCTCCTCCATGACCTTCTGCAGCATAGGGAGAGGTACACGTTGCGCTGTGTATACAGCGTACGGCTGGGCGCCACCTTTCATCAGTATTCTTACTGGTTCAGTTTGTAATGTCCCATGCCTGCCTGCAAATGTAAATTTTTCCCGCTGCTGCTCACCATTTCCTCCACTCTTCTCACTAGATTCATTTTCACTGATATTGGCCTGCTGAGTAGGTTGTTTACTGTAGGCCCCCGGATGACATAAGCTGTAAGTGGGTGTGTCTTACCCTTGTAGGTCACAGTGCTCTGGATCTGTCCTATGCACTGCAGCTCGCCACCTGGGCTGTCCAGTGGTATTTCCGCAGGCTCCAGCGGTCTGTTTGGCATGAGTGAGTGGTAGGTCTCCTCACGAATGATGCTCACATCCGCCCCAGTGTCGATTTTGAACTTGACCGGTGTGGAACCCATCAACACCTTGACGGCCCACTTCTTTGGTGACCCACCTGCTTTACTCACTTCCCACATGTAGTACCCATCTTCTGACCCGGAGTCCTGCTGTTGTTGCTGCACTTCTTTTTGTTCTCTGACCTCACGTACTGCTTTCCTATTCCTACACACTTTGCTCCAGTGCCCTACTTTGTCGCAGGTATTACATGTGGACTTTTTAGCTGGACAGTACTCATCTCTACTGTGCCACGCTTTCCCACATTGTCTACATTGTCCTCTGTCGCCCCCTTGTGGCTTACCCTGGCTGCCATTGCCTTTGTAGCGCTTGTTGTGAGTGACCTTGTGTATCGACCGGCCTCCAGCTGTCTCTCCTTGCATGCTGATCTGCGAAGCAACCTCTTCAGACTGCCTGACCGTCTCTATGGTCAGCGCGAGTGTCAAGTCCCTTGTCAGCTGCAACTTACGGGAGACTTATTCTCCGACTCGCTTCCCATAGCATATATCAGACTGCTAACCTGCACGGCACCATCTTTCTTATCCAACTTGGTAGCCGTTCTGAATCTCACAAAACGTTGCTTCCAATCGGGCCATTCTCCTGGTTTGTCGAAAGGAAAACTCGCCGGTGGGTGAAATTTTGCCATTTCTGTCTACTTTACTTCTGACACCATTTATTGTCGATTAATCGTCTGGAGGCTTTGACTTGGTGCGAGCTCTGCTAATTTATTGACAACTTCCGTATGCAGTAACCCACTGACTCATTCACGTTCAGTGTAACAATATAACTCCAGATCAATGCGCAGGCCTTAGAACTACCCACTTATATCTTATATACTTCCATATATGACAGTATGCTTAATAACATTAGAGTTAGAGCGTTAGAGAGAAAATAGTTATTTCATGTTTATTAAGGCTTTATTAATGCATAATGATGCTACACTTAATATACAACTTGACCCAACAAGGAATAAGCAATAATATAGACTAATATGACCTAGTGTGTGTGTGTGTGGTTGAGTCCATTATCAAAGGGATGATAAATTAACATCCATCTACAAATTACAAATTAACTATATGTCCACCCTGTCATGTGTATGTCCACCCTGTCGGGTCTAAGTGGTCGACAGGGTGGACATTTTGGGACAACGATAGGGTGGACATTTTGAGCTTCAGTTAGCATATTAGCTTACAACAAACTGTGACTAGCTAACTAGCTAGTCTGGTTGTTGAAGAGAATTTGGTATAGTTAAACTTACATATTTTGAAAATATTGTATTCTAATCACTTCCAGCATATTTTATGCTGACAGGGTGGACATGTTAAGCTTGGTCAGAGCAAGTAAGCAAACTTATAGAAAGAAAATGTGTCAATAGGAAAGTCAGCTACTCATTCACCTCAGCCATTGAATTTCCCGCCACTGAAGAGAGGAAAAAACTGTCGTTGTGATGTCACTAGAGTGGATAGCCTTTTCTTAAAGGGGCGGATTCCCCAATATGACAGGGTGGACAATCATTTAAAGGACACACACAAACTCTTATTTTTTTAGTATAAATACAAATATTAATTTTGTTAAATAAGATAATACACTTAAGTTGAGTAATATCTTATTTAACTAAATAATATTATGAAAACAAAATAATTTTTTTGGATTTGACTATTTTTTACGCACATTGAAATTGAATGAGCAGTGCATGGGACATAGCAAAACAGCATGCATCCTCTCATACAAAACTGAAAAAAAATTCCGGTTTAGCTGCAATATGTAGCGCACGCAATTGGTTACAGCTCCGCTCCCGTTATCGTTAATTTCGTTTAAAAACCTTATTTGGACAATACCAAAAGAGATTAGACCACATCGTATGTATTGATAAGACCCTCTACTAACTATATCAAAAGACAACATGGATAAGGATAAGAGAAAGGGTGGAAGGAAACAAGACACAGCAATTCTAACGGCGCCGATTGAAACACGTTCAAGGAAAATGACAGGCGACGCTGTGGCAGATCCGTTGGTGACAAGCCCCGACGCGGGGAATATAGAGGAGAATACACAGGGACCAAGGACAACTGGCCCCGAGAGGGAGACAATAGATGACAACATAACAGGAACATCAGAAAAAAGTACCGTGAAGGAAAAAGCAGGCGATTTTGAGAAGATAATAGCAAAAACATCCATCGGATCCCTCACTGCTCCAATAACATCAACTGACACAAGCAGTTCAATTACACAACCCGACTTCAACTCTCTGACTATCCTGATAAAAGAACAGATGGTCGCTTTCAAAGCACACGTAAAAGAACAGATGGTCGCTTTCAAAGCACACGTTGAACACATCGATACTAAATTCGAAGAGGTTATGAGAGCGGGCGCTTTACAGTCCATGCGAATCACGACAGTGGAGAATACGGTGACAGAAATTACACGGGCAGTCAAGGCGAACGAAGGTGGCATGACAGAGATGGGAAAAGAGATGGAAAGAGTGAAAGAAGAATATCGGAGGGAAATACAAGGGCTTAAAAACGAAGCGACGGAGAGGCTACTAGAAACCCAACGCTACCACAGGCGGAATAACATCCGCATTGTAGGGCTTGATGAAGCAGTAAACTGCGAAGATCCCAACTTTCCAACAGTGTTATCAACGATTTTGGGTAACATCGATCCAAACACAGTGCCAGAAGTGGACCAAGTTTACAGAATCGGTTCTCGGGGGCAAAGAATCAACGGGCCAAGAGTCATCATTGTCACCCTGCGGAAGACTACAACAAGGGATGACATCATCAAATTTGCTCGCAACCAACATGGGAATCTGAATTATGGTGGTAAACCAATATTTATCTACGAAGATCTGAGCAAAGATGCCATCATCCGACGTCTACCATACAAGGAGGTGATGCAAAAGCTGTTCAAAGCCGGTTACAAGCCAAGGCTATCATACCCGGCGCTGTTATCATTCTTGGGCAGTGACGGCCGCAGGTCAGGTATATACACACCTGACCTGAATCGAAATGGAGCAAATAACCCAAGGCAGGACGAAAATGCCGGAAACAGATAAGCCTCTTTCTCAATGTATACCAGTGTTAGAATGACTTTATTGTGTTCATCAAGGTAGCAGACGATATGCAAGCCGTCTATAACAATGTGTACTGTGTATAATACGATTCATAATACATTATAATTTCAGTCTCTGGTCTCTGAGGAGACAAATACATATCATTGCAAAAAGATCTATCTGGAATATTCTGGGTTTATCGCTCAAATGCCCTGGGTCTCTTAGATCATTCTGGAACATAAAATAGTCTAGGCACTAGTATACTCTACAACCTTCTAGAATATAAGGCACCATGACAACGAAGCCTACAACTCTAACAATAAACATCCGGTGTGTATACACATAGCAGATAATAAATTAAATGAAGTTCAATCAGTCCTTAATAATATTTTAAAAATTAACCACACTTAAACGTATGAACACTACAAGGTTATTCTAACAATTTAAGTAATCACTCCATTGAAGGCACATTGAAGCTCTAAAAGGCGCTGCTTTTCTATCTTATCTAATCTGTTAATTCGGTTCTAGTGGCTTCTCCACATTGATAATTATTCTATCTCTCATTCCTTATCTATATCTTTCCATTGATTTTTATTTTATTTAATTTTTTTCTTTTCATTACTCTATATTTTTTAAAATATATTTTAACTTACATTGTTCTTTTCCAATGTTCTTCACATTAAGGTGTCAATATTGCTCTACAATCTCTTCCTTTTTTCCTTTTTTCCACACGTTGGTAGAGGGTTCAAATGAATATGTCGATGAAAGTTTATTCTCTTTTTTTATTCTTTATTTTATTTTTTCTGTCATTTATCACAATACTTCATTACAGTAAGGGAAGGTGCAAGACCAAAAGCGACATTCTATTGCAATAGAATGGAAATGTTAGATCCTATGGCAATTAGCATAGGAAGATTAAGATTACAATGCTCAGTTTGGGCAATCCGGTGGACTATGGGAGAAAGTCAATCGCGGAGGATGTGTTCTTGGAACACAGGCCTGTACGACTTTCTGGGCGAGGGGAAAATATGGGATTTTTATTTGTATATATATATGTTTTTAAGCTCAGCTCTCAACGGGACCTCATTAATTGGATGTACATCTATTGTAGCTTCACACTCCAGAAGCATTACCAAAAACTACACAAAAACATGCATAGATTATGGCTAGTTTGAATATAATGGTATGGAACACCGGTGGGATAAACAAACAACACAAACGCAAAAGCGTGCTCACACTGATGAAAAAAGAACATGTGGACGTGGCTCTATTAAGCGAAACGCACATTTTAGAGGAAGACATAAATACGTTAGCGGATAACATATACCATAATATTAGTCACTCTTCTTTTGTTACGAGAACTAGAGGGGTAGCCATAGTCGTCAGACGCAAATTAAATATCGAATTGAAAGGGGTATGGTCTAGGGATGTCCCGATCCGATCACGTGATCGGGATCGGGGCCGATCACGTGATTTTCCGAAGATCGGGATCGGCAAAAAAAAAAAAAAAAAAAAAAAAAATTTTTTATTTTTTTACTTTTTTTTTTTTTATTCAACAAACATGACCATGTTCACGTCTTAAACTCATACTGAGGCCTTAGTTTTGGTTTTAAATTGCATATCATCATTCATTTATTTATTGTCACAGAGCAGAAGAATTTTGCCAAAACAAACCAATAGTATCCAGCTGCAGAACGGCAGACCAGCCACAATCTCAGACCCAAATAATTTTTTTTTATCCCAATTTCTCACATTACATTCACCCTGAATGTTGACGTTATCCAGGTGAAAAGTTAACTTCATAAATCATTTGATGTATAATTAAATCAAAGGAAATGCGTTTGGGTCTGAGAGTGTGGCTGGTCTGCTGTTCTGCAGCTGGATACTATTGGTTTGTTTTGGCAAAATTCTTCTGCTCTGTGTGACAATAAATAAATGAATGATGATATGCAATTTAAAACCAAAACTAAGGCCTCAGTATGAGTTTAAGACGTGACCATGGTCATGTTTGTTGAATAAAAAAAAAAAATTTTTGATCGGATCGGGAAATATCGGTATCGGTAGATACTCAAAATCACATGATCGGGATCGGATCGGGAGCAAAAAAACGTGATCGGGACATCCCTAGTATGGTCGGATGCTGAGGGGCGCATAACTATAGCTAGGATTATACACAATAACAGGAAAATTGCATTGGCAGCGGTATATGCCCCAAATTTGTACGAAGTGGGTTTCTTCACTTCACTAACCGGAGAAATGTTAAACCATCCCGAGTACTCATATATAATAGGTGCGGATTTTAATGCCATTTGGAACCCAAGGATAGACAAAACTTACCTCACCTTTTCCAGCGAACAAAAAAATTCATCTAAAGCATTAAAAGATTGGTCGAAATCAACAGGGGTAACTGATTTATGGCGTTCACTTAACCCCATGACCCGCAAGTACTCCTGTCGTTCGACGAGACACAACACACTATCCAGAATTGATTACGTCTTTGCATCCCCGAGAATATTTGATAAATATGAAGTGGAAATGACACCCAATGCGCTATCAGATCACTGCTACTTAATCCTGAAAGCAACATTTGGTACACTATCTTCCCGGGCCCCAAGATGGCGTTTTAATTCTATGCTGCTTAACAACAATGAATTCATTACACAAATTAAAGAAGCTCTCACAATATTCCTACGGGATAATGCTAACTCGGTGCAAGATCCCAGAATATTATGGATGTCGGAAAAGACTATGATCAAGGATTTCTCGGATAGATTTTCCTCCATATTGCGCAAAAATCAAAACACAAAACTATCTGAAATGGAAACGCTTTACTCAACGCTTTTTAATTCTTTAAAATACAACAACTCTACTAGACTAGAAAACCAGGTTAACATTCTAAAGACAGAGATCAAAGCAATATACAGACAAAAATCGGAATTGCAAATACGCAGCACAAGACAACAGCAGTACTTCCAAGGCTCTAAACCTAGTCACCTATTAGCCATGCGACTAAGAAATAATGCAAAATTTGCAGATATAACTGCCATTAGGAAACAACAAGCTCTAGTAACAGAACCCAAAATAATAAACGATACATTCAAAGAATTCTACTCCGATTTATATAATTCAGAAACGACCTTTGATCAAGACAAATTAGACACATATCTTAATCAAATTACTCTCCCTAAATTTACGGAGGACGACGCTAAACAGTTAGAAGTACCGATCACATTAGAAGAACTCAAGAAGGCCATATCCGGAATGAAAAACGGCAAGGCTCCGGGAATTGACGGTATCCCATCAGAAATGTACATTTCTTGCTGGGACATATTTGGACCCTTATTACTAAATATGATCTTATACTCAGTCAAAGAGGGAAGCTTCCATAAACACCAAAATACCGCACTCATTTCAGTTCTTCACAAAAAAGACAAAGACCCCACTGAGTGCGGTAGTTACCGTCCTTTAAGCCTCCTCGGAACCGATGTCAAACTGTACTCTAAGATATTAGCCATCAGATTGCAAAAGCATATGACGTCTTTAGTTCATCCGGACCAAACAGGCTTCATAAAAGGTCGCCTGATCAATGATAACGTTAGGTTATGACTATAACCAAGTTCTGTTAGTTAGGGGCGATGCTTGGCATCGCCTTCTGCACTATCTCGCGTACGTGCACGCGTACTGAATAAACCACAAATGTACCTCTAATACCAGTATTAGTCTGACCACACCCCTCATCAGCTTACCTTCATAAGCAGGTGTGTGGTCACCTGCTCTCCTCCTTCCCAAGCTTTCACCACAAGGTGAGGACAAGGGCTGCAGCGGCGTCCGATGCCAAGCATCGCCCCTAACTAACAGAACTTGGTTATAGTCATAACCTAACGTTCTGTATCGTTAGTGGCTTAGCTTGGCATCGCCTTCTGCACAAGGGAGGCCAAGCGGAGCCACTTGGCTGACAAATACACCCCGCTGACAGCCCCCCAAAACCATCAGAACAGGGAGGGCCGAGCCCCCCCGACCCCCCCTAATGGAGGGTAGCCCCCCTATTAGGGACGTCACGGGAGGGCGACGGACCCGACCGTGCGAAGAGGCACTCAAGCAACTCAACGCACAGGGTGAGCAGACCGTGGCTTGACCCACGACTACACACACGCACAACCCGCATGCCACCCGGGAACGAACGGAGGAACAACCTCGTTACTGCCCCCAGAATCACGGGGTCAAGGGCAAACCCAACCCCGTGGCAAGGCCGTAGCAGCGGAGCACGAAGGAAGACCCAGACCCACCAAAAGGACTGGACTCCCTGGAATGGGGGCCCGGAGAAGTCCATGATGCCAGCATCAAGACCCCACCAGGTGGGCACGTAGTGCCCCGCCCCCCACATCGCCAGCGTATTCGGACAAAGGCCCCTCAGTTACTGCACCTGGTATTCCCAGGCGGAACCAACCAGGCCAGTAAGCCGAGCGGGCCCCGTCCCCCCAATAGTACACCGCCTGGCACACTGACCCTGCAGAATAGGCAGTCAGCATGGCCGTAAGCACACAAAAAAAAAGAAAAAAAAAAAAAAAAAAAAAAAAAAGTTAACCAACGGAAGCAGGCAGCGCACCGGGGAAAAACCAGGCAACAGGCTGTTAACCCTAGCCTGGAGACTGCGGACGAGACAGGCGCCAGAGGGGACAGCTGAACACAGCCGCCCCGGCGGAAGGAGCGTAAGCTGGCGGTGTTGCATGACCAAGCCTCCATTTAACAACCCCCACCCAGAGGGGTCGAGGCAGAGAAGGCTGACACGATTGGCAGACGTCATGAACGTGCAGGGGCACCCTCAACCGGTGAACCCGGGAGTTGACACTGCTCCAACACACCAGGGAATCAACCACCTCGGTGTTACCCAATGCGGTGGTTGTTCCTATAACCCCTCAAGAAAAAACTCCAAAACACACCTGCGGGTATACACCGGCTATACCGCAGTACAAGTGTTTCAGTTTCCAAAAAGGGTTAACCCAGGCCTACGGGTCGCAAACATCACTTCGGACCGGGCCTGGCGGTACGGGAAGCACAGGGTCACCAGAGGAGGTCAAAAAACCACCCCCACAGGCCCCTCTTCGCCATGCGTGAGAGAGGAGCGAAAAACAATGGAGAACCAGCCCCTAAGCACACCGTACCTGGTATTCCCCGGCGGTCTCCCAACCAAGTACTAACCAGGACCAACCTGTGTAGCGGCCGAGATCCGACGAGATCGAGCGCGTACAGAATGGCATGGCTGTAAGCCATGACGACAGTGCTGAGTAAAAACATACCCAACCAGGGTCTCCATAGCGCTTAACCCTGTGACACCCAGACCGACCTGGCATTTTTCCCCCTGAAAAAAGCCCAAGTCCCTCAGGGTACCAGAACAGCAGATCTGCATCCCCGGCGGACAACGGGTTCAACTGATCTGGACCAGCGTGACCAGAACCAGTCCCGTGCCCTAACCACGCCGACATGCCCCAGGAAAAGGGCAGATATGCGTGTTGATCTTAACATGAAAAGAAGGCGCCACCCAGACGTCGGGACGAACCGCGCCTGGTGGCCCACCCCAAGGGCGTGAGACCCCACTACATATGTTCAGATCCATCCCGTCATCATCCCCCAGACATGAACGAGGATCCGTCGACAACCCACCCAGGTCATGGGATGTGGTCGCCGGAAGAGGAAAAACCCCCATCTCAGTTGCTTTATAAAAACGCTGTTTCAACCACAAGCAACTAAGGCGTGCCAGTCAATCGCCTGTTTACAGCGAGCTAGCACTATACGTGCGTCGGGACACACCCCCATCAATGAACAGGCTATTTAGACCTGCCATTGAATCCCCAAGGCGCCCAGGGGAACGACAAGAGGGGTGTGACACTCCCTAACTCCAACACTTCTGGAATAGAAAGAAGGAAGCATCAACAGTATGTATCCCAGTCTACACAGCCGGGGTAAAAAATGTTCACATTTTTACATCCCACCACCCTCCCATAGGAAAGAGACGGGGATCCCCAGAGAGACTTCCCACGCGAGCTGTACAGATTGAAAAGAATATATTGCACCTTGAGCCATGTAAAAAACTGGTTTTAGGGCCTCCGGGGAAGAGGCACCGAACCCATACACACTCAATAAACGAATTGAATCGAATATACATACAATAGAAAAGGACCCTTCTAGAGGGTCCACTCACTTTGACAATCTGAGGAGGAAGGCTCTGTACTCTGATGGAGGCTTCCTCACATGGATCACATGGAAGAAGGAGTCCGAACTCACAGAAGGCCTGAGTAGGCGCTTGGTGAGGAGGAGCCCTGACCACCCCCCCTGAAAACAGATCCATCACATGGACCTGAACAGCACACGGAAGTCCTACCAACAGAGACGCGCACGGTGACGTACTCTATGGCGGGGGAATTCCTGCGGTGCACACGCCCAATATACCAGGCCGTGGGACCAGGAACTCCCTCCCCCCCCCCCCCCCCCCCCCCCCGTAACGTGCCGAACCGCCACGTGACGGGAACCTTGAAGGACAGGGGGTGTACCCCTGACCGACAGAACGGGGAGAGGAAAGGTTACCAGTTCACCCCTTTACGACCCCACACCCATGATACGACGTAACGACAAAAAGAGAATATGACACAGTCATAGTCAACCCTATGAAGCGTTTCACAGCTCCACACAGCGCACGAGCTAACCTGCTATCTGATTTTTACTAAGGAAAAACACAGAATAGAGAGGGCTCTAAGAACCCCGGTCCAACATACACATGTGCTTCTGTGGTCAGTACAACCCAGTTGTAGGTCACATGACACACACAACCCATCATCATCACAATGAGAGAATACATCATTCTTGATTAGTATCGACCACAGGCCTTGCTAAGCACACATGACAGCAACCAAACCAATTTCCCTTTAGGAAATAAGTTTCTCCAGCAGATTTAGCACAACCTCAGCAATCAAGCTGAGAGTTACATCGTATCCCTACCACACAAAAGACACAATTAATGCACAACATGTCTGATAGGAGGTGATAAAGTCCCCAGGGAACCGGGGGGGGAAAAACACAATCCTCCTATTTTACCCTCAATACGGCCAGTTAAAACAGGAAAACCTGTTAATGTGTGAACTCACTGTCCATTGTCATTACAGTCTGAGAAAGAACATTCTTTTACTCACTCGTCACCAAGCATAGCTTCATAGGTTAGTTGCCTTAGTAGTGAGTACACGGTACACATAAACACCATGATGTTTCTCACACAACAACCAGATCAATACATCACGACCTGCACAGAGAAGCTACTGCCAGTGACAAAAACAGCTCACACACAACCCGCAACGTATCTCAAATGCATTGCAACAACACACGTTTTGGGGAAAAAAAAAAACACCGTCATTCACAATACATTTAGCAAGGTAAAACCAGAAGACGTGTTATGAGGGTCTGGCCAACCCCGTACCTGCCCGGAACGCAGATCAGCGAAGTGCAGTCATAAGCCACCGTAGAACACAGCCCTCTTTGTTGACGCAATCCCCGTCTAGGCTCAGGCAGGGTTGACGAACATCCCCTGTCAAAGATGACGTCGTGGTCAAGAGTGTAAAACATGTTAAAAATCAAAGCACGTTCAACAGCATAGCATCAAGCTAACGGCTGCTCCAACCGTTTCGGGTGCTATCGCTTCCGCTCGCGAGACGCCGATCTACGACGCACGCGATCAGGAGCGAGCTCCCGGCGGCGCGCGAGAAGCCTAAGCTACCCCGCGCCAGGCCACCGACCGGCTAACCGTAAGCTATGAACATGTAAACAATGACATAACACTCACCCAGACAGGCCGCCGTTCTGAACCCTCCTCACTTTTTAAGAGAAAAGAGAAAACAAGACGTCAACACCGCTTCACAACGGTGACAGTAACACGTCCGGCGGAATCAGCACAGTACCAACTGGCCTGTATAGCTGACTTTGAACATGAATCTGCCGCTATCGCACATTACATGCACATATCCCCTCGTGAAGGAATACTCTCATTTGGATATGAAAGATGGGGTCTTAACACGGTGACAGAGAGAATCCACTCGTCCAGAACACACAGGGATCACCAGTGTCAATGGTCGCGGCCCACTAGTTAAAACTATAATGGTCGCCAGACCAAGGCCTTCTGTCGCCTAGACGGCTAAACAAAGGACCCTAGCCTGGGGCCGGTTTCCATAAACTTTGTCTAGTAGCCCCCATAGCACTAACAGACAAGTGGAGCCCGCCAGCAAACACTACTCACCCAACCTGGAACGCACCGCTCCTCACAACAGCGGCATGTCCGACAGTTCAGCTGTGGCCTGACAGGTTTCACCCCAACAAACACAGCAAGGAACTGCAGTTGAGAAGCATGCAGCGGCGTGCTCCCAATACGAAAACCGGTGGAGGGTTTGTAGAATGATCATCATCTTCTAGACACTCCAGTACGAAGACAATATCGCCGTATTTTCTCGAAAATAGTGAGAGAGAAAATAAAGATATGATGTCAACGTATCCTTGTTTCCCAAGCTGTTCCTAATCCAATTTCTTCCATCATGGTGTCAAGTGTGGGGATCTACCGAGGCACCTCTTCCTTGTGGTGAAAGCGAGAAGGAGGAGAGCAGGTGACCACACACCTGCTTATGAAGGTAAGCTGATGAGGGGTGTGGTCAGACTAATACTGGTATTAGAGGTACATTTGTGGTTTATTCAGTACGCGTGCACGTACGCGAGATAGTGCAGAAGGCGATGCCAAGCTAAGCCACTAACGATACAGAACATAAGGCGAATACTGCACGTACTAGATGCAGACAAAGAGGACACCACACCTAAGGCGATACTATCCCTGGATGCTATGAAAGCATTTGACAGGTTGGAATGGGATGTGACGTCAGATGATACGATCCGGTCAGTGTTTCACAACACAGACTGGAATGTGTTCCGCGACACAGATAACATTAATGCCTACACGGAGACAGTACTGGACTATGTTTGTACTAGGGTGAAAGAAACAATCCCCACTACCAAAATGAAAGTTTACCCAAATCAAAAACCCTGGGTAGACAAATCCGTCCGTGAAGCTCTGAGAGAGCGCACCAAAGCATACAACGACGGCCTAGAGGCAGGCAACATGAATGACCACAAGGTGGCGCGATACGGCTGCTGATGGAGGCGCAGTGTTCAGGGTAACAGAGCATGAGGTGAGGCGGACCTTTAAAAAAGTGAATATCAGGAAGGCAGCAGGTCCAGACGGCATCCCCGGCCGCGTCCTAAAAGTCTGTGCCGACCAACTGGCCCCAGTATTCACTGACATATTTAACCTGTCCTTAGAACAGGCTGTCATCCCCACCTGCCTGAAGAAGTCCACTATTATCCCTGTACCCAAAAAATCCAAGCCTGCTTGCCTCAACGACTACCGCCCTGTAGCTCTCACCTCCATAGCCATGAAGTGCTTCGAGAAGCTAGTAAAGGGCTACATCTGCTCCTCCCTCCCCATCAACATGGACCCCCTGCAATTTGCATACCGCCCCAACAGGTCCACGGAGGACGCCATATCCCATGTGCTGCACACAGCAGCATCACACCTGGACAAGAGGCAGGGGAACTATGTGAGAATGCTATTCATCGACTACAGCTCGGCATTCAATACCATAGTCCCCTCCATACTCATAGCCAAGCTCAGGGACCTGGGCTTGGGCTATGACCTCTGCCAGTGGGTCTTGGACTTCCTGATTGGCAGACCCCAGGTGGTGAGAGCAGGCAACTGCACCTCCTCATCCATCACCCTCAACATAGGGGCCCCCCAGGGCTGTGTTCTGAGTCCCCTCCTCTACTCCCTGTACACACACGACTGTGTGGCTCAGCGGAGTAGCAATACAATCGTCAAATTTGCTGACGACACAGTGGTGGTGGGCCTGATCTCTGCCAACGACGAGAGGGCCTACCTGGAAGAGGTCAAGGTCCTGGCGGGATGGTGCCAGGAAAACAGCCTCTCCCTGAACGTCAGCAAAACAAAGGAGATGATTGTGGACTTCAGGAGGTCGGGGGTCAAGGACTACAGCCCCCTCAGCATCGACGGGGCACCGGTTGAGAGAGTCAACAGCTTCAAGTACCTCGGAGCCTACATATCCGAGGACTTGACATGGACCACACACATTAACAGTGTGGTGAAGAAGGCACGACAACGCCTCTACTTCCTCAGGCGCCTAAGGAAGTTCCAAGTCAGCCAGAAGATCCTTAAGAACTTCTACTCATGTACAATAGAGAGCATCTTGACCGGCAACATCACCTCCTGGTTTGGGAATAGCACTGCAAAAGACCAAAGCAGACTACAAAGAGTGACACGTTCAGCCGAACGCACAATTGGAGGGGGGCTCCCCACCCTCCAGAACATTTACTACAAGCGTTGCAAGGGCAAGGCTAAGAGAATCATTAAAGACTCCAGTCACCCGAACAACTGCCTCTTCGAACTGCTGCGGTCAGGCAAGCGATACAGGAGTCTCAAGGCGAGCACAGAAAGACTCAGAAGTAGCTTCTATCCCCAGGCCATCAGGCTGCTAAACGAACAATGAATGAACACTACACAACAACAACCACCAAACGCACATAGCACACACATCCACACGCACACACTCACTTTAAACAAACACACTGTAGCACCCACTCCACACACTTTATAGCACACACCCACTTTAAACAAACACACTGTAGCACCCACTCCCCACACTTTATATTTATGGATGAAGGATTGCACTACAACTCGTACACCTTACTGTAAATTGTACCTAAAATTGTACCTCATCCCATTTCTGCTTTGCACTAGATAGTACTGTACATTAGTACACTGCATAGTATTGTGTATTGTATATTATATGGTAACTCAGAACATTGTACATATGTCTATACCGAACACTGTGACCTCATTTTCTTCTTCTAAATTCATGCTATATTATGTTATTATGTTATTTGATACTATCTTGTCTAGCACAGTCTCTGGAGCGTAACAGTAAGAAGCATTTTGTATGAAAGTATTCTGTACTTCTGTATGACAACTATTAAAGAACTTGAACTTGAACTTGAACTTGGAATGGTCGTTTCTATGGGCAGTATTAGAAAGGATGGGGTTAGGAAAAGGATTCATTGATATGATTAAAGTACTATACAAGGACCCATCGGCCAGGATTACAACAGGCACATTCATCTCCGATATCTTTCCGGTATCACGCTCAGCCAGACAGGGTTGCCCTCTTAGTCCCGGACTATTCGATCTATCATTAGAACCTTTAGCACAATTTATAAGACAATCCCAACACATAGAACCAATAGTAATCAAGGGCACACATCATAAAATTAGTTTATATGCGGACGACGTAATATTGTTCATGCAAAACCCCAACAACACATTGCCGCATATACTCAAGTTGATAGAAAACTTTGGTGATTTATCGGGATTTAAAATAAATTGGCCTAAGTCGGCTTTTCTTCCTCTTAACACCAGTGCAAAAAAAGACACAACCCTCCCAGGTGCGATACCCATGGTCAAACATTTCAGATGCTTGGGTGTGGAAATATTTCCCACCATAAGACAAACGGTGAAGCACAATTACACAAAAATACAGAACAAAATCAAAGACGACCTGGACAGGTGGGCAAAACTTAAAAACTCAGTACAGGCAAGGGTATCAATAATTAAGATGGATGTATTACCAAGAATCAATTTCTTCAGCTCAATGCTTCCGTTACCTCCTCCAGAGGGCTACTGGAAAAGATTACAAACCTCCACATACAAATTTATTTGGAATAACAAACCACCTCGCATAAAAAGATCCACCGCACAGAGAAATAAAGCAGACGGTGGCATGGCAGTCCCAGATTTTTTACAATATTTTAAGGCCTTCACATTAAGACCATTGAAGATATGGTTTGACCCCCAGGCTTTGGTATCTTGGAGAGAATTAGAAGAAAACATGGTAGCCCCACAGAGACTGAAAGACATAGCACACACTAAACTTTCAATCAAGCATTGTGAGCGAGAATTTGGCCCAATAATTACCCATGCAATCAGAACATGGCGGGAAACACAAAAGAAATATCCTAACCCTCAAGAATGGCATAATCACACTCCCATATTCAATAACAATGCACTCTTAATGGGAAAACGACCTATAAGATTCCCTATATGGGAAGAGAAAGGCATACACTCATTAGGGGATATTTTTAATAACAAGGGCCTCTGTAGTTATGTCGAAATATGCATAAAGTTTAACCTCACCGAGTCCACATGGCTTTTTTACATACAGTTACGACTTTGTATGAGATCTCACGGTGTTCCATTACTCATACCAATTGAACACCACAGATACCACAAATTTTTCTATGAAAGAGATACATTGGGAGGTTTTGTATCAGGTTTTTATTATCAATTACTAACGTCCTCGTATGAAACCCTTCAACTAGACACTGTCTGGAGGAGGGATATACCAGACCTGGAATATGACTTTGATTGGCAAGGAGCCTGGGCAAATGTCCGACTTACATCAAGGAACCCGGATCATCAACAAATCAATCTGAACTATATTCACAGGACATACTTGACTCCTATAAGGCTGTGCAAAATGGGGCTTATACAAGACTCCAAATGCTCCCAATGTACAAATGGGGACGAAGGAACATTTATGCACATGTATTGGGACTGCCCACCAGTTAAGGCATTCTGGAAAGATGTGTCCCAACAATTATCAATACTCGTATTTTGGAATATACCTGTACACCCCGCGGTATTACTATTGAATGATGTTTTTGAGTTTGCAGTGAATCCACAACTAAAAAGATTGGTTTTATCGGGTATCACAGTAGCTAAAAAACTGATCGCATCACGTTGGTTTCAACCGGAAAAAATTTGCCGAAAAGTGTGGTTTCTTACATATCTCGATGTGATATATCAAGAAATATCTACAGCAAGAATTCTGGGGCTCAATGAATCCAAAATGTCAATGTGGTTAGAAGTGGTGGAGAGAATAAAAGCTAGCTTATAATGGTAGTGTCTGGTTAGGAGTGAGGGATAATGGAGGTACTATCCAAGAGGGGGTCCGGGAGGGGGGGGTTTGAGCTGGAGCATATGTGTGTAGGGTTTTAGAAAATAGGTATTAGGGGTATATTATATACTAACATTTATATAATTGTAATTTCGCTGGATATACACTGTATACGGTTAAAATGTTAT
>NC_140167.1:19587338-19610424 GCF_963971535.1 Notolepis coatsorum | reverse complement strand
TATAGACTATTTTTGTTTTATCCTGTTTCTGTACTTGCATATATTTTAACCACCTGTTTCTGTACTTGCATATATTTTAACCACCTTTACTGAAAGTTTCATTATGCATTGTGTGTTGAGTACTGACTTTTAATAATTTTTTGTTTTGCAATAATAAAAAAAATATAAAGAAAATAAAACTGAAAAAAAATCTGGAAAATGTATTTAAAGAGCCAGGTAATGCTTTTTTATTAATATATATAGACTTAGCCCAATATACCAAACCCTTTCATAATAATCTTTATGTTAAATTGACATGACAAATGTATTATTTATGTACAGGACACCAAAAGGCACCCTACAGCGATATTGACCCAGGTATACATTTTCTCCATTTACCAATAGGATTTCATAAAACACAATAAAGCCATAGGCTTGTTTCCATTGTGGTCCTTCATCATTGGTGTCAGTGGATTTATGTACTGGTGTGGACGTGGGTGTTTGTAGTGTCTGTATGTCAGGATGTGTGGTATAAAAACATACAATAATATTCCATTTTATAGACAATAAAAGAATAAAAAAGGAACAACACATATTAAAAACCCTTTGTTCACTACTCCCAGCTTCTGCTACTTATGATCCACCTCTTTATAGCTAATTTAAAAGTGGAGAAGGGGCTTATGGTCTTCAACTCCATTGGTAGGCTATTCCATTGTACTGCTGCTGAATATAGGAATGCGTTTTGGCCTATTTTCCTATTGAATCTCACTGGGACGATGTCTGTAGGGCTCCCCCTGGTGGCGTGTCCGTGTACATCCCTTATCATGTTAAAATATCCACTGAGGTACTGAGGGACAGTATTCCCGAGTATCCTATGTGTTATGTTGAGTTTTATTTGAGAGCAGGCAGGGACCACTGACTCCGCCAGGGATCGATTAAATATGGCGGTGAACACAGCTGGGGCTAGCTGGTTAGCACTGGGCCAGCAGCTTTTCTGGTGTTCACCTGCATAAATGCTCTTCTCACACTGTGTACCGACAATGAGAGAGCGTCCCCGCCCCCCCGCGGATGCCCCCCCCCCCCCCCCCCACAACAGCCGGCGCGCCAGTGACGTCACTAGCCGTTGAGCTAGCGGCGCCACTGTCTGCACCAAACCGAGCGTAGAATAGTGATGTGCCAAACGGATCATTTCAGTGAGTGAGCGATTCGATACACGCTCACCGCAATGAACCGATTCACGTAAGCGACTCACGGCTCACGGATCATTGACACTTCCGGAGGAAGTTCCGTAAGCCAAAACAAGAAGCGCGAGCGCGAAAAGAAATTTGGCCGATGTTATACAATTACATACAATTATACATACAATTGTTAAGGGGATGCAGACCAGAGAAAGACTTTAGTCTTGTTTACATCAGGATCCCCCTGTTTACATCAGTAATCATCGGTAACATTTAGAATTAATTTCAAGGTTTTCCTCCTTATATACAAAGGATAAACATTGCGATCATCTACAATGTTAGATGAAAATCAGGGATGCAGCCTTTGCTAACTATGCACCAAAGTTATGGAACACACTACCTATGGACATTAGGGAAGCTAGATATCTTAATATTTTCAGAAATAAGCTAAAAACGTACCTCTTCACCATAGCCTTCTAATACACCCCGCTGACTGTTGATTGTACTGTAGCACTATTTTACTCTGGCCATTCTATTGCATAATTTTACTATCTATTCTACTATTCTATTATTGCACTGTATTATTGGTGTGCAAACCAGTCAACTTACAAAAAAGAGCCTGTTGGAGGATTTCAACAAGATAAATGCGACAACATTGCAAAATATTTCACTATAATATTTCAAAGTGAAGTAAAAAATATTATAATAATTATTTGATCATGTTAAATAAGTGTGACTGACTGACGACTGTGACTCACAGCACACAGCAGGCGCAGCAGGCGTCGGTGTCGGGACACGCCTATTCATAGACTACTGTTGTTTGACAAAAGACACTCATTAGCGCCACTCGACTCCTATACAACCAAATAAGTAGTATGCTATTCATTCAGTTGTCTGTGTCAATGTCTGTCTATTCATTCAGTTTATCATAGAAACGTGTCAGACTCTAGTTGAGCCCCCGATCGACGATATCCGTTGAGTTCATTGTGTGTGTCTGTTGTGCATGCCGGGGGGGGGGGGGGGGGGGCGCGTGAACCGACTCATTGCCAGACGTGAGCGATTCGACTCACGCTCACGGCAATGACTCGGCTCTTATGAACGAGTCGCTCATGACCGACCCATCACTAGCGTAGAAAGAGTTGAGTTTGTCCGCGAGAGAGGCGTCGTCGCTCCCCTCCCCATTGAGGGGGCACTGACTTTGTAGTCAGTTATCGTCCTCAGTCCCCGCCATAAGCCTCTTGTGTCATTCTGTGCCATTTGTGTCTCCATTTTGTCAGCATACGTCCGTTTTGCAAGTTTAACAGCCTTGCGCAGAGTATAGACTGTAGCCTTATTATCCATGTTTCCTGACTCTCTGCCCAGGTTGTAGGCAGTGGTGCGAGATTTCAGAGCTGCTCTGATAGTACTGTCCACCCACGGTTTCTGGTTTGGGAACACCTGCACCTTCTTTGTGGGGACAATACTGTCGGCAAGTGATGTTATGAAACTCACGACCGTGTCCGCGAACTCGCTGACGTCACTGGCGCTTCCTTGAAACATCCCCCAGTCTACGTCCTCGAGAGCATCCTGAAGCGTGGCCATTTTTGTTTCATTCAAAGGATCCGAACCGATTGAAGTTATTATGGCTACCATGACTGTGGTAAGTTTTCATTTATGTTTTTAGATGGAAGGCTGCATTCCATCTGTCTAACGTTAGCGAATATTGTGAGATTGATGAATAGGATGTAACTTTGCTGGACTATCGACCAGGGGCGTATCTAGACCCAGCACTTCAGTAGGGCACAGAAGGGCACCAAAAAAATTTGGCCGGTTTTGGCCGGTTTGTGGGCGAAAATGGGTGGATTTTGTAACTATTTTTTTTTTAACTTTATTTCGGTTTTAGGGTTAGGTTAGGGTTATGTTATTTAATTATTTTGGGGAGCCAGCCCCCCAAACTCCTGAAATGCATAGAAATCTATGAAATAAATAAAACAATCTGACATTTATATTAAAAAGAGCTAGCCACCCAAACCCCTAAAATACATAGAAATCTATGCATTTTGGAACAGTTACTATATATATAGTCAAGAAAGCATTTAGTCATACTTAAAGTTTAAAGTGCTTTACTTGCATTGAACATTGCATTGAACATTGAACATTGAGGAGACATCATTAGAAAGTGTAGCACTTGTGTTAATAACAGTAACAGCTGTTTGCCACGGGCACAGTTCTAGGTTCGAATGCGACGAGTAATATGCACAATTAAAAGAATAGTAGACCAGAGGCAGAGGTATAACAATAACCGGTGTTTTAATTAAAAGCGCGCTAGATAAACAGTAATAATACATACATAATCTGGTTGAGACTTGCGGCTTTAGTCGGTTGGTTAGTCCGGTCCGTCTGGGCGATGTTGCTGGTTCGGAGGTCGAGGCGGAAAGAGGACTGGCTGCTTGAGAGCTAGCTGTTTTTATAGGAAACCAAGATGTTCCGGAACGTTCTATATGACATCATAGGATGACATCACAAAAGTTCCAGAACCTTCTATCATGACATCATACGCTGGTTCTAGACTGTTTTACGTTCTATATACAGGAAGTGGGACCTCAGTGGTAGCTCACAGATAAACAGGAACTATTTATGTTCCTATGCTAGTTATGAATCTGAACCCTGGGTTACAAAAGCACAATGTATGTTTCCATAGTTACGCAGATGACACACAATTGTACATCTCCGCTGAACCAAATGATCACACAGCTATAAACTCCATTTCCGCCTGTCTCTTAGCAATAAACAAATGGATGACGAACAACTTCCTAAAATTAAATGAGGGCAAAACTGAAATCCTACTAGTCGGTCCTATAACAAAAAGAGAAATGTTACAGAGCAATATGGGGCAACTTACTCCTTGGATCAAACCCGAAGTTACAAGTAAGTAACCTACACTGGCTTCTGGTAACATTTAGAATTAATTTCAAGGTCCTCCACCTCCTCCTTATATACAAAGTATAAACATTGTGATCATCTACTACTGGTCTATTGAAGGTTCCAAGCCAAAGTCTAAAGAAAATCAGGGATGCAGCCTTTGCTAACTATGCACCAAAGTTATGGAACACACTACCTATGGACATTAGGGAAGCTAGATCTCTTAATATTTTCAGAAATAAGCTAAAAACGTACCTCTTCACCATAGCCTTCTAATACACCCCGCTGTTGATTGTACTGTAGCACTATTTTACTCTGGCCATTCTATTGCATAATTTTACTATCTATTCTACTATTCTATTATTGCACTGTATTATTGGTGTGCAAACCAGTCAACTTACAAAAAAGAGCCTGTTGGAGGATTTCAACAAGATAAATGCAGTGCAAAATATTTCACTATAATATTTCAAAGCGAAGTAAAAAATATTATAATAATTATTTGATCATGTTAAATGATCATTTGATCATGTTAAAAAAGGGAAAATAAAAAACATTTGTTAAAAAAAAAAAAAAAAAAAAAAAAAACATTTTTTATTTTTTATTTTTTATCACTGGGGCACAGATGATCATCAGTAGGGCACGTGCCCTAGTGATAGTGGTCTAAATACGCCGATGCTATCGACCTAGTATAAATTCCTCAGCGGTCCCTGCATCCCTTGGCTTTTGATTCAATGCTACTTTCGCTTGCTGACTGGCGTTATATTAGCCCATATCGTGACTGTGATGCACGCCAACATGGTTTGGGGCGAGTGAATCCACACTTGTGGTATTATTATTACTCTTTTATTATGTAGCGCTAGCCCCTTTCGTGACTGTGATGCACGCCAACAGGGTTTGGACGAGTCAGCGTTACATAATAAACAAGACTACATTAGGCTATACTCGTAAATTGGCTAACCTATTTTGTTTTCTCAGGAGTTCAGGTCATATGAACATGTCTATGACCAAAAGAGCATAAAAGTGTCTTCATTGTTTAGCCACAGTTTATATAGGCTACTATCACCAAGCCTTTCACCCCAGGCATTACAGAGCACTGCTCGATCTAGCTAGCTAACGTTATACCAAGATGCAAACCGAATTTGCCTGGTGCCATTACCTTTCCTTTATTCTACTGTATTTCAATCATCTTATCTAATATTTCATTTTTCATTTCAAACCTTTATTTATACTCGTGAAAGCACTGAGGTTTCCCTCATTTACAGTGATGACGAGTTAACAAAGGACACAAATATCATAACAGTTAATAATTACAATGAATTACAATTACTACAATGATGGATTAAAAACAATTACATGATTCAGTACATAGGTCAAGTGCAATGCCTTTAAACTCCATGAATGACGGGAATGTTCCGAGCTTTAGAGTCTTTTGCAGGGTATTCCATGTGTATGGAGCATCGTAGGAGAAGGCAGATTTTCCAAGCTCAGACCGAACTCGAGGCACCCTGAGCACAAGCCGATCATTCGAACGACCAAAGACCAAAGAGACACAGTGTTGTGAAGAAGGCACGGCAACGCCTCTACTTCCTCAGGTGCCTAAGGAAGTTCCAAGTCAGTCAGAAGATCCTTAAGAACTTCTACTCATGCACAATAGAGAGCATCCTGACTGGCAATATCACCTCCTGGTTTGGGAATAGCACCGCACAAGACCGTAGCAGACTATACAGAGAGTGGCCCGTTCAGCCGAACGCACAATTGGAGGTGGGCTTCCCACTCTCCAGGACATTTACAACAAGCAGTGCATGGGTAAGGCTAAGAGAATTATCAAAGACTCCAGCCACCCAAACAACTCCCTCTTTGAACTGCTGCGGTCAGGCAAGCGATACCGGAGTCTCATGGCAAGCACAGAGAGACTCAGAAGAAGCTTCTATCCTCAGGCCATCAGAATGCTAAATGACCATAACACTATGTAACAACCATCAAATGCACTCACAGCACACACATCCACACGCACTCACTTTAAACAAACAACTCACTGCAGCACCCACTTTACCCACTTTAGAACACCTAAACACACTTTATATTTATTGGTAAAGAATTTGCACTACAACCCATATCTCATTACACCTTACTGTAAATTGTACCTAAATTGTACCTCATCCCATTTCTGCTTTGTATTGTAGCCTATAGTATATTGTATTGTAATTCAGTTACTTCTACTCTGCATTGTACATTGTATATATGTATATACTGAACACTTTTGTCTACGTACTTGACTTCTATTTTATACTTACTATACTTATTTTATACTTATCTATTTTTATCTAGCACAATCTCTGGAGCAAAACAGAAAGAAGCATTTTATATAAAAGTATTCTGTACGGGGAGCTCCAGTAGCTCACCGCGTACCTCGAGCGCTATTTCGGCGTCTGACCAAGGTTCGGTCTCATTTCCTGGTCAGACGCTTGTGTACACTTGGTCTCTGATTAGTAACTGAGCATTTCTTTTCATTTGATCAAGTGAGGAATTAAATCTATCTTCTACTCCTTATTTCAACTTTGGACTCGGAAAGTTATTGGCTCATATCATATTATAAATCTCCCATAACAGGCTGAAAGGGACACGGGATGGGATACCAGAGCAGTGAAGGTTCTAGTGGATTTAGACTACATTCTAGGCCAACAGGGATACATGTGGTTCCAAGACGTGTGGGGCTTAACTCTTTACCGGCCAAGTAACCATTTTTGGCCACTTCCCCATACAATATATTTAGCCAGGTGGGAGAGGAGGGGGGGGGGGGGGGGGGGATCTTTAATCTATGAAAAAAACGTCTTCCAGTCAATCAGCACAGGTCAGGCTCTGACACAGATATTGTCACCATCCCATCTGACCAATCAGGATAGACCCTGGGGATCTGCAACTTCCTTCTTTTCACCACAGCAAAAAAAAAGCTAATTTTTGCACCTGCTTCTACTCTTCAAAATCCATTATTTCCTCAACAAGTCATGGTGAATTGATAACATTTACTCATTTTTGCAGTTGAACAATCATTGTAAAGGATGGGATAGGTGTTTTTTGCATAGGATTAGTGAAATCAGGATTTGTTGTTAGCTAAAAAGTGGTGAAGCCATAAACGGTCATATGCCCCTTCAGGTGAAGTGACATAGTGTCAATTTTTAGACATATGCCCGATGCATCTAGTCAGTCACACTTAGGGTATTACTTCTACCATGTAGTGCCATGTAGTACCCTGTAGTGCCATGTAGTACCATAATAATAATAATAATAATAATAATAATAATAATAATAATAATAATAATAATGCAGGACCTGCTCAGAGGTCTTTAATTGGCATTGGCTATTATCCACAACACACACACACACACCGGAACACACACGCATGCATTGTCTGTAGGATCGCTGATGCGATTCGTCTCTGCGATTAACCCATCCCGTCGTCCTTCCCCCCAAGGGCAGCCGGGAGCAGACAGGCGTCAACGTGAGCCGCGCCAGGGGACCAATCCAAGTGCTCCTGTCCGTCTTCGTCAAGGACGCCACAGCGTTAGCGATCTGTTGTTATGCATGTTTTTCCATTGGGTTTATCTTATCGGGGGGGAAACCCTTGCGAGCACGGGGAGAACATGCAAACTCCACACAGAAAGGCCTGGGAGATACCCCACCTGGGTACCTGGCATCATGGAAACCTGGTCCCCAAGCGGGAATCGAACCCTGGACCTTCTTGCTGTAGTACCCTGTAGTACCATGTAGTACCATGTAGTATCATGTAGTATCATGTAGTACCATGTAGTATCATGTAGTATCATGTAGTACCCTGTAGTACCATGTAGTACCCTGTAGTGCCATGTAGTACCATGTAGTACCCTGTAGTATCATGTAGTATCATGTAGTACCCTGTAGTACCATGTATTATCATGTAGTACCCTGTAGTACCCTGTAGTACCATGTAGTACCCTGGGCCTGTAGTACCATGTAGTATCATGTAGTACCCTGTAGTACCCTGTAGTACCATGTAGTATCCTGTAGTACCCTGTAGTACCCTGTAGTACCATGTAGTATCATGTAGTACCCTGTAGTACCCTGTAGTACCCTGTAGTACCATGTAGTACCATGTAGTATCATGTAGTACCATGTAGTACCATGTAGTATCATGTAGTACCATGTAGTACCCTGTAGTATCATGTAGTATCATGTAGTACCCTGTAGTATCATGTAGTACCCTGTAGTACCCTGGGCCTGTAGTACAAGGTAGTACCCTGTAGTACCATGTAGTATCATGTAGTATCATGTAGTACCCTGTAGTACCCTGTAGTACCATGTAGTATCATGTAGTACCCTGTAGTACCATGTAGTACCATGTAGTATCATGTAGTACCCTGTAGTACCCTGTAGTACCATGTAGTATCATGTAGTATCATGTAGTACCATGTAGTACCATGTAGTACCCTGTAGTATCATGTAGTACCCTGTAGTATCATGTAGTACCCTGTAGTACCCTGGGCCTGTAGTACAAGGTAGTACCCTGTAGTACCATGTAGTATCATGTAGTACCATGTAGTATCATGTAGTCAGGGCCGCCTGGGAGAAATGCGAGGCCCTGTGCGAGATTTAAACGCGAGATTTTTTTTTCTTTTTTCATACAGTCAACATATTCTTAAATAATAGCACTGCTGGTACTGCTGGGCATGATACAGTCAACATATAGCAAGAGAGAGAGCGAGAGAGAGCTCCCGTTCTACAGTCAATATACAGTGTTATCGCTGCACAGACCCGGCAATGCCCCTGACCCTCCACCAGAGCAAGGCCAGAGAGATAGAGACACATTGGAAAGAAACAACCCAAAACCAGAGCAAATTGAAATGCTATTTGGCCCTAAACAGAGAGTACACAGTGGCAGAATACCTGAGTACTGTGACTGACCCAATACTAAGAAGATCCTTGACTAGGTACAGACTCAGCGAGCACAGCCTAGCCATCGAGAAAGGCCGCCATAGGCAGACCTGGCTCCTAAGCGAAGACAGACCCACTGCACACAAGATGAGGTGGAAACCGAGCTCCACTTCTTAACAACCTGCCCACTATACCAAGACATACTTCCCACAAATTGCAAACACCCAAAGAGACTTTGAAAACATTGACAATAACTCAAAACTCCCATACCTACTGAGAGAAATACAAGAATGTGAAATAAAGCCCATTTGAATTGAAGAGAGGGAGATAGATAGAGCATGTCTGTGTGTGTTAGATAGAGAGAGAGCATGTCTGTTTGTGTGTGTGTTAGAGAGAGAGCATGTATGTGTGTTAGAAAGAGAGAGAAATATAGAGAGAGAGAGCATGTCATTTTGTGTGTTAGAGAGAGATATAGAGCATGTCTGTGTGTGTTAGAAAGAGAGAGAGAGAGAGAGAGAGCATGTGTGTTTGTGTGTTAGAGAGAGAGAGCATGTCTGTGTGTGTGTTAGAGAGAGAGCATGTATGAGAGAGATAAGCAAAGATGAGCCCCTAAAGGATATTCAACTTTTAATGGAAGAACAAAACAGAAGGAAAAGATAACTTCACAAAGGCAACATGAATATACATAGATCCAAAAGGACAAAGATCAACACTTAAATCCAAAGAGAAGAGGGTCTATACCAGAGAAAACAAAGTAGCAAGGAGCCAATGGCCGACATCAGCTAAATAGGCTAACTGCAAATAGAGTAGCCAGGTACTGACACCAGGCCACACACCGTTAGCTACTACAACAGCTAGCCGGCCCGTTTGGCTCAATATAACATTAGCTACAACAGCTAGCCGGCCCGTTTGGCTCCCGAGAGAGAGAGAGAGAGAGATATATCCACGGCGGGAATAGAATAGAGTGCATTAAAAACTCACCAAACGTCCAAGAGGATGGAGACAACCGCGTGGAGTTGACGAAGTTCATCTGCCGAATGACCGTCCTCTTCATCTTGGCATAACAATGCTGCACGCGCTCTCTCTAGGTTAGCTAACGCTAGTTAGCCTTTAGCTAAGCTAGCTACTAGCCGACATCATCATGGCTATCCCGACTGAACCACACGTTAGCACTCGATATTATAACGTAGCTAAAGCTAACTAGCTGTCCCTGCCTTTAGCTAAGCCGACATGGCTAGCCTGACTGAACTGTCTAACATGCAACAACTTTCATCTTCAGTCCATCTGCCGAATGACCGTCCTCTTCGTCTTGGCTGGCATAACTAAGCATAACCTCCAAAGCTGCACGCGCAAAATAGTCAAACGCAGCTGACGCACGCCGGCGTACACATGATGTAACCCCTCCCTTCGTTGAAACCAATAGTATGTCTGCTGCAGAGCCCCAGAGCTCCAATAGTGAGTATGTCTGCTGCAGAGCCGCAGAGCCAGGAACAAGTCAGACACATTCTACAAACGTGTCTAATGTGAAATATATTAGCATATAAGCCAAACTAGATTTTAGGTATGTGATGAAAAAGGGCCTCGCGGGAAGGGGGGCCTCGCAAAAAAAAAATCAAAAAAAAAATAATAATAATAATAAATAAAAAATATTAAAAAAAAAAAAAAAATTGTGCGAGGCCCCCCTTCCCGCGAGGCCCTGTGCGACCGCACTGCTCGCACACCCCCTGAGGCGGCCCTGCATGTAGTACCCTGTAGTACCATGTAGTTATATAGTTTTGTGTTATGGTTTGTAACCGACCCCAATCGCACAACACAAGACAGGTATGAGAGTAAGCCAAGAACAGGGCATTTATTGAATACAAACAAAAAGCGGCACTGTCCCTTTAAGGGAGAACACAAAATGCTGGAAACAAGAATTAGGGAAAATTGGCACTGTGCCTTTAAGAGGCGAGCAGGCTAAAGGACAGGGCCAGGGCAAAGGACAGGGCAGGAACAGGGGCACTGGAGAGGGGAACAGGGACAGAGGCCCGGGGAGGCGGGCTGGAGACAGGGACAGAGAAAACAGGGTTAAGGCCTTGGACAGGGCGAGGGCCAGAGCTGCTTACAGGGATGGAGTAGGAGCGTGCAGGCTAGACGTCTGGAGTGGAGCGCGTCGGCTTGAAGAGCGCGCCGGCTCGGGGGTCTGGAGTGGAGCGCGTCTGGAGAAGAGCGCGCCGGCTCGGAGAGACGCATCCTCCCGTAGAGGATTAGGAAGCGATGCGCGTCTGGAGTAGTAGCGCGCCGGCTAGAAGAGCGCGCCGGCTCGGGGGTCTGGAGTGGAGCGCGTCTGGAGAAGAGCGCGCCGGCTCGGAGAGACGCATCCTCCCGTAGAGGATTAGGAAGCGGTGCGCGTCTGGAGTAGTAGCGCGCCGGCTAGACGTCTGGAGTGGGGCGCATCGGCTTGAAGAGCGCGCATCCCCCCGTAGGATAGGGAGCGATGTGCGTCTGGAGTAGTAGCGCGCCAGCTAGACGTCTGGAGTGGGACCCTGGAAAACCTCCCGTAGAGAATTAGAGAGCGCACCGGCTGTGTCCCACTCCAGGCAAACGGCGACAGGTGGCGATGGCTGGCACCTCGTCTCACGCCGGAGACGAACCAGCATACAGAACCAGATAAGATACGGATACGGAATAGAGAATAAAGAACGACCCGACGAGGACTGAAGGGGAAGTCCAGGTATTTAAAGCCCTCTGGGGCGCTAATTAGAACACACATCAGGTGCGTGATGGTAATTGATACTTGACTTAGAAGTGTGTGTTCGGCACGGACCAATCAACACAGAATCCTCACAGTACCTTAAAGGAACGGAGCGAGGCAGGGAATGCAATAAATCAACAACGCGAGGGTGGGGGCTGGTGAGGTGAGGAGACAGGGAATTAAAGGTCCAGGGAACAGGCGAACCTCACATTTTGTCCGCTATTCTTCTTTGGGCCTTTATCGGCTACTGTTGCCATGGCAACGCAAATTCAAGAAAACTCCCAATACATTTTCTTATTTATTTTATGTTATGAATCAGCCTGCCAAGTTTTATAGATATGCCCCCTAAGGAAAAATATGCCCCATAGCCCCCACATTTTTAGGGTACCGGTCGAGGGCCTGTTCACGGACACTTCGGTTAACCTTAATTAATTTACAGGGGAAAATCTTTTTTATTTTGTATTTCAAAATTGTAGATAACGTTTGAAATAGTTGCGGTCGCCAGCAGGGGGCAGTGGTGGCAGGTGGAGCGGAGGAGAGAGGAGCAGCGAGTGAGAGATGATTTTTCCTGGAGGGCGGAACAGAAGGAAGTCCTCTTTGACAGTGAACTCGGACGTGAGCGGTCGTGAACGGGCGTGTGCTCTGGACGAGCCCCGTTTGAAGAGTCCCGTTGAAGAGCCCCGTTGAAGAGCCCCGTTGAAGAGTACTTGCTATAACACGGGGTATCCTAGAAGTACAAGCGATAGTGAAGTGTGTGAGTAAGCGATACAGAAAGAAGAACCAACGTCCATAGATAACGTGTTATCCCAGAAGTGTGAGCGGTGTATTAGCATGCTGCTAACGGCTATAGTGACTCAAGTATATCACCAGGCGAGCGTCGCTGAAGACCGGTGGTGCATACAGCCACGTTGCGTTAGTAGTACAGACGATAGCAGGAGGGTTCACTAAGACCCACAGTTTAGCTGTGTGGTAGCCAAACAGTTTAGAGCGCGCCAGCCCAGTCAGCAGCCCCGCAGTGGACGTCTCATCAACGCAGCAGAGGACACCTCTTCCTCCAGCAGAGGTCGCCACAACACAGCACGCTCCTCCAGTTCCACCACTGCCCATGCTGTCTACCCCAGCCCGCTGGCTGTGCTCGCGGGATCGCCCGACGCCATCTTGTCACCCGGACGAGGGGTGGTGAGAGTGGATCCGCCATCTTGGTTAAGTACAGCGGTACTTCGTGTGCCCAAAACAGTATCCATTCGAGCGAACGCTAACGACCAGTGTCTAGGGGTTTCTTTTGTATTGTGATAACTGTAACGTTCTTGAATTCCCATTGAACTCCTTACCATGTGCCTGGGTCTTCCCCTAATCCAAGCGGGGTTTTGTAATAATGTATTGAGCACTAGGTGCCTATGTTGGGAATAGCGTTCCCCTATAATACAAGTGAGAGCTTCCGGTTTAGCTGCAATATGTAGCGCACGCAATTGGTTACAGCTCCGCTCCCGTTATCGTTAATTTCGTTTAAAAACCTTATTTGGACAATACCAAAAGAGATTAGACCACATCGTATGTATTGATAAGACCCTCTACTAACTATATCAAAAGACAACATGGATAAGGATAAGAGAAAGGGTGGAAGGAAACAAGACACATCAATTCTAACGGCGCCGATTGAAACACGTTCAAGGAAAATGACAGGCGACGCTGTGGCAGATCTGTTGGTGACAAGCCCCGACGCGGGGAATATAGAGGAGAATACACAGGGACCAAGGACAACTGGCCCCGAGAGGGAGACAATAGATGACAACATAACAGGAACATCAGAAAAAAGTACCGTGAAGGAAAAAGCAGGCGATTTTGAGAAGATAATAGCAAAAACATCCATCGGATCCCTCACTGCTCCAATAACATCAACTGACACAAGCAGTTCAATTACACAACCCGACTTCAACTCTCTGACTATCCTGATAAAAGAACAGATGGTCGCTTTCAAAGCACACGTAAAAGAACAGATGGTCGCTTTCAAAGCACACGTTGAACACATCGATACTAAATTCGAAGAGGTTATGAGAGCGGGCGCTTTACAGTCCATGCGAATCACGACAGTGGAGAATACGGTGACAGAAATTACACAGGCAGTCAAGGCGAACGAAGGTGGCATGACGGAGATGGGAAAAGAGATGGAAAGAGTGAAAGAAGAATATCGGAGGGAAATACAAGGGCTTAAAAACGAAGCGACGGAGAGGCTACTAGAAACCCAACGCTACCACAGGCGGAATAACATCCGCATTGTAGGGCTTGATGAAGCAGTAAACTGCGAAGATCCCAACTTTCCAACAGTGTTATCAACGATTTTGGGTAACATCGATCCAAACACAGTGCCAGAAGTGGACCAAGTTTACAGAATCGGTTCTCGGGGGCAAAGAATCAACGGGCCAAGAGTCATCATTGTCACCCTGCGGAAGACTACAACAAGGGATGACATCATCAAATTTGCTCGCAACCAACGTGGGAATCTGAATTATGGTGGTAAACCAATATTTATCTACGAAGATTTGAGCAAAGATGCCATCTGTTCAAAGCCGGTTACAAGCCAAGGCTATCATACCCGGCGCTGTTATCATTCTTGGGCAGTGACGGCCGCAGGTCAGGTATATACACACCTATTGAAGCTGAGGATTTTCTGAATCGAAATGGAGCAAATAACCCAAGGCAGGACGAAAATGCCGGAAACAGATAAGCCTCTTTCTCAATGTATACCAGTGTTAGAATGACTTTATTGTGTTCATCAAGGTAGCAGACGATATGCAAGCCGTCTATAACAATGTGTACTGTGTATAATACGATTCATAATACATTATAATTTCAGTCTCTGGTCTCTGAGGAGACAAATACATATCATTGCAAAAAGATCTATCTGGAATATTCTGGGTTTATCGCTCAAATGCCCTGGGTCTCTTAGATCATTCTGGAACATAAAATAGTCTAGGCACTAGTATACTCTACAACCTTCTAGAATATAAGGCACCATGACAACGAAGCCTACAACTCTAACAATAAACATCCGGTGTGTATACACATAGCAGATAATAAATTAAATGAAGTTCAATCAGTCCTCAATAATATTTAAAAAATTAACCACACTTAAACGTATGAACACTACAAGGTTATTCTAACAATTTAAGTAATCACTCCATTGAAGGCACATTGAAGCTCTAAAAGGCGCTGCTTTTCTATCTTATCTAATCTGTTAATTCGGTTCTAGTGGCTTCTCCACGTTGATAATTATTCTATCTCTCATTCCTTATCTATATCTTTCCATTGATTTTTATTTTATTTAATTTTTTCTTCTCATTACTCTATATTTTTTAAAAATATATTTTAACTTACATTGTTCTTATCCAATGTTCTTCACATTAAGGTGTCAATATTGCTCTACAATCTTTTCCTTTTTTCCTTTTTTCCACACGTTAGTAGAGGGTTCAAATGAATATGTCGATGAAAGTTTATTCTCTTTTTTTATTTTTTATTTTATTTTTTCTGTCATTTATCACAATACTTCATTACAGTAAGGGAAGGTGCAAGACCAAAAGCGACATTCTATTGCAATAGAATGGAAATGTTAGATCCTATGGCAATTAGCATAGGAAGATTAAGATTACAATGCTCAGTTTGGGCAATCCGGTGGACTATGGGAGAAAGTCAATCGCGGAGGATGTGTTCTTGGAACACAGGCCTGTACGACTTTCTGGGTGAGGGGAAAATAGGGGATTTTTATTTGTATATATATATGTTTTTAAGCTCAGCTCTCAACGGGACCTCATTAATTGGATGTACATCTATTGTAGCTTCACACTCCAGAAGCATTACCAAAAACTACACAAAAACATGCATAGATTATGGCTAGTTTGAATATAATGGTATGGAACACCGGTGGGATAAACAAACAACACAAACGCAAAAGCGTGCTCACACTGATGAAAAAAGAACATGTGGACGTGGCTCTATTAAGCGAAACGCACATTTTAGAGGAAGACATAAATACGTTAGCGGATAACATATACCATAATATTAGTCACTCTTCTTTTGTTACGAGAACTAGAGGGGTAGCCATAGTCGTCAGACGCAAATTAAATATCGAATTGAAAGGGGTATGGTCGGATGCTGAGGGGCGCATAACTATAGCTAGGATTATACACAATAACAGGAAAATTGCATTGGCAGCGGTATATGCCCCAAATTTGTACGAAGTGGGTTTCTTCACTTCACTAACCGGAGAAATGTTAAACCATCCCGAGTACTCATATATAATAGGTGCGGA
The DNA here is from genome assembly GCF_963971535.1 of Notolepis coatsorum. Lineage (NCBI taxonomy): Eukaryota > Metazoa > Chordata > Actinopteri > Aulopiformes > Paralepididae > Notolepis > Notolepis coatsorum. Next base: position 19,594,418 of record NC_140167.1, on the reverse strand, counting down.
TTTTAATGCCATTTGGAACCCAAGGATGGACAAAACTTACCTTACCTTTTCCAGCGAACAAAAAAATTCATCTAAAGCATTAAAAGATTGGTCGAAATCAACAGGGGTAACTGATTTATGGCGTTCACTTAACCCCATGACCCGCAAGTACTCCTGTCGTTCGACGAGACACAACACACTATCCAGAATTGATTACGTCTTTGCATCCCCGAGAATATTTGATAAATATGAAGTGGAAATGACACCCAATGCGCTATCAGATCACTGCTACTTAATCCTGAAAGCAACATTTGGTACACTATCTTCCCGGGCCCCAAGATGGCGTTTTAATTCTATGCTGCTTAACAACAATGAATTCATTACCCAAATTAAAGAAGCTCTCACAATATTCCTACGGGATAATGCTAACTCGGTGCAAGATCCCAGAATATTATGGATGTCGGTAAAGACTATGATCAAGGATTTCTCGGATAGATTTTCCTCCATATTGCGCAAAAATCAAAACACAAAACTATCTGAAATGGAAACGCTTTACTCAACGCTTTTTAATTCTTTAAAATACAACAACTCCCAAAGGTCAGTGAATACCACAATCACAACACCAGAGGGAGCTCCACAAATCATGTTAAACCCAGATTCGGCTCAAATAAGGGACTAAACACGTTTCGCAATTATGCCACATCAATGTGGAACGCCCTACCCAAAGCTGTAAAGGAATGTGGATCACTACCCACTTTCAAAACCTCTCTCAAGGGACACCTACGGGAGACTGCAATTCAACACTGGCCCCTGTAAATATCCTAACCCAACCCCCTCCAATGTACAGTCATTTACCTAGTATGGTTTTGTCAATAGTTCAATGTACAATTGTGTTTGTTTGTACAGTGTCTCCCCCCCCCCCCCTCAATGTACAGTGTTACTTGTTTATACAGTGTGCCCCCCGCCCCCCCCCCCCCCCCCCCCAACCACCTCCAATGTAAATTACCCAGTATGGTTGTCAATATCCCAATGTACCCAACCCCCCCCACCCAACCTCCTCCAATGTACAGTTTCTACGTCAAATGTATATACTCCCTTTTCTTGACTCCTTCTGTATCACAAACAGTACTGTATTTGCAAATCTGGTATGTCATAAATGTATAGATGTAGCAGTACTGACTATCTGTATGTCATGTATGTCATATATGTCTATATGAATTGAAAATGGGGGACCCTGATGGAAACAAGACAAACGTCTTTCTCAGGTCTGCATCCCCTTAACAATTGTATGTATTGAGCCGTACTGTATTGTACCCATTCTGCAATCTGTTAAATAAAGTTTTCATTCATTCATTCATTCACTAGACTAGAAAACCAGGTTAACATTCTAAAGACAGAGATCAAAGCAATATACAGACAAAAATCGGAATTGCAAATACGCAGCACAAGACAACAGCAGTACTTCCAAGGCTCTAAACCTAGTCACCTATTAGCCATGCGACTAAGAATTAATGCAAAATTTGCTGATATAACTGCCATTAGGAAACAACAAGCTCTAGTAACAGAACCCAAAATAATAAACGATACATTCAAATAATTCTACTCCGATTTATATAATTCAGAAACGACCTTTGATCAAGACAAATTAGACACATATCTTAATCAAATTACTCTCCCTAAACTTACGGAGGACGACGCTAAACAGTTAGAAGTACCGATCACATTAGAAGAACTCAAGAAGGCCATATCCGGAATGAAAAACGGCAAGGCTCCGGGAATTGACGGTATCCCATCAGAAATGTACATTTCTTGCTGGGACATATTTGGACCCTTATTACTAAATATGATCTTATACTCAGTCAAAGAGGGAAGCTTCCATAAACACCAAAATATCGCACTCATTTCAGTTCTTCACAAAAAAGACAAAGACCCCACTGAGTGCGGTAGTTACCGTCCTTTAAGCCTCCTCGGAACCGATGTCAAACTGTACTCTAAGATATTAGCCATCAGATTGCAAAAGCATATGACGTCTTTAGTTCATCCGGACCAAACAGGCTTCATAAAAGGTCGCCTGATCAATGATAACATAAGGCGAATACTGCACGTACTAGATGCAGACAAAGAGGACACCACACCTAAGGCGATACTATCCCTGGATGCTATGAAAGCATTTGACAGGTTGGAATGGTCGTTTCTATGGGCAGTATTAGAAAGGATGGGGTTAGGAAAAGGATTCATTGATATGATTAAAGTACTATACAAGGACCCATCGGCCAGGATTACAACAGGCACATTCATCTCCGATATCTTTCCGGTATCACGCTCAGCCAGACAGGGTTGCCCTCTTAGTCCCGGACTATTCGATCTATCATTAGAACCTTTAGCACAATTTATAAGACAATCCCAACACATAGAACCAATAGTAATCAAGGGCACACATCATAAAATTAGTTTATATGCGGACGACGTAATATTGTTCATGCAAAACCCCAACAACACATTGCCGCATATACTCAAGTTGATAGAAAACTTTGGTCCCATAATTACTCATGCGATCCGGATATGGCGTGAATCACAAAAAAAAAATCCTAACCCACAAGAATGGCACAACCATACTCCCTTATTCAATAACAATGCTCTCTTAATTGGAAAACGACCTATAAGATTCCCTATATGGGAAAAGCAAGGCATACACTCATTAGGGGATATTTTTAACAAACAGGGTTTTTGTAGTGATAAAGAAATACGCAAAAAATTTAATCTCACCAAGTCCACATGGCTTTTTCACAAACAGTTAGAGCTATGTTTGAAGTCTCACGGTGTTCCATTAGACAGACCAATTGAACACCACAGATACCACAAATTCTTCTACTCAAGAGAGACATCGAGAGGTTTTATTTCAGAATTTTATCATCAATTACTAACGTCCTCGTATGAAACCCTCCAACTTGACTCTGTCTGGAGGAGGGATATACCAGACCTGGAAAATGACTTTGATTGGCAAGGAGCCTGGGCAAATGTCCGACTTACATCAAGGAACCCGGATCATCAACAAATCAATCTTAACTATATTCACAGGACATACTTGACTCCTATAAGACTGTGCCGAATGGGGCTCAAACAAGATTCCAAATGCACCCAATGTACAAATGGGGACGAAGGGACATTTATGCACATGTATTGGGACTGCTCACCAGTTAAGGCATTCTGGAAAGATGTGACCCAACAAATATCAAAACTTGTATCTTGGAATATACCTGTACACCCCTCGGTATTGCTGTTGAATGATGTTTTTGAGTTTGCAGTGAATCCACAGCTAAAGAGATTGGTTTTATCGGGTATCACAGTAGCCAAAAAGCTGATCGCATCACGCTGGTTTCAACCGGAAAAAATGTGCCGTAAAGTTTGGTTTCTTACATATCTCGATGTAATTTACCATGAAATATCTACAGCAAGAATTCTGGGTCTCAATGAATCCAAAATGTCAATGTGGTTAGAAGTGGTGGAGAGAATAAAAGCTAGCTTATAATGGTAGTGTCTGGTTAGGTGCGAGGGATAGTGGAGGTACTTCTCAAGGTGGGGTCCGGGAGGGGGGGTTTCGAGCTGAGCATATGTATGTAGGGTTTTTTTTTAGATAACAGGTATTATGGGTATATCTTATATAAAACAACTAACCAAAATGTGATCTCATTGGATGTGCCCTGACAATTAATGCTTGTATATCTTATCGTGTGTTGTCATGTTTGTTTATATGTTTGTTTTAAAAAAGAATAAAAAAATAAAATACAAAAAAAAAAAAAAAACTTTGGTGATTTATCGGGATTTAAAATAAATTGGCCTAAGTCGGCTTTTCTTCCTCTTAACACCAGTGCAAAAAAAGACACAACCCTCCCAGGTGCGATACCCATGGTCAAACATTTCAGATGCTTGGGTGTGGAAATATTTCCCACCATAAGACAAACGGTGAAGCACAATTACACAAAAATACAGAACAAAATCAAAGACGACCTGGACAGGTGGGCAAAACTTAAAAACTCAGTACAGGCAAGGGTATCAATAGTTAAGATGGATGTATTACCAAGAATCAATTTCTTCAGCTCAATGCTTCCGTTACCTCCTCCAGAGGGCTACTGGAAAAGATTACAAACCTCCACATACAAATTTATTTGGAATAACAAACCACCTCGCATAAAAAGATCCACCGCACAGAGAAATAAAGCAGACGGTGGCATGGCAGTCCCAGATTTTTTACAATATTTTAAGGCCTTCACATTAAGACCATTGAAGATATGGTTTGACCCCCAGGCTTTGGTATCTTGGAGAGAATTAGAAGAAAACATGGTAGCCCCACAGAGACTGAAAGACATAGCACACACTAAACTTTCAATCAAGCATTGTGAGCGAGAATTTGGCCCAATAATTACCCATGCAATCAGAACATGGCGGGAAACACAAAAGAAATATCCTACCCCTCAAGAATGGCATAATCACACTCCCATATTCAATAACAATGCACTCTTAATGGGAAAACGACCTATAAGATTCCCTATATGGGAAGAGAAAGGCATACACTCATTAGGGGATATTTTTAATAACAAGGGCCTCTGTAGTTATGTCGAAATATGCATAAAGTTTAACCTCACCGAGTCCACATGGCTTTTTTACATACAGTTACGACTTTGTATGAGATCTCACGGTGTTCCATTACTCATACCAATTGAACACCACAGATACCACAAATTTTTCTATGAAAGAGATACATTGGGAGGTTTTGTATCAGGTTTTTATTATCAATTACTAACGTCCTCGTATGAAACCCTTCAACTAGACACTGTCTGGAGGAGGGATATACCAGACCTGGAATATGACTTTGATTGGCAAGGAGCCTGGGCAAATGTCCGACTTACATCAAGGAACCCGGATCATCAACAAATCAATCTGAACTATATTCACAGGACATACTTGACTCCTATAAGGCTGTGCAAAATGGGGCTTATACAAGACTCCAAATGCTCCCAATGTACAAATGGGGACGAAGGAACATTTATGCACATGTATTGGGACTGCCCACCAGTTAAGGCATTCTGGAAAGATGTGTCCCAACAATTATCAATACTCGTATTTTGGAATATACCTGTACACCCCGCGGTATTACTATTGAATGATGTTTTTGAGTTTGCAGTGAATCCACAACTAAAAAGATTGGTTTTATCGGGTATCACAGTAGCTAAAAAACTGATCGCATCACGTTGGTTTCAACCGGAAAAAATTTGCCGAAAAGTGTGGTTTCTTACATATCTCGATGTGATATATCAAGAAATATCTACAGCAAGAATTCTGGGGCTCAATGAATCCAAAATGTCAATGTGGTTAGAAGTGGTGGAGAGAATAAAAGCTAGCTTATAATGGTAGTGTCTGGTTAGGAGTGGGGGATAATGGAGGTACTATCCAAGAGGGGGTCCGGGAGGGGGGGGTTTGAGCTGGAGCATATGTGTGTAGGGTTTTAGAAAATAGGTATTAGGGGTATATTATATACTAACATTTATATAATTGTAATTTCGCTGGATATACACTGTATACGGTTAAAATGTTATTATAGACTATTTTTGTTTTATCCTGTTTCTGTACTTGCATATATTTTAACCACCTTTACTGAAAGTTTCATTATGCATTGTGTGTTGAGTACTGACTTTTAATAATTTTTTGTTTTGCAATAATAAAAAAAAATATAAAAAAAAAAATACAAGTGAGAGCACCCGGTGCCTAATGTGAATACATGCCAAGAACCACATAAAGTATAAATTGTAACTTGCTAATTGACCAGGCTTACATAAAGGAGAAGTAAATAGGAGCACGGTGTGAGTGTCTATTTCTGATCATATGCTAACCTTGTTGACCGGGTAAATACCTATGACTGTTGTATATCTATTTAACCCTTCCACCCCATTCGCAGCATATTATTAAGGGTCTATACAGGTGGTCAAGGAAGGGTACTGCTTTGAGGGAAGCCCAATATCTTTATTGAACTAACAGTCACCGGGTGTGGGAGGGCTAACAGAGGTACTGGGGGAAGTGAGAGTGTGTGGGGAGCTACTGCTGACCGCCCTGGAAGGCGAGGAAGACCAGAGTACCACCCCCCAGGTTAGTAAATCCTGGGCCCCATCCGCTCCTGCTGCCCGCCCTCCAGAACGACGTTCCGGGCCCAAAGACGGGGGTGCAGATAGATTGAACTCTACTGTATCCTGCTACCAGGTGGCTGTGTATAACTAGTCCCATAAGCAGGGATAATCCACCCTTCTACATATGTATTAATGTATATTTCTAATGGAAATAACCACATGCTTTTCATCAAAATACCTTTTTGTAGTCTATAGGTTGTGGTTCGGTCCCAGTCATACCAGTGAGTTGTACCATGCGATTATTTCCCCCCCATACAGTGTCATTGAACTTTCCCAACAGCAGATGTCACTAAAGAGCAGGCAGTAAATATCAGTCTAGTTTGCTTCATGCATAAGTCTAGCCCCCCATGGTAATATAGACACGGTCTATATGAAAAACGTAACACGTTTTCCTGAAAATAAAATAGGCGTACAGTGATTCGCTGCCCTCCGGCGTATATGTCAAGTGTGCCAACAAGCCTCCGTTCCCTTGTAGCCACACTTCCAGCCCTTCAGCGCGCGGTGTTCCACCTGATCCCGCGGCCGGTTTACATACTCTCAGTCGAGAGTAGACCGACTTCTCTCCCTTTGTATACCGCATAGCCTGCGAGTAACCGACTGTGTTTTGTACAATATCTTTGATCTTATCTGGGACAAAAAGAAAGGGCAAATATTCCTTCCTCCAGTCCATAAAATAATAACCAGAGAATTTGTGTTTGATGTGGGCGTCCCCCACCACCACCCCCACCCTGATAGCCTGCTCCCGGTTCTTTATAGTTCTCACTCTCTCGTACATGTGTACTGATCATAGCTTCTTTTTATGTTGTTTTATTGATATTTGATTTGTTCTATATGTTTGTATGTTATTGTTCTATATTTGTTTGTATGTCTGATTTTGATTTGTTTATTGTTCTATATTTGTTTGTATATTTTATTGGTGTTT
>NC_140167.1:19574838-19582338 GCF_963971535.1 Notolepis coatsorum | reverse complement strand
TCCAATTGTAACAAATAGGTAATTTATTTAAGAAAAGAAGTTCGTTAACAGCAAGAGCTATGGGTCAAAGATGATCGCCACAGCTTGAACAAAAACACTCTGTCCTGGAACCCTTTGCCTGTCCCTAAATCCCCTCTCAGTCCTGCCCCCATGACAGATATGATGACGTGTCACATCATGTCAGATCTGACATGACGTACATTAAGATGATACGTAGATTTAACATTGGAGAGAGAGAGAACATGAGGAGAGATAAGCAAGATATGATATCCACACACGATATGATGTAAAACATTAAGAACATGAAGAGAGAGTGAGATATGTGTGTTTGTGTGTGTGTGTGTGTATGTGTGTGTGTGTCTGTGTGTGTGTGCGTCTGTGTACAGACGTGTGTGTATTGTATGTGTGTATTGTGACACAGGGAATGTGTGTGTGTGTCGGTGTGTATGTCTGTGCGACTGTGTGTGTCTGTGTGTGTGTGCTGTGTCTGTGTGTGTGCTGTGTATGTGTGTAAGAGAGAAAAGACACAAGATTAGAACACACGATATGATGTACTGAAATGTCCATCTACTATCTTGAGGCTGTTTTAAGAACATCAGCCAGACTGTCGCCCTAGTGTCTTTGAGCCCTGCTAGTTGACCTATATTAAACTAGTCAAGACTAACCCCTTTCCTACCTCCACCCTCGTATACACATTTTCCCCAACATTCCCCCATTTGGGGCTATCCCTAGTCCCACCCAAATCATATAACCAAGAAAATGTGAACGTCTAACTAAACAAGAAACCTTACTTCATTCACTGGACCCCTAACGGACCAACAAAGGCTGACTACCGTTCTCACAATAAACACAAAACCGCTCAAAACAAGAGTAATAATAAAACATCAAAAAAAAAAATAAAAAAAAATTTATAATCCTAACCTGACAGACAAATCCCCCCAACCTCCACCGCTTACCAAATGAGCCACAGTTCCGGCCGGAAACCGCGACTCTCATCAGGGAAAGGAGAAGTTGACCGTCAGAACTAAACATAGAGCATCCCTCCCAAAAAAAAATGACATTGTCTCTTCCATAACATTGAGTCCCAGTGTCCATCGCTCAGCCCCCCTTCCATGCCCACGCCATAGTCTCCTCACCGTATTGCCAAAAGTCACATTTTGCCAATACAGCAACCACCACGCCACACCTCCAGTCCTCGTAGAAGCATGTCCCCATGCCTGGACGGGAGGCGCTGGTACCGACCTCACCACGTGTCCCCCCATCTTCGACGGGAGGTGCCCATCTTGCCCACTGCGTTAGCCCCCCCCTTTTGTCCCTCCAGTCCCCAGAACCGATCCCCCGACCACTTCTTCTCAATGCTTCCTCAGGCTCAGAACCGACACTCTGCCGATGCCCCTTCCCATTCCGGTTTGACCAGGACCACAAGTAAAATAAACAAAAAATAATAAAAAAATAAAAACCAATGCAATGATTTTCAATGGTTGCAATCTCTATGCCGAAGGATCATTAGAAAATCAGACTAAAATTCCTAGTTAAAGGAATAAACCAACAAAACTGCGCTCAGACCATCCCCCGTCACTCTTAAAGGAAAGAACCAACAAAAAGAAAATGTCCCTACCTCACCATACCCCTAATCCTCTATCCCCTCGTCTCCCTCTAAGGCAGCATAAAGCTGAGGATATGGCCCGATTTGTGGCTCAATCTCTTTCTGTCCCACCATCAGCATTTGGCTCGTTACGTGTGAAGTTACCAGCCTACCCAAGAGAGGCATACCACAACAGAAAAGGAGAACCAATATCAACCCTGCCACCCCGATGGATATCCCCGTCTGCATCACTATGCTTCCCCACTGTCCCAATCTTTCCAACACCCCACTCCCCCACCATTCTTCATTCCGGCCAGAATTCCCCCTCAATTCCTCCCTCAAATCCTTCAGCTTAGCCATGGCCTCGGAGAACTTTCCCCCTGGCCCCACATTCGTCGGAATGAATGTGCAGCAGTACTGTCCAAACATGGAACAGACTCCACCCTTCTCCGCCATTAACCAGTTCAGAGCCTGTCTATTCTGCCACGCCACCGTACTGGTCGCGTGCATCTGGTCCCCCATTGCATCCAACGCCTCCTCGGTGTAATTGAGATACCGCTGCTGATTGTAAAACAAATAGTTGATCCACCCGGTGTTCTTATTGACCGATATCCATGGCAGAATAGACTCAAACCCTGCCGCAATCTCATTCTTAGCCATGAACTCGGCTGGAATGCCCCTTGGCTGTCCTATGCTGTCCAGATACACCCTTGGGTCTGCCTTGTAGCTACGCTTCGTTCGAGAGATAGGAGACTCAGAAGGTCCTTCCGTCACTGATAATGGTAGGACCACCATTGGCATGATCGCCTGAACCCGGGCACATCTACCTGACCAATCTAAAGGAAGTGTATTCCTCAACCTCCTACCGCCGCAGAGCCAGTATTGGTCCGCCAGTGCCATATCCTGGACATGAAAAGGGCAAGCTACAGGCCGTGGGTTGGTATCCACTCCCTTTAACACGACCCCGTGTCCACACTTTCCTTCTTTCGTACAGTTAGTCGTGATGCTCCAAATAGTAGTGCACCGCCCCTCTGCCACCTCCCCTACATCCCGGGTCCCCTCCTTTTGCAAGCACTCGAAATCCTTGGTCAGCCATAGTTTGACACCTCTGGGTATTGGCAACCCCGTCGCTACCCCCTGCACACGTACATCCAATTTCCTACACCGTTCCCGCATAGTGACATCCTTGAAATCCGTGACGTTTCCTGCCGCCTTAAAACGACTAGAGCCGAGAAACCCCAAACACTCTGCCTCGCACCAAGGGCGACTATTATGGGGCCCCTCCCATGCCTCTGCGTCCCTGTCACACTGAGCCCAACTGAACTTCGTGCCCTTCACCAGCAGCCTATCCGGACGTGCCTTGGAGCAGACATAACAATCCTCTATCTGATTCTGCGCGCTCGTGTACTGGACCCACTTAAACCACTCATTCCCTAAAGCCGCCCTATACATCGGGTCAGCCTCCGGGTCTTCCTCGTCATAGTCATAGTCGCCCCCATCTTGTTCCCCGGAAGGAAGCAAACCCCTCAACCTGGCCCAGAGTGAGCCCACTGAGTCCCTCAACGTTCCGGCTGTCCTCTGGAACATATCCTGTCCCCCCACCTCTTCCGACTCAGTGTCCTTGACCTCCCTTTTTCCCCTCACCCCTGTCCCCTGTGATTGGTTCGGGACAGGCTCAACTCTCCTATCTACCCCCACAACCCGATGCTCGTTAGTATAATGGTAAGTATCCCCGCCTGTAACGGGGGAATGGTCAAAATCAAAAACATGCCCTTGCGGTCCTACGGGAAACACCCCGTTTGGTTGTAGTCTTATCTTCTCCCCCCCTTCCTCGATGGAGGGAAAAGGGGGCGCCTGATTCTGAGCCTGGTCATGAAAGTCTGCTGGTACTTGAGCCTGAGCGGGACCCCGTGGGACTCCTACCCACTCAAACCCGTCATCCTCAAGGACGGGTCGACCGTGACGGTTCTTAATGACGTCGTTGTGCCCGGCCGACCGTCCGCACACTGCTGCCAACATCTGCGGGAGCATCAGCAGGCACTGCACCTTCCAGTTGCCGTCTCGGACCCTCCATGTCGGGTTCTGCATAACTGCGATCGATTGTATCCCCCAAGAGATCGCCGCTGGCCTTTATGCAGTGATTGAAGTGGAACCAGGTCGCTGATCCTTTGACTTGGACTGCCGTTCCAGTCGATCGGATCACCTCGTACGGGCCCTCTCTCCGGGGTGATGACCACTTTCTCTTGTGGACCTTTACGAAGACCAAGTCCCCAGGGATCAGTCTCGGTTTGGTGGCTTCCTTCTCCGCCTCCTTCTCCCCCTTTCTCTCCTTTTTCTGCTCCTGTCGAAACACAGCTTCATGTATTTTAGTCACTTGCTGAAGATATTTTTTCAGATCTTGCTCAAAAATATCTAATGCCGGGCCCCTAGCCAGGTGTCTAAATGGCGGTGCTGGCATGCTGCGGCCTGTAAGCATTTCATGCGGTGTTAGCTGTGTTTGGCGGTTTACGCTGCTTCTAATAGCCATCAGAGCAAGCGGCAAAGCATCAATCCAGTTAAGCTTAGTTTGCATACAGATTTTCAACAGTTTGTTTTTAATGACCAGATTGGCCCTTTCCACCTTCCCCTGCGACCCGGGACTATAGACACAGGAAAGGCGCTGTCTTATACCTAATTTCTGCATCAGCCCTTTAACCACCTTGTCGATGAACTCGCGGCCATTATCGCTTTGTAATATCGTGGGAATTCCAAATCTCGGAATGACCTCGCGACACAGGAACTTGATCACTGTGTCCGCGTTCTTGTGTTTAGATGGAATGGCCTCAATCCAGCGACTAAAGCAGTCCTCTACTACCAGGAGGTATCGTTTGCCCTGCACTGGCGTTATCATGTCTGTATAGTCCATAATCAGATGTCTGAATGGTCCCTCAGGGAGGGGTGTGTAAGCCGCCACTGTCGGTACTCCTTTGCGCACATTGCCCTGTAAGCATGTTAAACACCTGGCTAGTGTAACGTCAATTTGTGCCTGAAGCTTTGGGGACCAAAATCCCATTTTCGTGATTCGTTTCAGGGTCTCTGCTCTTCCACAGTGATCAACACCATGAGCCTCAGGTATCACTAAGGACAGAAGATCGATGGAGGCGACTATCAAACCGTTATGACTCCTCCACAGACCATCTGCCCCCCTTACAGCCCCCCTCTCCGTCCACGACTGTTTCTCGGCCTGCGTGGCTGAGTCCTGAAGATCACTCAAATTATCCTCAGTTACCTCAGTCGTCAGTTCGGCCGCAAACATCAGAACAGCCGTGGACGGCACCGCAGCCGCCGCCTTCGCGGCCTCGTCCGCCGCGTTGTTTCCCGTCGTCACAAAGGACAGGTCTTTTCTGTGTGCCTGGCACTTTACGATAGCAATGCTTTTGGGCAACTTTACAGCCTGAATAAGCGCCACAACCTGCTTGTGGTGAAGGATCGGTGAGCCGTCCGATTTCTTAAAGCCTCTTGCCTTCCAAATGGCCGCGAATAGGTGGCATACGCCATGCGCATACGCAGAGTCTGTAAAGATGTTAACCGTGCGATCTTTAGCTATTATGCATGCTTCTGTTAGTGCTATTAGTTCTGCAAGCTGGGCCGAACATGGTTGCATGCATTGTTCGGCCTTTCTTGTTAGTGTTTCTCCGTTAGGTTTGCACTGTACGACGGCGTATCCTGACCTTAAATTTTCCCCCTCCCGATAGCAGGACCCATCCACAAAAAGTGAGAGTTCTGCTATCGCGAGCGGGTCGACTCCCAAATCAGGACGGAGTTTCACGAAAGCCTGTACCTCCACCTCACACTCATGCGGTTGACCCTCGCTCGGGAGTGGTACCAGATCCGCCGGGTTACTGCCGTGGCATGTTTTTATCGTAACGTCCGAGTACTGCAGGAGCCTCATGTAAGCCTGTTGCCGTTGGCTGGTCAGAACAAATTTGCCTCTTTCAATCAAGTTTGCCAATTTGTGATGTGTCCAAATGCAAATGTCATATCCCATTGTCACGGCCGTTGCCTTCTCATACATCAAATGTGCTGCGGCCAGGGCCTGATAACAAGGTGGCAGACCCTGCTCTACCGGCGAAAGAGCTCTAGAGTAATATGCTATCGGTTGTTTTTTCCCACTCCCCCCCTGTGTTTGAGTCAGGACAGCTGTCGCATGCTGCGCTCTATGTGAGACGAATAGGTGGAAACACTTCTCATAATCCGGCAGCGCCAGGGCAGGGGCCTGTAACAACAGACGCTTAATGTTTATGAACGCGTCCTCCCCCTCCTCGGTCCATGTCAAGGGAGCGCGAAGCTTGTCTGTACCCGCCTCTTTTATCATCATCCTCAACGGCGCTGTCGCTATCGTATAGTCCTCCACCCACTCAGAGCTGTACCCAGTCATCCCTAAAAACGTCATCATCTGTCGGACCGTCAATGGCCTAGGTGCCTTGGATACAGCTTCGAGCTGCGTGGGTGAGATGCTTTTTATGCCCTTTTGAATGACGCGAGACAAGTACTCAACTTTTGGCTGGCAGTACTGCAGTTTTGAACGGGATGCCTTGTGGCCTCCCACGGCTAATCCACTCAAAACTTTGATGGAGTCCTCATGGCACTGCTGACGTGTATCCGAGCAGATTAGAATGTCATCTGCATACAGTAAAACCGTGCTGAGTAGTGTGTCGCACACTCCTTGCAAGTCTTCCTTGAGCGCCTTCGAGAAGTAATGCGGCGAGTGCGCGAACCCTTGTGGCAACCGGGTGTAAGAGTATTGTTTCCCCCTGTGGGTAAAAGCAAACAGATACTGAGACTCTTTTTCCAATGGAACACTGAAGAATGCCTGCGTGAGATCAATGACCGTATAGTACTGCGAGCTACTCGGGATGTTTGTCAGGAGGGTGTGTGGATTAGCGACTTCCGCCTCTGGTCCAGACACCACGTCGTTCACCGCCCTCAAATCGTGTACCAGTCTGTACCTAGCCCTGTCCGCCTTTAGCACTGGGTGGATAGGTGTATTACATCTGGATTTGAAAGGGACGAGCACTCCCCCCTTTAACAGTCCCTCAATCTGATGTGATATAGCTTCATCCGACTCTGGCTTCATTGTATACTGTCTGATAAAGGGTGGTCTACAACCCTTCTTTAACCTGACCTTCACTGGCTGTGCCGACAATATTAGACCCACATCTGTGTCGTGTTTTGACCACAACCGTTCCGGGGTGCGCGCCAACATGTCCTGTTCCAGCAAAGCATCCGCCTCTGGAATAACGCAAGGGTCTCCTGGTAATCTGATTACTTGCGGTTTTGCCAAAACCGAAAAGGAAATCATTATTTTTATGAAACTCCCATCTGCGCTGTTCCAAATTAGCGGAGATTCCGTGGAGACCCACCTTTGAGTCTCGGATTCCTGTATCATTGAACCTAGATGTTCGGATTCGTAACCAGGATTTATTCTCAGAGTGATGTGTGGGGCGGCGTCTCTTAGTCTATGTTGTTCCCGTAGATACTTACCCGTGTTAACCCTCAACGCCGCGCCCTGTCTCCCTACAATTATCGCAGATGAGTCAATCTGCACCTGCTCGGGCTGTCCCTGCAACCATGCCTTGTTCCTAACTAGGTCACTATTCGTCAAATATTGTAGTGTGCAATGTGCCTCCATGTTTGTTTGTCTAGACTGAGGCAGTTGGGTTTTCAGAAATGGCTCCCAGGGGGCACAGACCCTTTGCAGCTCTGCATCTATGTTGCCCAGCCAGAACACAGTGGCCTCTTTCTCCCCCGTCCCTTGTAGCATCATTTGGTACACGTCTTGTTCAATTTGAATCCCCTCAGGCGTACATAGGATTTTACAGCCTAGTTTACACATTGCATCTCGTCCCAAGAGATTGCGCGGGGTGCTGTCCGAA
>NC_140167.1:19564838-19569838 GCF_963971535.1 Notolepis coatsorum | reverse complement strand
ATATGATGACGTGTCACATCATGTCAGATCTGACATGACGTACATTAAGATGATACGTAGATTTAACATTGGAGAGAGAGAGAACATGAGGAGAGATAAGCAAGATATGATATCCACACACGATATGATGTAAAACATTAAGAACATGAAGAGAGAGTGAGATATGTGTGTTTGTGTGTGTGTGTGTGTATGTGTGTGTGTGTCTGTGTGTGTGTGCGTCTGTGTACAGACGTGTGTGTATTGTATGTGTGTATTGTGACACAGGGAATGTGTGTGTGTGTCGGTGTGTATGTCTGTGCGACTGTGTGTGTCTGTGTGTGTGTGCTGTGTCTGTGTGTGTGCTGTGTATGTGTGTAAGAGAGAAAAGACACAAGATTAGAACACACGATATGATGTACTGAAATGTCCATCTACTATCTTGAGGCTGTTTTAAGAACATCAGCCAGACTGTCGCCCTAGTGTCTTTGAGCCCTGCTAGTTGACCTATATTAAACTAGTCAAGACTAACCCCTTTCCTACCTCCACCCTCGTATACACATTTTCCCCAACACTTGCCTGCTTGCCGTTAAAAAGTGGATGTCGCAAAACTTTCTACTCCTTAATGCAGATAAAACTGAGATGTTAATTGTTGGCCCCCCAAACCACAGAGGCCTGGTTGAGGACATCTCCCTCAACTTTGATACTTGTCAAACCTCAGAGTAATTTTTTATTCCTCCCTCTCATTTAATGCACATATAAAAAATTTCACCAAAATTGCCTTCTTCCATCTTCGTAATATCGCAAAAATTCGCCCCATTTTATCTCTGGCTGATGCTGAAACCCTAATTCATGCTTTTGTCTCATCACGTCTAGACTACTGTAATGCACTTTTTTCAGGCCTACCTAATTCAAGCATCAAAAATCTTCAACTCGTGCAAAATGGCTGCACCGATACTAACTAAAACTAGAACATTTTATCACATCACAACAGTTTTGTCTGCCTTACACTGGCTTCCTATTCAAGCCTGATCTGACTTTAAAGTGCTACTCCTCACCTACAGAATTCTAAATGGGCTCGCACCGCTCTATCTATCCAATCTCATCTCTCGATACTCGCCCGCTCATGCTCTGCGCTCACAAAATGCGGGGCTTCTATCGATCCCTAGGGTTAAAAAGAAATCCGCCGGCCACAGAGCCTCTGTCTACCACGCTCCCTACCTGTGGAACAAATTACCTGCCGTAATTACATCCCAGCTTAAGACCCATCTTTTCTCTCTCTCCTTCAACCTACCCTGATCTCACCTGGTCTGGGACTGAGCCTTAGATTAATCTGTCTAGTTTAGGATGTGTATTTGCTCCCATGTCTGCTTTTCTGCAGACATGGGAGAACCTTTTTAACGTCTGTCTCTGTCTCAACCGGTCCCATGGAACAGCTTCATACCGCCTTCTGTCTGGCCTGCAGTGCTGAACCTTCTGAGTGGCTTCTCCTGCCCCCCGGGGCATATGGCCCTGAGCTATTGTCTTGTATCTCATCCTGTATCCATACGCCTGCAGTAGTTCTATCTATTACTCAATTTCACAATTTTCTTATGATTCTACTGTCACCATGCATGCATATGCTCACTACATGTATTTATTGCTCCATCTCCACCCACTACAAACATGGGAACTATCTAACCCCTGTCCCCCCACCCCCATCTCTCTGAGTGCTTGTCTCGTAGTGCTGACCAAGGTGGTGGATGTCTCGGGGTCTTGGCCAAGATTGCAGTGACTTCTACGTGCACCACCGAGGCCACGGATCAGCTTCTTACCGTCTTCTGTCCGTGGTCTGTCAACGTGGTTTCATTGCTGGGTTAAGTACTTCTATTCTATTCACATAATATGCTTACTACATATATCTATTCTATTCATATGCTTACCACTTGTATCTATTGCTATGTCCGTCCATCAAAATCACGCGAGCTGTCTAATGCCTGTCCCGTCTCCCTGTCTCCCTGTGAGTGGCTGTCCCGGAGTGATGACCGGAGTGTTGGACGTCCCGTGATGAAGACCGGGAGGATGCGACCCTCTCTGCGCCGCCCCGCTGTCTCCCTGTCTCCGGCTGTCTCGGAGTGCTGACCGGAGTGTTGGACGTCCCGTGATGAAGACCGGGAGGATGCGACCCTCTCTGCACCGCCCCCCTGTCTCCCTGTCTCCGGCAGTCTCGTAGTGATGACCGGAGTGTTGGACGTCCCGTGATGATGACCGGGAGGATGCGACCCTCTCTGCGCCGCCCCCTGTCTCCCTGTCTCCGGCTGTCTCGGAGTGATGACCGGAGTGTTGGACGTCCCGTGATGAAGACCGGAAGGACGCGACCCTCTTTGCGCTGCCCCTTTACCTCAAATAGATCCGCTATCAGCTCTATCTTTAATCTTTCAAAATGTTCAGTTGCTATCGCTATCAGCTCTATCTTTAATCTTTCAAAATGTTCAGTTGCTATCGCTTGCACTTATCTGTGTTTCACTACACACATGAGTGCATGCTTACCAACTGTTCGCCTCTTTTTACTGCAACACTACTATCACCGACATCTAAGAAGGGAGATCCCCCCTTGAATGGCCCTTCTAAGGTTTCTCTCCTCCACATTGCCTGTGGTGCATTTTTTCCTATTGCTTGGTTTTAGTGAGTTTTTCCTTACCTTCGTGTGGGGTATGTCTGGGAGTGTTGCATTTATTTAGCATTTATTTTAAAATGTTTGGACTTTATGGTGTTCTTGTTTTGTTCTTGACTTATTGTGATGTTTCTTCTTGACTTCTTGAAAGAAGACGTGTCCGGCCCATGGGGACATTAACGTGTGTTGTCGGGCCTTACAAATCAATTTGATTTGTGTACAATAGAGCTCAAACGATTCCCTGAGTAACTCGAGTTACTCGATTACAAAAAGTCATAAATAAAATAATTGACCTCAAAGCCTGATTTAACCCACAGTGCACTGTGTTTCACGTGGACGATAATTACCGTTGCACAACGCGTGTCTGCTGTGGAACAAGAAAGAGGCTGGAACGTGAACGCGAAGAGATCTCAGGCGCAGAGAGAGCCCTATAAATGCCTGAAAGAAAAAATTGTCAAAGGTTTGGGATCATTTCAAACTGAAAGAATGCTGTACAGTGTGTCTATTGTAAAATCAAACTGGCCCACCACAATAACACGTCAACGCTTCAGCATCTCAGCAGAAAGCATCCAGGCCACAGAGCGGAGCCGACACAAGGTAACGTTGTCATTAGCATTTAACGTAAATCTATAATGTTATGACTGCTGGATCTTCTTGATTCTTTGGTAGCCCTCCACCGCACCAAGATCAGGTCCAAGAAATGGTACCATCCCTGGACCCGACCCTGGTATCAGAACACTGAACACTGATCTCTCCACACACAAGCACACATGAACACACACACACGCACGCATGCACACACACACACACACACACACACACACACACATGCACGCACGCACGCACGCACGCACGCACACACACACACACACACACACACGCACGCACACACACACACACGCACGCACGCACGCACGCACGCACACACACACACACACACACACACACACACACACACACACACACACACCCTCAGATATCTATCTACCTATCCTCCCACACCATAAAGACATAATATAAAATATAATAATAATGCAGGACCTGTCGCGGAGGTCTTTAATTGGCATGCAACGACGTCAATGTTAGCGGCACACACACACCGGAACACACACGCATGCATTGGCTGTAGGATCGCCGATGCGATACTCCTCTGCGCTTAACCCATCCCGTCGTCCTTCCCCCCAAGGGCAGCCGGGAGCAGACGAGGGCTGTGGCGCGAGCCACAGCTGCAGAATTACTGCAGAATTACTGTATTATCCTGTATTTTACTGTCGTACACTTTTACTATTATGTAGACTATTCTGTTTTTTGTTTTTGTGTTTACATGTGATGTATTGTATATTGTATACATGCACTTTTATTATGTTCTTGTGTGATGTATCGCACGTTTTATTGCTGTCTGATATATTGCAAATGTTATTGCTGTCATCTTGACCAGGTCTCCCTTGCAAAAGAGATCTTGTATCTCAATGGGACTTCCTGGTTAAATAAAGGTTAAATAAAAAAATTATAATAAAAAAAAGGTGCTCCTGCCCGTCTTCGTCACGGACGCAACAGCACTGGGAGAACATGCAAGCTCCACACAGAGGGGCCCGGGAGATACCCACCTGGGTCCCCGAGCGGGAATCGAACCCTGGACCTTCTTGCTGTGAGGCGACAGTGTTAACCACCACACCACCGTGCCGCCATGCATGGTAGGCAGGGACTACAGATGAAAACTAGCTTCTTAGCTAATTCTGGCACATTTACATTGATGTGGAAACTGAATATGTTGATTAATTAGTGCACTGTCCCTGGGTAAAAAATAAATAAACCTAAACTTATAAGAAGCAGGCACTTGAAGTGTGCAGTTCTCCTCAGCTTCACCGGAGAGAGGAACTGCCTCTTGGACTTTCACAAGGGGTGAGATTAACAACTAAATTGAATTTAATTAAAATGAGTACATGAAATGGAATGAAATGAATAACTAAATTAAATTTAATTAATAAATGAAATGAATGAAAACTAAATGAGATGGAATGGAATTTATAATACTGAATGAGAATGATTACATGAAATTAAATGGGAAATACATTTGTACATCAAGATCAAAGGATGTCCCAGACTCTACAGGTGTCTATATTGTTAGGGTGGCATCTATAGAACCCAAGAGCAGAACACAAGGCACAGGAGAATGAGGCGGTTTAGGGTATTTAATGATAAACCCGGCAGATGACAAGGCAGGTATAGTGAGGGAATATACAGGTGAGTGAGGTGTGTCCATGAGATCCCGCCCCCCGGGGATATAGTCCAGGGCATGCTGGTGATGTCCAAGGGTGGGGGTGTAGGCCGGAGGTGTGCGATCCTACACACAGAAGAAGAGGGGTTAGAA
>NC_140167.1:19557338-19559838 GCF_963971535.1 Notolepis coatsorum | reverse complement strand
TTTCTGCATGGCCTGTTATGCAGGCCAGGTTTTTCTACCCCCGGGAACAGTTCCCAGGAGTCCGACGACCGACCACCGCTCATCACGTGTGCGCACGCGGGACGAGGCAGTGTGTCGGACCGACACATGATGGCAAGCAAACCCTAAGAACCTCAGATATAGCCCAGATCAGACACCCCAGTTACCGCATACAAATTGCCCGGACCATTGCCTCAACAATCAGGTAGGATTGTGAATTGCCTTTCTCACTCCCAGTGAGGAAGTGGATCAGGAATTAACGAACTAATTGAACTTGAATCACAAGAACTTCCAAGGACCTTCATATCCTTTTATATTATACAAACTGATTGAACTTGAATCACAAGGACTTCCAAGGACCTTCATATCCTTTTCTATTATACAAACTGATTGAACTTGAATCACAAGGACTTCCAAGGGCCTTTGTACCCTTTGCACCTTTTGTATTTTGATATTGTATTTTGTATTTGATTGATGCACATTGTATATAATGGGTACTGATATTTCTAAGGAGCATTGTATATATGGACACTGATGTTTCTCCTGTAAGGAAGGAGCATTGTATATATGGACACTGATGTTTCTCCTGTAAAGAGGGAGAGTTAAAGGGTCAATTCACCCAATAAGATACTTGAACCACTGATGTTTCTCCTGTAAAGAGGGAGAGTTAAAGGGTCAATTCACCCGATAAGATACTTGAACCACTGATGTTTCTCCTGTAAAGAGGGAGAGTTAAAGGGTCAATTCACCCAATAAGATACTGGAATCTCATTGATACACATTGATTATAGTTGAATCGCTGATGGTTCTCCTGTAAAGAAAGAGAGTTTAAAGGATCATTTCACCTAATAAGGTAACGTTGAACGATTTCTATTGCGACGTTAACACACACACACACACACGCACGCACGCACGCACGCACGCACGCACGCACGCACGTACGTACGTATGTATGTATGTATGTATGTATGTATGTATGTATGTATGTATGTATGTATGTATGTATGTATGTATGTATGTATGTATGTATGTATGTATGTATGTATGTATGTATGTATGTATGTATGTATGTATGTATGTATGTATGTATGTATGTATGTATGTATGTATGTACCGTAATTCCTCTAATAGTAACCCCGGCTTGTATTTGTTTCAACTGTAGCGGATACCAGGCTTGTATTAGGAGGAGGCATGTATAAGAGAGAGGCCTATATTTCTAATTTTCATACAGATCATAATGAATAAATCAACATTTTGTGTCAGTTTGAACCCAGTAAAATGTACTGGGTTCATTTATTGAAACCAAGTACTGTATGAAATACGGTAGTAAACAGTGCAATTACAGGTGGTCAAAAAAAGTAAAATAAAGTAAAATAGTGCAATCACAATACTGGTATAATAATAATAATAACTTCGTTTTATACAATTCTGAGGTAGGCTTACTCTCTTGGTAAACATTAACACCATACCATTATATGGTATTTACTGCACAGCCAGGCCAGCATATAGTCAAGTCAAGAGTTTTAATTGTCACGGCATACAAGTATACAATGAAATGCAATGAAATGAAATATGAAATAATAATGAAATTAAATAACAACAATAACTCTAATATACATGAAACCCGGCTTGTATTAGGAGGCCGGCTTATAATTGCTTAGCTCAACAGCGCACCCGGTCATTAATAGAGACCCGGTTTTTTATTGAATACCGGTTACTATTAGAGGAATTACGGTATGTATGTATGTATGTATGTATGTATGTATGTATGTATGTATGTATGTATGTATGTATGTATGTATGTATGTATGTATGTATGTATGTATGTATGTATGTATGTATGTATGTATGTATGTATGTATGTATGTATGTATGTATGTATGTATGTATGTATGTATGTATGTGAGAGAGAATGTTTGTGTATATGTGTGTGTGTGTGTGTGTGTGTGTGTGTGTGTGTGTGTGTGTGTGTGTGTGTGTGTGTGTGTGTGTGTGTGTGTGTGTGTGTGTGTGTGTGTGTGTGTGTGTGTGTGTGTGTGTGTGTGTGTGTGTGTGTGTGTGTGTGTGTGTGTGTGTGTTAATACTCACACAGAGTGGCTTTATTCTCCAGTCTGTGGGGACTCAGGCTACAGTCAACATTGATTTCTTGGAGGAAGTCAGCTCCTGTAAGTGGAGGGTTTCTATTGGATTTATATAGTGCTTTCTTTTCTTTCTGTTGCTCCTCTCTCTCTCTCTGCACCCCTCTTACTTTCTCTCTGTCTGTCTGTCCTGCTCTCTCTCTCTCTCTCTCTCTCTCTCTCTCTCTCTCTCTCTCTCTCTCTCTCTCTCTTCTCTCTCTCTCTCTCTCTCTCTCTCTCTCTCTCTCTCTGTCTCTCTCTCTCTGACACACATGCACAGAAACTCACTGTTTAGTTATCAGCCTTTCCACCTTAACTCCCTCTTGATATCCATCCATCTCTCTCCATCGCTCTCTTTTTTCCTC
>NC_140167.1:19553968-19557138 GCF_963971535.1 Notolepis coatsorum | reverse complement strand
TTGCAAACCCCAAAGAGACTTTGAAAACATGGACAATAACTCAAAACTCCCATACCTACTGGGAGAACTACGAGAGTGTGCAAACACAGCAGCAAGATTTGTGAGCTGCTGTGACAAGAAAAGGACATCCAACGGAATACAACCACCATAAAGACTGTACAAGAAATTCCTTCTGTAATGTACTGATTTCTTTTGATTTCTCTGTTTGATTGTTTTGTTTTGTAAACGTATGTTTCCCATGTCAATATAAAGCCCATTTGAATTTAATTTAATTGAGAGAGAGAGAGAGAGAGAGAGAGAGAGAGAGAGAGAGAGAGAGAGAGAGAGAGAGAGAGAGAGAGAGAGAGAGAGAGACAGAGAGAGAGAGAGAGAGAGATGAGGAAAAGGAAAAGAGATTGATTGAGAGAGACGGATGGATATCAAGAGGGAGTTAAGGTGGAAAGGCTGATAACTAAACAGTGAGTTCTGTGCATGTGTGTCAGAGAGAGAGACAGAGAGAGAGAGAGAGAGAGAGAGAGAGAGAGAGAGAGAGAGAGAGAGAGAGAGAGAGAGAGAGAGAGAAGAGAGAGAGACAGAGAGAGAGAGAGAGAGAGAGAGAGAGAGAGAGAGAGAGAGAGAGAGAGAGAGACACATGAGGAAAAAGAGATTGATTGAGAGAGACGGATGGATATCAAGAGGGAGTTAAGGTGGAAAGGCAGATAACTAAACAGTGAGTTTCTGTGCATGTGTGTCAGAGAGAGAGAGAGAGAGAGAGAGAAGAGAGAGAGAGAGAGAGAGAGAGACAGAGAGACAGAGAGAAAGTAAGAGGGTGCAGAGAGAGAGAGGAGCAACAGAAAGAAAAGAAAGCACTATATAAATCCAATAGAAACCCTCCACTTACAGGAGCTGACTTCCTCCAAGAAATCAATGTTGACTGTAGTCCCCACAGACTGGAGATAAAGCCACTCTGTGTGAGTATTCACACACACACACACACACACACACACACACACACACACACACACACACACACACACACACACACACACACACACACACACACACACACACACACACACACACACACACACACATACCACTATACATACATACATACATACACATACATACATACATACATACATACATACATACATACAACATACATACATACATACATACATACTACATACATACATACATACATACATACATACATACATACATACATACATACATACATACATACATACATACACGTAATTCTCTAATGTAACCGGTATTCAATAAAAAACCGGGTCTCTATTAATGACCGGGTGCGCTGTTGAGCTAAGCAATTATAAGCCGGCCTCCTATACAAGCCGTGTTTCATGTATATTAGAGTTATGTTGTTATTTCATTTCATTATTATTTCATATTTCATTTCATTGCATTTCATTGTATACTGTATGCCGTGACAATTAAAACTCTTGACTTGACTATATGCTGGCCTGGCTGTGCAGTAAATACCATATAATGGTATGGTGTTAATGTTACCAAGAGAGTAAGCCTACCTCAGAATTGTATAAAACGAAGTTATTATTATTATTATACCAGTATTGTGATTGCACTATTTTACTTTATTTTACTTTTTTTGACCACCTGTAATTGCACTGTTTACTACCGTATTTCATACAGTACTTGGTTTCAATAAATGAACCCAGTACATTTTACTGGGTTCAAACTGACACAAAATGTTGATTTATTCATTATGATCTGTATGAAAATTAGAAATATAGGCCTCTCTCTTATACATGCCTCCTCCTAATACAAGCCTGGTATCCGCTACAGTTGAAACAAATACAAGCCGGGGTTACTATTAGAGGAATTACGGTACATACATACATACATACATACATACATACATACATACATACATACATACATACATACATACATACATACATACATACATACATACATACATACATACATAATACATACATACATACATACATACACATACATACATACATACATACTACATACATACATACATACTACATACATACATACGTACGTACGTACGTGTGCGTGCGTGCGTGCGTGCGTGTGTGTGTTAACGTCGCAATAGAAATCGTTCAACGTTACCTTATTAGGTGAAATTATCCTTTAAACTCTCTTTCTTTACAGGAGAACCATCAGCGATTCAACTATAATCAATGTGTATCAATGAGATATCTTATTGGGTGAATTGACCCTTTAACTCTCCCTCTTTACAGGAGAAACATCAGTGGTTCAAGTATCTTATCGGGTGAATTGACCCTTTAACTCTCCCTCTTTACAGGAGAAACATCAGTGGTTCAAGTATCTTATTGGGTGAATTGACCCTTTAACTCTCCCTCTTTACAGGAGAAACATCAGTGTCCATATATACAATGCTCCTTCCTTACAGGAGAAATATCAGTACCCATTATATACAATGTGCATCAATCAAATACAAAATACAATATCAAAATACAAAAGGTGCAAAGGGTACAAAGGCCCTTGGAAGTCCTTGTGATTCAAGTTCAATCAGTTTGTATAATAGAAAAGGATATGAAGGTCCTTGGAAGTCCTTGTGATTCAAGTTCAATCAGTTTGTATAATATAAAAGGATATGAAGGTCCTTGGAAGTTCTTGTGATTCAAGTTCAATTAGTTCGTTAATTCCTGATCCACTTCCTCACTGGGAGTGAGAAAGGCAATTCACAATCCTACCTGATTGTTGAGGCAATGGTCCGGGCAATTTGTATGCGGTAACTGGGGTGTCTGATCTGCAGCTATATCTGAGGTTCTTAGGGTTTGCTTGCCATCATGTGTCGGTCCGACACACTGCCTCGTCCCGCGTGCGCACACGTGATGAGCGGTGGTCGGTCGTCGGACTCCTGGGAACTGTTCCCGGGGGTAGAAAAACCTGGCCTGCATAACAGGCCATGCAGAAAATAAAAGCTATTTATCATCTTTCATTGCTTCATCATCTTTCATTGCTTTAGAAATAGATAATCAATTAGGCTACTTTTGGCTATGCTAAAGTAGGCTACAATGTCACAGCATGTGGGAACATCCCATTTGACTTATGCTAAAGTAGGCTATAGTGCCATAGCACGTGGAAACATTCCACACGTTCCATATTAAACTCTCAAAAGCAACCGAAACGTATATAGACCATGT
>NC_140167.1:19538968-19548968 GCF_963971535.1 Notolepis coatsorum | reverse complement strand
ATTTTAATTAAATTCAATTTAGTTGTTAATCTCACCCCTTGTGAAAGTCCAAGAGGCAGTTCCTCTCTCCGGTGAAGCTGAGGAGAACTGCACACTTCAAGTGCCTGCTTCTTTTAAGTTTAGGTTTATTTATTTTTTACCCAGGGACAGTGCACTAATTAATCAACATATTCAGTTTCCACATCAATGTAAATGTGCCAGAATTAGCTAAGAAGCTAGTTTTCATCTGTAGTCCCTGCCTACCATGCATGGCGGCACGGTGGTGTGGTGGTTAACACTGTCGCCTCACAGCAAGAAGGTCCAGGGTTCGATTCCCGCTCGGGGACCCAGGTGGGTATCTCCCGGGCCCCTCTGTGTGGAGTTTGCATGTTCTCCCAGTGCTGTTGCGTCCGTGACGAAGACGGGCAGGAGCACCTTTTTTTTATTATAATTTTTTTATTTAACCTTTATTTAACCAGGAAGTCCCATTGAGATACAAGATCTCTTTTGCAAGGGAGACCTGGTCAAGATGACAGCAATAACATTTGCAATATATCAGACAGCAATAAAACGTGCGATACATCACACAAGAACATAATAAAAGTGCATGTATACAATATACAATACATCACATGTAAACACAAAAACAAAAAACAGAATAGTCTACATAATAGTAAAAGTGTACGACAGTAAAATACAGGATAATACAGTAATTATGCAGTAATTATGCAGCTGTGGCTCGCGCCACAGCCCTCGTCTGCTCCCGGCTGCCCTTGGGGGGAAGGACGACGGGATGGGTTAAGCGCAGAGGAGTATCGCATCGGCGATCCTACAGCCAATGCATGCGTGTGTGTTCCGGTGTGTGTGTGCCGCTAACATTGACGTCGTTGCATGCCAATTAAAGACCTCCGCGACAGGTCCTGCATTATTATTATATTTTATATTATGTCTTTATGGTGTGGGAGGATAGGTAGATAGATATCTGAGGGTGTGTGTGTGTGTGTGTGTGTGTGCGTGCGTGTGTGTGTGTGTGTGTGCGTGTGTGTGTGTGTGTGTGTGTGTGTGTGTGTGTGTGTGTGTGTGTGTGTGCGTGCGTGCGTGCGTGCGTGCATGTGTGTGTGTGTGTGTGTGTGTGTGTGTGTGTGTGTGTGTGTGTTCATGTGTGCTTGTGTGTGGAGAGATCAGTGTTCAGTGTTCTGATACCAGGGTCGGGTCCAGGGATGGTACCATTTCTTGGACCTGATCTTGGTGCGGTGGAGGGCTACCAAAGAATCAAGAAGATCCAGCAGTCATAACATTATAGATTTACGTTAAATGCTAATGACAACGTTACCTTGTGTCGGCTCCGCTCTGTGGCCTGGATGCTTTCTGCTGAGATGCTGAAGCGTTGACGTGTTATTGTGGTGGGCCAGTTTGATTTTACAATAGACACACTGTACAGCATTCTTTCAGTTTGAAATGATCCCAAACCTTTGAAAATTTTTTCTTTCAGGCATTTATAGGGCTCTCTCTGCGCCTGAGATCTCTTCGCGTTCACGTTCCAGCCTCTTTCTTGTTCCACAGCAGACACGCGTTGTGCAACGGTAATTATCGTCCACGTGAAACACAGTGCACTGTGGGTTAAATCAGGCTTTGAGGTCAATTATTTTATTTATGACTTTTTGTAATCGAGTAACTCGAGTTACTCAGGGAATCGTTTGAGCTCTATTGTACACAAATCAAATTGATTTGTAAGGCCCGACAACACACGTTAATGTCCCCATGGGCCGGACACGTCTTCTTTCAAGAAGTCAAGAAGAAACATCACAATAAGTCAAGAACAAAACAAGAACACCATAAAGTCCAAACATTTTTAAATAAATGCTAAATAAATGCAACACTCCCAGACATACCCCACGCGAAGGTAAGGAAAAACTCACTAAAACCTAGCAATAGGAAAAAATGCACCACAGGCAATGTGGAGGAGAGAAACCTTAGAAGGGCCATTCAAGGGGGGATCTCCCTTCTTAGATGTCGGTGATAGTAGTGTTGCAGTAAAAAGAGGCGAACAGTTGGTAAGCATGCACTCATGTGTGTAGTGAAACACAGATAAGTGCAAGCGATAGCAACTGAACATTTTGAAAGATTAAAGATAGAGCTGATAGCGATAGCAACTGAACATTTTGAAAGATTAAAGATAGAGCTGATAGCGGATCTATTTGAGGTAAAGGGGCAGCGCAAAGAGGGTCGCGTCCTCCCGGTCTTCATCACGGGACGTCCAACACTCCGGTCATCACTCCGAGACAGCCGGAGACAGGGAGACAGGGGGCGGCGCAGAGAGGGTCGCATCCTCCCGGTCATCATCACGGGACGTCCAACACTCCGGTCATCACTACGAGACTGCCGGAGACAGGGAGACAGGGGGGCGGTGCAGAGAGGGTCGCATCCTCCCGGTCTTCATCACGGGACGTCCAACACTCCGGTCATCACTCCGGGACAGCCACTCACAGGGAGACAGGGAGACGGGACAGGCATTAGACAGCTCGCGTGATTTTGATGGACGGACATAGCAATAGATACAAGTGGTAAGCATATGAATAGAATAGATATATGTAGTAAGCATATTATGTGAATAGAATAGAAGTACTTAACCCAGCAATGAAACCACGTTGACAGACCACGGACAGAAGACGGTAAGAAGCTGATCCGTGGCCTCGGTGGTGCACGTAGAAGTCACTGCAATCTTGGCCAAGACCCCGAGACATCCACCACCTTGGTCAGCACTACGAGACAAGCACTCAGAGAGATGGGGGTGGGGGGACAGGGGTTAGATAGTTCCCATGTTTGTAGTGGGTGGAGATGGAGCAATAAATACATGTAGTGAGCATATGCATGCATGGTGACAGTAGAATCATAAGAAAATTGTGAAATGAGTAATAGATAGAACTACTGCAGGCGTATGGATACAGGATGAGATACAAGACAATAGCTCAGGGCCATATGCCCCGGGGGGCAGGAGAAGCCACTCAGAAGGTTCAGCACTGCAGGCCAGACAGAAGGCGGTATGAAGCTGTTCCATGGGACCGGTTGAGACAGAGACAGACGTTAAAAAGGTTCTCCCATGTTTGCAGAAAAGCAGACATGGGAGCAAATACACATCCTAAACTAGACAGATTAATCTAAGGCTCAGTCCCAGACCAGGTGAGATCAGGGTAGGTTGAAGGAGAGAGAGAAAAGATGGGTCTTAAGCAGGGATGTAATTACGGCAGGTAATTTGTTCCACAGGTAGGGAGCGTGGTAGACAAAGGCTCTGTGGCCGGCGGATTTCTTTTTAACCCTAGGGATCGATAGAAGCCCCGCATTTTGTGAGCGCAGAGCATGAGCGGGCGAGTATCGAGAGATGAGATTGGATAGATAGAGCGGTGCGAGCCCATTTAGAATTCTGTAGGTGAGGAGTAGCACTTTAAAGTCAGATCAGGCTTGAATAGGAAGCCAGTGTAAGGCAGACAAAACTGTTGTGATGTGATAAAATGTTCTAGTTTTAGTTAGTATCCGTGCAGCCATTTTGCACGAGTTGAAGATTTTTGATGCTTGAATTAGGTAGGCCTGAAAAAAGTGCATTACAGTAGTCTAGACGTGATGAGACAAAAGCATGAATTAGGGTTTCAGCATCAGCCAGAGATAAAATGGGGCGAATTTTTGCGATATTACGAAGATGGAAGAAGGCAATTTTGGTGAAATTTTTTATATGTGCATTAAATGAGAGGGAGGAATAAAAAATTACTCTGAGGTTTGACAAGTATCAAAGTTGAGGGAGATGTCCTCAACCAGGCCTCTGTGGTTTGGGGGGCCAACAATTAACATCTCAGTTTTATCTGCATTAAGGAGTAGAAAGTTTTGCGACATCCACTTTTTAACGGCAAGCAGGCAAGCCTCAAGATTTTGTAATTGGGAGGAATCATTTGGCTTAAAGGTGACATGCATTATAAATGTCATTTTTCAGTCTCTAGCATTGTATTATAGTAATAGGAGTTAGTATCAATGTGTTTTTGTGTCTAAATACCATATTGGCGGAGAGGGGGACCTGCACGCAGAGTGTTTACATAGTTCTCTCTCTCTCTTTCTCTCCCATTCGGGGGGGTCTGCCGCTGTGCCGCGCTGCAGCTTGTGCTCCCGGGTCGGGAGAGGGGGGGGGGGGACCTGCGCGCAGAGTGTTTACACGGTTCTCTCTCTCTCTCTCTCTCTCTTCCTCCACCTCTGTCTCTCTCCTCCACCTTTTGTTTCTCTTCCTCCACTTGTCTCTTTCTCTCCTCCATCTCTCTCTCTCTCTCTGTCTGCCACTCGCAGACTGTGTGGATGACTGCCACTGAAAGTGCTTATGGGCGGAGCCAGGCCAATAACACGCTGAAATCATGAGGCTGGAAAATGATGCTTTTGAGTACTCCATTAGAAATATAAAACAATGATTTTTTTTTTTTAAATAAACCTTACAGATGTCTTCCATAGACTCACAGGAATTGTGTAAAGTTGCCCAAATAGTGCTAGGAATAGCAATGCAGGTCCCCTTTAATAGGTATATATAATTGGGTGTCATCAGCGTAAAAATGTAAGTTTATGCCAAATTTGCGTATGATATTGCCGAGGGGTAGCATGTAAATCGAAAATAGCAAAGGGCCCAGAACAGAGCCTTGTGGGACACCGCATTGCACTGGGAGGGTCTCAGATGTTAAATCATTATAGACCACGCAGTGTGTTCTATCAGTTAAATACGATTTAAACCAAGCAAGTGCGTGACCTCGAATGCCAACATGATTCTCGAGCCGACCACAGCAAATTCATTTTAGCATTTTATACAAAACGTATAACATCTAAATTGGTTTCAATGGTGACATTTTTAATTAACCCAGATAGTATTTTTTATTATTTCTTGATGGAATTTTGCTAAGATATTGAAGAATTTGTCAACTTTGAGAGCCCTCAGACCATGTGTCTCTACTTTCCGTAGCTGCATTTCTGCAGACCCCTCTCTGATAGGTTGAGCCCATTTCTGCAGACCCCTCTCTGATTGGTTGAGCAAAAGGCGGACGTAATGTTATCATATCAAGAAGATAAAAATAAATTTACTACCAGATTCGCGTATAACGTTATTTTGCGTGACTTCGCGCTTTATTCATAACGTTATGCACATTTCACAACACAGCCAGCTGTCAGAAACTGTAGATTGTAACGTTATGTTATTTCGCGGTTTATTCATAACGTTATGCACATTTCGCTTGTATATAACATAACGTTATGTTATTTCACGGTTTATTCATAACGTTATGCACATTTCGCGTGACAACACATAACGTTATTTCACGTGACAAGTTCAACACAGCCCAGCTGTCAGAAACTGTACATTGAGGGGGTTTGAATCACTGTTTAGTGTTTACACTCCCCACTTACTGTAACTGTACCATGACGCACTCCCCACTTACTGTAACTGTACCATGTTCTACATATAACCTCATCTCATGCACCTTGTTGTGCATCCTGTTTCTTTTTCCTCATTATTATATTCAGAGTTAATTATATTGTTTACACTGTCTTTCTTCTATTATAACCCTGCCCATTTGATGTTCCCAAATCATATTCAGAAAGTATCACAGAGACTTCTATTGACCAAGGAATTAGTTATTATTAGTAAGACACAACATTTCAATCAAACGTATAATAACATGTTTCATCATACCAACTGATCCTGGTGTGACAATACCTAACATTTAGATTAACCCAGTTAATGCCTTAACTAGACAGTTACAATGTAACATTTAGATTAACATTAAGTTAGAAGAAAGCAGGAAGCCGGTCCAGCACTCTCAGATTCAAAGTTTTAATTGCAGCCTGGAAGGAACCATCGGCGTATTTAGACCACTATCACTAGGGCACGTGCCCTACTGATGATCATCTGTGCCCCAGTAAAAAAATTTTTTTTTTTTTAACAAATGTTTTTTATTTTCCCTTTTTTAACATGATCAAATGATCATTTAACATGATCAAATAATTATTATAATATTTTTTACTTCGCTTTGAAATATTATAGTGAAATATTTTGCACTGCATTTATCTTGTTGAAATCCTCCAACAGGCTCTTTTTTGTAAGTTGACTGGTTTGCACACCAATAATACAGTGCAATAATAGAATAGTAGAATAGATAGTAAAATTATGCAATAGAATGGCCAGAGTAAAATAGTGCTACAGTACAATCAACAGCGGGGTGTATTAGAAGGCTATGGTGAAGAGGTACGTTTTTAGCTTATTTCTGAAAATATTAAGAGATCTAGCTTCCCTAATGTCCATAGGTAGTGTGTTCCATAACTTTGGTGCATAGTTAGCAAAGGCTGCATCCCTGATTTTCTTTAGACTTTGGCTTGGAACCTTCAATAGACCAGTAGTAGATGATCACAATGTTTATACGAGGTGGAGGACCTTGAAATCAATTCTAAATGTTACCAGAAGCCAGTGTAGGTTACTTACTTGTAACTTCGGGTTTGATCCAAGGAGTAAGTTGCCCCATATTGCTCTGTAACATTTCTCTTTTTGTTATAGGACCGACTAGTAGGATTTCAGTTTTGCCCTCATTTAATTTTAGGAAGTTGTTCGTCATCCATTTGTTTATTGCTAAGAGACAGGCGGAAATGGAGTTTATAGCTGTGTGATCATTTGGTTCAGCGGAGATGTACAATTGTGTGTCATCTGCGTAACTATGGAAACATACATTGTGCTTTTGTAACCCAGGGTTCAGATTCATAACTAGCATAGGAACTAGTGCTGTCAGGCGATTAAAAAAATTTATCTAATTAATTACAGGATTTGTAATTAATTAATCTAATTAATCGCATTTTAATCGCATAACCATTTTATGCCTGATATTCTATATTATATAATCATATTTCAAATTGCATGTGTCCGGATGGCAGAATTCAGTACTGTATCTACAAAACCTTCTGTTTAATCATCTTCCATCTATTAATTTGCTTAGATTTTTCAGGTCTGGTCAATTTGAGCATGGTGTTATTCACAGTCAAAGATACAAAAAAATGTATTGATATTCTCATTTGGTTCATTACAATTTACTCAAAATAAAATTTTCATTCAATCAATCACCGCGCAGATTGATTGATTGAATGAAAATGTTATTAACAGATTGCAGAATGGGTACAATACAGTACGGCACACAATTGTTAAGGGGATGCAGACCAGGGAATCCATTCTTTGTGGATCTAGCCCACAGTATTTCTGACACTGGGAATACATTCCCTGAGATAGATCTCCCTAGAATCAGATACCAAGAACATGCAAATGGACCATATTAAAAAATAAAAAAAAGTCTGTAAATGTGTATTCTACATTATTATGGAATGAATGAGATACAAAAAAAATATTATATAAAAAAAAAAAAAAAAAAAAACTTTTTTTTTGTAATTAATTTTGAGTTAATTTTCATAACGCGATAATTTGCTGTGTAATTAATTAATCTAATTAACGCGATAAACTGACAGCCCTAATAGGAACATAAATAGTTCCTGTTTATCTGTGAGCTACCACTTCCTGTTTTACCATGAGGTCCCACTTCCTGTATATAGAACGTAAAACAGTCTAGAACCAGCGTATGATGTCATGATAGAAGGTTCTGGAACTTTTGTGATGTCATCCTATGATGTCATATAGAACGTTCCGGAACATCTTGGTTTCCTATAAAAACAGCTAGCTCTCAAGCAGCCAGTCCTCTTTCCGCCTCGACCTCCGAACCAGCAACATCGCCCAGACGGACCGGACTAACCAACCGACTAAAGCCGCAAGTCTCAACCAGCATATGTATGTATTATTACTGTTTATCTAGCGCGCTTTTAATTAAAACACCGGTTATTGTTATACCTCTGCCTCTGGTCTACTATTCTTTTAATTGTGCATATTACTCGTCGCATTCGAACCTAGAACTGTGCCCGTGGCAAACAGCTGTTACTGTTATTAACACAAGTGCTACACTTTCTAATGATGTCTCCTCAATGTTCAATGTTCAATGCAATGTTCAATGCAAGTAAAGCACTTTAAACTTTAAGTATGACTAAATGCTTTCTTGACTATATAGTAACTGTTCCAAAATGCATAGATTTCTATGTATTTTAGGGGTTTGGGTGGCTAGCTCTTTTTAATATAAATGTCAGATTGTTTTATTTATTTCATAGATTTCTATGCATTTCAGGAGTTTGGGGGGCTGGCTCCCCAAAATAATTAAATAACATAACCCTAACCTAACCCTAAAACCGAAATAAAGTTAAAAAAAAATAGTTACAAAATCCACCCATTTTCGCCCACAAACCGGCCAAAACCGGCCAAATTTTTTTGGTGCCCTTCTGTGCCCTACTGAAGTGCTGGGTCTAGATACGCCCCTGGAAGGAACATACATGTTTCGGAACCAATGTGTAACTAGACAGTTACAATATAACATTTATATTAATTAACCCAGTTAATGCCTTAAGAGAAAGAGTCTGGTGGTCAATGTCACTTCGGATTGCTACGACACATCTCTACTGCTTGTGACAGGCTGTGGTGCGTTCCAGACTTTACTCCTGTTGGGAAACTATAGGGAACAGATGGTGGAGGTAAACGGTACCCTATCCCCCCCTCTCACAGTGAGCTGTGGTGTTCCACAAGGAAGCATACTAGGACCGCTACTGTTCCTAATTTATGCAAATGACATGTCGTCAGCTTGTGACTGCAACTTGTTCCTGTTTGCGGACGACTCAGCCCTGCTGGTCTCTGACAAGAACAAGTTACAGGTTGAAAAAACCCTCAGCTCTGAACTAGGCAGAATCTGCATATGGCTCGCTGATAACAAACTATCATTACACATGGGCAAAACAGAGTCCATTCTCTTCGGTTCAAATAACAAACTCAGCAAGACCGACGGCTTCTCAGTTACAGTGGGTGACAATATTGTCACAAGGAAAGATGAAATTACCTACCTGGGTTCCATCCTAGAGGCTAATCTCTCCTGTGACAAAATGGCATCCAATGTAATAAAAAAAGTCAACCAACGAACTCGATTCTTGTACCGGATCTCCTCTCTGGTAAACAAGAATACCCTGAAGACTCTGGCAGGAGCACTCATTCAGGGGTACTACGACTATGCTTGCACCTCATGGTACCAAAGCACCTCAAAGGCGCTAAAAACAAAATTACAAACATCTCAAAACAAACTGGTCAGACTACTGCTTGACCTTACTCCTAGAACCCACCTCACCCCTGCCCACTTTGACAACCTAGGATGGCTTAGAGTAGATGACAGAGTACAGCAACTTGCAATGGGCCTGGTCTACAAGATACACTACACGACCAAGGTACCCATGTACATGGCAAAATACTTCCCAAAGGTCAGTGAATACCACGATCACAACACCAGAGGGAGCTCCACAAATCATGTTAAACCCAGATTCGGCTCAAATAAGGGACTAAACACGTTTCGCAATTATGCCACATCAATGTGGAACGCCCTACCCAAAGCTGTAAAGGAATGTGGATCACTACCCACTTTCAAAACCTCTCTCAAGAGACACCTACGGGAGACTGCAATGCAACACTGGCCCCTGTAAATATCCTAACCCAACCCCCTCCAATGTACAGTCATTTACCTAGTATGGTCTTGTCAATAGTCCAATGTACAATTTTGTTTGTTTGTACAGAGTCCCCCCCCCCCCCCCCTCAATGTACAGTTTTGCTTGTGTATACAATGTGCCCCCCCCCCCCCCCCCCCACCCACCTCCAATGTAAATTACCCAGTATGGTTGTCAATATCCCAGTGTACCCAACCCCCCCCACCCAACCTCCTCCAATGTACAGTTTCTACGTCAAATGTATATACTCCCTTTTCTTGACTCCTTCTGTATCACAAACAGTACTGTATTTGCAAATCTGGTATGTCATAAATGTATAGATGTAGCAGTACTGACTATCTGTATGTCATGTATGTCATATATGTCCTGATGAATTGAAAATGGG
>NC_140167.1:19473968-19536468 GCF_963971535.1 Notolepis coatsorum | reverse complement strand
ACCAATAATACAGTGCAATAATAGAATAGTAGAATAGATAGTAAAATTATGCAATAGAATGGCCAGAGTAAAATAGTGCTACAGTACAATCAACAGCGGGGTGTATTAGAAGGCTATGGTGAAGAGGTACGTTTTTAGCTTATTTCTGAAAATATTAAGAGATCTAGCTTCCCTAATGTCCATAGGTAGTGTGTTCCATAACTTTGGTGCATAGTTAGCAAAGGCTGCATCCCTGATTTTCTTTAGACTTTGGCTTGGAACCTTCAATAGACCAGTAGTAGATGATCACAATGTTTATACTTTGTATATAAGGAGGAGGTGGAGGACCTTGAAATCAATTCTAAATGTTACCAGAAGCCAGTGTAGGTTACTTACTTGTAACTTCGGGTTTGATCCAAGGAGTAAGTTGCCCCATATTGCTCTGTAACATTTCTCTTTTTGTTATAGGACCGACTAGTAGGATTTCAGTTTTGCCCTCATTTAATTTTAGGGAAGTTGTTCGTCATCCATTTGTTTATTGCTAAGAGACAGGCGGAAATGGAGTTTATAGCTGTGTGATCATTTGGTTCAGCGGAGATGTACAATTGTGTGTCATCTGCGTAACTATGGAAACATACATTGTGCTTTTGTAACCCAGGGTTCAGATTCTTCTTCTTCTTCTTCTTTTGAATTTCCGGCAGAGTAGACGCATCGTGGCGTATTACTGCCCTCCACACTTCTTTTGATGATCTCTTCTTCTTCTTCTTCTTCTTCTTTCTTGGCGTATTTCTTCCCTCCTCATTTCTTATACTACACTAGTGGTGTTCCATCTTTAGGCCTCTTCAACTCACACTTTCTCCTTCTTCTCTGCTCCTCTTGCCTGTCCAATACTAATACATACCCTAACGCTATATCCTCTGGTACAACTCTGAAGCATGCAGAAATGTCAGCACTGCCTCTGTGATCAACTGGTGGTTCTCATTATCCATGCCAAAGAATGATTTAAGAGAGAAGGAAGAGACTCCCAGCTCTTCCAGACTTTTATAAAAGATTTCCCTCTCTTTCCTATACCTTTCACATTTTAGGAAGACATGCCCGACAGTTTCAGTCTCTCCACATTCACACACCCCATCTGGATGTTTGCCCACAATGCACAAGCTACTGTTCAACCCACAGTGCCCCAGCCTCAGTCTACACATCTTCACCCTATCACTCCTTGACCCATATCCCTCCACCTTGATCTTGACCCGAGGCTGCAGAGAGAAATAGTGCCTTCCCTTGGTCCCCCTTTCCCACTCATCCTGCCACTCAGCCTCAACTCCTTTCTTTATCTTATCTCTGAGTTCTACTCTTCCCATTGAAATGCCTATCTCTTCCTCCCTTCCCAGGCTCTGTTTGGCAAGGGAGTCAGCCATCTCATTCCCCGCAATACCAGCGTGCCCCGGGACCCAACAAAACTCCACTGACCAGCCTGCCTTCGCAATCCTATATAAAACCAACATTATTTCCTGAATGAGATCAGGGCGAGCTTTAGACCCACCTGCACTCAGAGCCATCAGTGCAGCAGCCGAGTCAGAGCATATAATCACCTGGCTTGGTCCCACTTCCTCCACCCACCACAATGCCCAGAGGATGGCAAGCAACTCTGTCACAAATACTGAGCTGCCATCGGATATTCTTTGTCCCTTACCGATCCCTAACCGAGGCACCCACCACCCAAATCCTGCCCTCCCACTTTCAGGATCCACAGAGCCATCAGTGTACACCTCCAGAGCCCCTGATTCCAGAAGGAACCTATCTATTTCCTCCACAATCTCGCCATTATCCTCCTCCTTCAAGAACCTAAGTTCAATGACTCGATCAGGCACTAGCCAAAATGGCACTGATAGCCACCGAGTGTGCTCCGCCACTCCCCCCTGATGCAATCTCAACTTCCTGGCCCACTGATCAATACTGGCCAAAAAAGGTTTATACTTATCCCCATCTCCTGAAAGTAAACACCTAGCTGGGAAGGACAGACTTGTCCCACTCAATTTTGCCCAGTACTGTAGCCCTAACTTTACTCTCCTCAGGTTTAGGGGCAACTCCCCCATTTCCACCAATAGTGCTGAAGCAGGGGTGGTCTTAAAAGCTCCACAGCAGATTCTCAGAGCCTTGCACTGAAGCACATCCAGCTTTCGCAAATTAGACTTGGCCGCAGAGCCGTACACATAACAACCATAATCAATTGTTGACCTGATCATCGCCTGGTATATCATGCATGTGGTCTCTCTATCCGCTCCCCACCCACTCCCAGCCAAACTTCTCAGCACATTCACTATTCTTTCACACTTTGCCAGGATTTTCTCTATATGAACAGCCCAATTCAATCTTTCGTCAAACCAAACTCCCAAAAATTTAAACACCTTTACTCTCTCTAAGGGAGATCCATACATAACCAGCCTTCCCCTAGGCACCCTCTTTCTAAAACCAAAAATCATATAATTAGACTTAGAGGCGGATATTTTAAAACCCCACTTGTCTCCCCATTCCTCTACATCCCCCAGAGCTTAACTAGCATAGGAACATAAATAGTTCCTGTTTATCTGTGAGCTACCACTTCCTGTTTTACCATGAGGTCAAACTTCCTGTATATAGAACGTAAAACAGTCTAGAACCAGCGTATGATGTCATGATAGAAGGTTCTGGAACTTTTGTGATGTCATCCTATGATGTCATATAGAACGTTCCGGAACATCTTGGTTTCCTATAAAAACAGCTAGCTCTCAAGCAGCCAGTCCTCTTTCCGCCTCGACCTCCGAACCAGCAACATCGCCCAGACGGACCGGACTAACCAACCGACTAAAGCCGCAAGTCTCAACCAGATTATGTATGTATTATTACTGTTTATCTAGCGCGCTTTTAATTAAAACACCGGTTATTGTTATACCTCTGCCTCTGGTCTACTATTCTTTTAATTGTGCATATTACTCGTCGCATTCGAACCTAGAACTGTGCCCGTGGCAAACAGCTGTTACTGTTATTAACACAAGTGCTACACTTTCTAATGATGTCTCCTCAATGTTCAATGTTCAATGCAATGTTCAATGCAAGTAAAGCACTTTAAACTTTAAGTATGACTAAATGCTTTCTTGACTATATATATAGTAACTGTTCCAAAATGCATAGTTTCTATGTATTTTAGGGGTTTGGGTGGCTAGCTCTTTTTAATATAAATGTCAGATTGTTTTATTTATTTCATAGATTTCTATGCATTTCAGGAGTTTGGGGGGCTGGCTCCCCAAAATAATTAAATAACATAACCCTAACCTAACCCTAAAACCGAAATAAAGTTAAAAAAAAATAGTTACAAAATCCACCCATTTTCGCCCACAAACCGGCCAAAACCGGCCAAATTTTTTTGGTGCCCTTCTGTGCCCTACTGAAGTGCTGGGTCTAGATACGCCCCTGGTTAAAACCATGTTGCTACTAGTAGGCCTACCACTGTTCTTCAACACACCTTGAACACACCTGTATATTATGTTCAGTTAAAGGGGAACTTCACTGTAAAACAGTGCTTGTTTATTTTGCACATAATCTATCTCACGCAGTAAACACCTTTGCACACATTGGTTTAGTTTGACAAGTTCTTGAGAATTAATGAGTTTGAACATATCCTCCGGTGATGTCATCGGAGGACACCGAATCCTTGTGTTGTGTTAATTACAGCTCAATGAAATTATGGAGATTTTCCCTATTGCAAATCCTATCGCTATATTCTTTCTTCTATATCCTTTCATCGGGCTGCAATTAACACAACACAAGGATTCAGTTTCCTCCGATGACATCACCGTCGGACCCATTCAAAACTCATTAACTCAATAACTGTCACACTAAACGAATGTGCTCAAAACGGGCTTAGAGCTCTGAGACACGTGTGAGATTACAGTATGTGCAAATTGCCTTTTTTGGCCGAAGTGCCCCTTTAAGTGACAACACATCCAATGTTATTTCAAGACATCTTTCTTCCAGTGTGTCTCCACGGAGGAGCGAAAGAAAACCTGGGGGGAGCGATCTCGTGGAAATCAATTGGACTTTGTTTATTTCTTTATTTCAGATCCCCATTAGTCACTGCCTCAGCAGCGACTATTCTTCCTGGGGTCTGGATACAAACATAAAAATCAAACAAGAATAATCAATAAAACAACATAAAATAAAACAAATATCAATAAAACACCAATAAAATATACAAACAAATATAGAACAATAAACAAATCAAAATCAGACATACAAACAAATATAGAACAATAACATACAAACATATAGAACAAATCAAATATCAATAAAACAACATAAAAAGAAGCTATGATCAGTACACATGTACGAGAGAGTGAGAACTATAAAGAACCGGGAGCAGGCTGGGGGTGGTGGTGGGGGACGCCCACATCAAACACAAATTCTCTGGTTATTATTTTATGGACTGGAGGAAGGAATATTTGCCCTTTCTTTTTGTCCCAGATAAGATCAAAGATATTGTACAAAACACAGTCGGTTACTCGCAGGCTATGCGGTATACAAAGGGAGAGAAGTCGGTCTACTCTCGACTGAGAGTATGTAAGCCGGCCGCGGGATCAGGTGGAACACCGCGCGCTGAAGGGCTGGAAGTGTGGCTACAAGGGAACGGAGGCTTGTTGGCACACTTGACATATACGCCGGAGGGCAGCGAATCACTGTACGCCTATTTTATTTTCAGGAAAACGTGTTACGTTTTTCATATAGACCGTGTCTATATTACCATGGGGGGCTAGACTGATGCATGAAGCAAACTAGACTGATATTTACTGCCTGCTCTTTAGTGACATCTGCTGTTGGGAAAGTTCAATGACACTGTATGGGGGGGGCAGGCATGCGTTGTTCATGGGACTGGGTAGCACGGTGTGGGACCTCACTCGCTATTTGCATATCAATATCTCCGGTCGTCAGGTGTGTTAAATACGTTCTCAGACACATTCACACCTAACCTTGTTGTGAAGACGTGTTACATTCCATTCGTAGAGGCAATTAGGCACTGTCTTTAGTCTGTGCCCAAGCGAGGGGACATTAAATGCGCATTCGCGGGAGCGCGCGCACGCGCAGGGAGCGTGCGTGCACGTGGTGCGTGTCACCCCAGATGATTTCAATAACGCACCACTGGGGGGGGGGGGGAATTATCGCATGGTACAACTCACTGGTCGTATGAGGGACCGAACCACAACCTATAGACTACAAAAAGTTATTTTGATGAAAAGCATGTGGTTATTTCCATTAGAAATATACATTAATACATATGTAGAAGGGTGGATTATCCCTGCTTATGGGAGTAGTTATACACAGCCACCTGGTAGCAGGATACAGTAGAGTTCAATCTATCTGCACCCCCGTCTTTGGGCCCGGAACGTCGTTCTGGAGGGCGGGCAGCAGGAGCGGATGGGGCCCAGGATTTACTAACCTGGGGGGTTGTACTCTGGTCTTCCTCGCCTTCCAGGGCGCTTATAGCTTATCCGCAACAGTAAGTTACTTCCGGGGTAGGCCTGATTGGCCCCGACAGGCACGTGACAGGAGCCGAGCGGCAGAGCTTGCGGAATTACGTAACCGTCCAAATACGCCATGACTTTCATTCGGCGCTTCAGCTCACCTGGCAGAGCAGCGGTCCTGCGATCCTGCGGTCCGTTGTTGGTGAGTTCGAATCCCATCAAATCTTTTTTTTTTAACATGTATTCTTTCGCCGGTTAAGGTTAGGCATGGTTAAGGTTAAGGTTAGGCATTGTTTCGGAGTTGGTTAAGGTTAGAACGGTTAAGTTTAGGCGCTGTTAAGGAGCTGGTTAAGGTTAGAGTTTGTCTTAGAGAATGGCAATATTCTTTCTATGGTTAAGGTTAGGCATGGTTAAGGTTAAGGTTAAGGTTAGGCATTGTTTCGGAGTTGGTTAAGGTTAGAACGGTTAAGTTTAGGCGCTGTTAAGGAGCTGGTTAAGGTTAGAGTTTGTGTTAGAGAATGGCAATAGACAGCCTATTTCCGCGCGACAGCTCTCAGCAGCCTCGTTGCGCGTCCTGAGTTTGCCGCGTCACGTGCCTGTCGGGGCCAATCAGGCCTACCCCGGAAGTCACTTACTGTTGCGGAACAGTTACACGCTTCCAGGGCGGTCAGCAGTAGCTCCCCACACACTCTCACTTCCCCCAGTACCTCTGTTAGCCCTCCCACACCCGGTGGCTGTTAGTTCAATAAAGATATTGGGCTTCCCTCAAAGCAGTATACCCTTCCTTGACCACCTGTATAGACCCTTAATAATATGCTGCGAATGGGGTGGAAGGGTTAAATAGATATACAACAGTCATAGGTATTTACCCGGTCAACAAGGTTAGCATATGATCAGAAATAGACACTCACACCGTGCTCCTATTTACTTCTCCTTTATGTAAGCCTGGTCAATTAGCAAGTTACAATTTATACTTTATGTGGTTCTTGGCATGTATTCACATTAGGCACCGGGTGCTCTCACTTGTATTATAGGGGAACGCTATTCCCAACATAGGCACATAGTGCTCAATACATTATTACAAAACCCCGCTTGGATTAGGGGAAGACCCAGGCACATGGTAAGGAGTTCAATGGGAATTCAAGAACGTTACAGTTATCACAATACAAAAGAAACCCCTAGACACTGGTCGTTAGCGTTCGCTCGAATGGATACTGTTTTGGGCACACGAAGTACCGCTGTACTTAACCAAGATGGCGGATCCACTCTCACCACCCCTCGTCCGGGTGACAAGATGGCGTCGGGCGATCCCGCGAGCACAGCCAGCGGGCTGGGGTAGACAGCATGGGCAGTGGTGGAACTGGAGGAGCGTGCTGTGTTGTGGCGACCTCTGCTGGAGGAAGAGGTGTCCTCTGCTGCGTTGATGAGACGTCCACTGCGGGGCTGCTGACTGGGCTGGCGCGCTCTAAACTGTTTGGCTACCACACAGCTAAACTGTGGGTCTTAGTGAACCCTCCTGCTATCGTCTGTACTACTAACGCAACGTGGCTGTATGCACCACCGGTCTTCAGCGACGCTCGCCTGGTGATATACTTGAGTCACTATAGCCGTTAGCAGCATGCTAATACACCGCTCACACTTCTGGGATAACACGTTATCTATGGACGTTTCTGTATCGCTTACTCACACACTTCACTATCGCTTGTACTTCTAGGATAACCCGTGTTATAGCAAGTACTCTCTAT
Source organism: Notolepis coatsorum (assembly GCF_963971535.1). NCBI lineage: Eukaryota > Metazoa > Chordata > Actinopteri > Aulopiformes > Paralepididae > Notolepis > Notolepis coatsorum. The sequence continues at coordinate 19,529,252 of NC_140167.1, read as the reverse complement.
CACCCGTTGCTCTTCAACGGGGCTCTTCAACGGGGCTCTTCAACGGGACTCTTCAAACGGGGCTCGTCCAGAGCACACGCCCGTTCACGACCGCTCACGTCCGAGTTCACTGTCAAAGAGGACTTCCTTCTGTTCCGCCCTCCAGGTAATCATCTCTCACTCGCTGCTCCTCTCTCCTCCGCTCCACCTGCCACCACTGCCCCCTGCTGGCGACCGCAACTATTTCAAAAGTTATCTACAATTTTGAAATACAAAATAAAAAAGATTTTCCCCTGTAAATTAATTAAGGTTAACCGAAGTGTCCGTGAACAGGCCCTCGACCGGTACCCTAAAAATGTGGGGGCTATGGGGCATATTTTTCCTTAGGGGGCATATCTATAAAACTTGGCAGGCTGATTCATAACATAAAATAAATAAGAAAATGTATTGGGAGTTTTCTTGAATTTGCGTTGCCATGGCAACAGTAGCCGATAAAGGCCCAAAGAAGAATAGCGGACAAAACTATATAACTACATGGTACTACAGGGTACTACATGCAGGGCCGCCTCAGGGGGTGTGCGAGCAGTGCGGTCGCACAGGGCCTCGCGGGAAGGGGGGCCTCGCACAAATTTGTTTTTAAAAAAAATATTTTTTATTTATTATTTTTTTTATTATTTTTTTTTATTTTTATTTTTTGCGAGGCCCCCCTTCCCGCGAGGCCCTTTTTCATCACATACCTAAAATCTAGTTTTGCTTATATGCTAATATATTTCACATTAGACACGTTTGTAGAATGTGTCTGACTTGTTCCTGGCTCTGCGGCTCTGCAGCAGACATACTCACTATTGGAGCTCTGGGGCTCTGCAGCAGACATACTATTGGTTTCAACGAAGGGAGGGGTTACATCATGTGTACGCCGGCGTGCGTCAGCTGCGTTTGACTATTTCGCGCGTGCAGCTTTGGAGGTTATGCTTAGTTATGCCAGCCAAGACGAAGAGGACGGTCATTCGGCAGATGGACTGAAGATGAAAGTTGTTGCATGTTAGACAGTTCAGTCAGGCTAGCCATGTCGGCTTAGCTAAAGGCAGGGACAGCTAGTTAGCTTTAGCTACGTTATAATATCGAGTGCTAACGTGTGGTTCAGTCAGGATAGCCTTGATGATGTCGGCTAGTAGCTAGCTTAGCTAAAGGCTAACTAGCGTTAGCTAACCTAGAGAGAGCGCGTGCAGCATTGTTATGCCAAGATGAAGAGGACGGTCATTCGGCAGATGAACTTCGTCAACTCCACGCGGTTGTCTCCATCCTCTTGGACGTTTGGTGAGTTTTTAATGCACTCTATTCTATTCCCGCCGTGGATATATCTCTCTCTCTCTCTCTCTCTCTCGGGAGCCAAACGGGCCGGCTAGCTGTTGTAGCTAATGTTATATTGAGCCAAACGGGCCGGCTAGCTGTTGTAGTAGCTAACGGTGTGTGGCCTGGTGTCAGTACCTGGCTACTCTATTTGCAGTTAGCCTATTTAGCTGATGTCGGCCATTGGCTCCTTGCTACTTTGTTTTCTCTGGTATAGACCCTCTTCTCTTTGGATTTAAGTGTTGATCTTTGTCCTTTTGGATCTATGTATATTCATGTTGCCTTTGTGAAGTTATCTTTTCCTTCTGTTTTGTTCTTCCATTAAAAGTTGAATATCCTTTAGGGGCTCATCTTTGCTTATCTCTCTCATACATGCTCTCTCTCTAACACACACACAGACATGCTCTCTCTCTCTAACACACAAACACACATGCTCTCTCTCTCTCTCTCTTTCTAACACACAGACATGCTCTATATCTCTCTCTAACACACAAAATGACATGCTCTCTCTCTATATATTTCTCTCTCTTTCTAACACACATATACATGCTCTCTCTCTAACACACACACACAAACAGACATGCTCTCTCTCTATCTAACACACACAGACATGCTCTATCTATCTCTCTCTCTTCAATTCAAATGGGCTTTATTTCACATTCTTGTATTTCTCTCAGTAGGTATGGGAGTTTTGAGTTATTGTCGATGTTTTCAAAGTCTCTTTGGGTGTTTGCAATTTGTGGGAAGTATGTCTTGGTATAGTGGGCAGGTTGTTAAGAAGTGGAGCTCGGTTTCCACCTCATCTTGTGTGCAGTGGGTCTGTCTTCGCTTGGGAGCCAGGTCTGCCTATGGCGGCCTTTCTCGATGGCTAGGCTGTGCTCGCTGAGTCTGTACCTAGTCAAGGATCTTCTTAGTATTGGGTCAGTCACAGTACTCAGGTATTCTGCCACTGTGTACTCTCTGTTTAGGGCCAAATAGCATTTCAATTTGCTCTGGTTTTGGGTTGTTTCTTTCCAATGTGTCTCTATCTCTCTGGCCTTGCTCTGGTGGAGGGTCAGGGGCATTGCCGGGTCTGTGCAGCGATAACACTGTATATTGACTGTAGAACGGGAGCTCTCTCTCGCTCTCTCTCTTGCTATATGTTGACTGTATCATGCCCAGCAGTACCAGCAGTGCTATTATTTAAGAATATGTTGACTGTATGAAAAAAGAAAAAAAAATCTCGCGTTTAAATCTCGCACAGGGCCTCGCATTTCTCCCAGGCGGCCCTGACTACATGATACTACATGATACTACATGGTACTACAGGGTACAACATGGTACTACAGGCCCAGGGTACTACAGGGTACTACATGATACTACAGGGTACTACATGATACTACATGATACTACAGGGTACTACATGGTACTACATGATACTACATGGTACTACATGGTACTACATGATACTACATGATACTACATGGTACTACAGGGTACTACAGGGTACTACATGATACTACATGGTACTACAGGGTACTACAGGGTACTACAGGATACTACATGGTACTACAGGGTACTACATGATACTACAGGGTACTACAGGGTACTACATGATACTACATGATACTACATAGTACTACAGGGTACTACAGGGTACTACAGGATACTACATGGTACTACAGGGTACTACAGGGTACTACAGGGTACTACAGGGTACTACATGATACTACATGGTACTACAGGGTACTACATGATACTACAGGGTACTACAGGGTACTACATGATACTACATGGTACTACATGGTACTACAGGGTACTACAGGGTACTACAGGGTACTACATGGTACTACAGGGTACTACATGGTACTACATGGTACTACAGGGTACTACATGATACTACAGGGTACTACAGGGTACTACATGATACTACATGGTACTACAGGGTACTACATGATACTACAGGGTACTACAGGGTACTACATGATACTACAGGGTACTACAGGGTACTACAGGGTACTACATGGTACTACAGGGTACTACAGGGTACTACAGGGTACTACAGGGTACTACATGATACTACAGGGTACTACAGGGTACTACAGGGTACTACAGGGTACTACATGATACTACAGGGTACTACATGGTACTACATGATACTACATGATACTACATGGTACTACATGGTACTACATGGTACTACATGATACTACATGGTACTACAGGCCCAGGGTACTACATGGTACTACATGGTACTACATGGTACTACAGGGTACTACAGGGTACTACATGATAATACATGGTACTACAGGGTACTACATGATACTACATGATACTACAGGGTACTACATGGTACTACATGGCACTACAGGGTACTACATGGTACTACAGGGTACTACATGATACTACATGATACTACATGGTACTACATGATACTACATGATACTACAGGGTACTACATGATACTACATGATACTACAGGGTACTACATGGTACTACAGGGTACTACAGGGTACTACATGATACTACATGATACTACATGGTACTATATGGTACTACATGGTACTACACAGGGTACTACAGGGTACTACATGGTACTACATGGCACTACAGGGTACTATACTACATGGCAATACAGGGTACTACATGGCAATACATGGTACTACAGGGTACAGTACATGGCAATACAGGGTACTACATGGCACTACATGGTACTACAGGGTACTACATGGCACTACAGGGTACTACATGGCACTACATGGTAGAAGTAATACCCTAAGTGTGACTGACTAGATGCATCGGGCATATGTCTAAAAATTGACACTATGTCACTTCACCTGAAGGGGCATATGACCGTTTATGGCTTCACCACTTTTTAGCTAACAACAAATCCTGATTTCACTAATCCTATGCAAAAAACACCTATCCCATCCTTTACAATGATTGTTCAACTGCAAAAATGAGTAAATGTTATCAATTCACCATGACTTGTTGAGGAAATAATGGATTTTGAAGAGTAGAAGCAGGTGCAAAAATTAGCTTTTTTTTTGCTGTGGTGAAAAGAAGGAAGTTGCAGATCCCCAGGGTCTATCCTGATTGGTCAGATGGGATGGTGACAATATCTGTGTCAGAGCCTGACCTGTGCTGATTGACTGGAAGACGTTTTTTTCATAGATTAAAGATCCCCCCCCCCCCCCCCCTCCTCTCCCACCTGGCTAAATATATTGTATGGGGAAGTGGCCAAAAATGGTTACTTGGCCGGTAAAGAGTTAAGCCCCACACGTCTTGGAACCACATGTATCCCTGTTGGCCTAGAATGTAGTCTAAATCCACTAGAACCTTCACTGCTCTGGTATCCCATCCCGTGTCCCTTTCAGCCTGTTATGGGAGATTTATAATATGATATGAGCCAATAACTTTCCGAGTCCAAAGTTGAAACAAGGAGTAGAAGATAGATTTAATTCCTCACTTGATCAAATGAAAAGAAATGCTCAGTTACTAATCAGAGACCAAGTGTACACAAGCGTCTGACCAGGAAATGAGACCGAACCTTGGTCAGACGTACATTAAATACATCACTGAACATTACATGACGTACATTAGGATGACACATAGATTAACATAGAAGAGAGAATAAAAACAGAAGCTAAGTCTAAAGGTTTGTCATCCCTGAGACAAAACTGGAGTCAAGATTAAAGAAGAAAAGAACAAGATGTGATTTACTTGAAAATGTCTATCTGTCCTATACCCTTGAGGCTTGAGGTTGTTTTAAGAAACATCAGCCAGACTGTCGCCCTAGTGTCTTTGAGCTCTGCTAGTTGACCTATATTAAACTAGTCAAGGCTATCGAATATGTATGATAGAATATGTATTTCAACACAGATCTATAATGACATGATAATATTTCCACGACAAGCCTTTCTCCCATGTGGGAAATCAACATACTGAAGGCTGTGGACTTCCCTCTCTCTCTCCTCTTACAAAGCAAAGCCTTTTGTACTCAGCTGGAGATCACTGGACTAGTTTTCGTCAGTTCATGGTACAGTAGTTGCTCCCTGGAATCGCCCCCTGGGTCACTTTGGTGCCTCGTTGGCACTTTCCCTGGTTGGAATTCCAACCACGCCAATCGGCATCCGTTACCGGACAGAATCGAACAGCACATATCGGGTCTGCCGACCAGATTAATAACACCTGAAATCAGCCAGCTGAATAATGAAGTGAGACGGAATGCCATTCAGCCTGAGTATAAGGCGAGGACAGTTGCTGATAAGAGATGGCCACGGACCCTGCAGGCTCATTAAGTTCAAGTTTCTTTATTAGTTGTTATACAGAAGTACAGAATACTTTTTTTTTTTTCTTTTTTTACTTTGGCCATTCCGCTGGCTCTTTTTTGCGTTTATCGCATTTTCTCTGGTCAAGAATGACCGACAGAAACAGGTTTGAATGGGTACAGATGGGGGGAAGACACTCTGAGAAAGATACGGCTGCAGTCCGGGAATCGAACTCGCTAACCCCAGATCCGTGACGAGCACGGTTGTCCCCGGCGCCGAAATAGCGCTCGAGGTACGCGGTGAGCTACTGGAGCTCCCCGTACAGAATACTTTTATATAAAATGCTTCTTTCTGTTTTGCTCCAGAGATTGTGCTAGATAAAAATAGATAAGTATAAAATAAGTATAGTAAGTATAAAATAGAAGTCAAGTACGTAGACAAAAGTGTTCAGTATATACATATATACAATGTACAATGCAGAGTAGAAGTAACTGAATTACAATACAATATACTATAGGCTACAATACAAAGCAGAAATGGGATGAGGTACAATTTAGGTACAATTTACAGTAAGGTGTAATGAGATATGGGTTGTAGTGCAAATTCTTTACCAATAAATATAAAGTGTGTTTAGGTGTTCTAAAGTGGGTAAAGTGGGTGCTGCAGTGAGTTGTTTGTTTAAAGTGAGTGCGTGTGGATGTGTGTGCTGTGAGTGCATTTGATGGTTGTTACATAGTGTTATGGTCATTTAGCATTCTGATGGCCTGAGGATAGAAGCTTCTTCTGAGTCTCTCTGTGCTTGCCATGAGACTCCGGTATCGCTTGCCTGACCGCAGCAGTTCAAAGAGGGAGTTGTTTGGGTGGCTGGAGTCTTTGATAATTCTCTTAGCCTTACCCATGCACTGCTTTTTGTAAATGTCCTGGAGAGTGGGAAGCCCACCTCCAATTGTGCGTTCGGCTGAACGGGCCACTCTCTGTATAGTCTGCTACGGTCTTGTGCGGTGCTATTCCCAAACCAGGAGGTGATATTGCCAGTCAGGATGCTCTCTATTGTGCATGAGTAGAAGTTCTTAAGGATCTTCTGACTGACTTGGAACTTCCTTAGGCGCCTGAGGAAGTAGAGGCGTTGCCGTGCCTTCTTCACAACACTGTGTCTCTTTGGTCTTTGGTCGTTCGAATGATCGGCTTGTGCTCAGGGTGCCTCGAGTTCGGTCTGAGCTTGGAAAATCTGCCTTCTCCTACGATGCTCCATACACATGGAATACCCTGCAAAAGACTCTAAAGCTCGGAACATTCCTGTCATTCATGGAGTTTAAAGGCATTGCACTTGACCTATGTACTGAATCATGTAATTGTTTTTAATCCATCATTGTAGTAATTGTAATTCATTGTAATTATTAACTGTTATGATATTTGTGTCCTTTGTTAACTCGTCATCACTGTAAATGAGGGAAACCTCAGTGCTTTCACGAGTATAAATAAAGGTTTGAAATGAAAAATGAAATATTAGATAAGATGATTGAAATACAGTAGAATAAAGGAAAGGTAATGGCACCAGGCAAATTCGGTTTGCATCTTGGTATAACGTTAGCTAGCTAGATCGAGCAGTGCTCTGTAATGCCTGGGGTGAAAGGCTTGGTGATAGTAGCCTATATAAACTGTGGCTAAACAATGAAGACACTTTTATGCTCTTTTGGTCATAGACATGTTCATATGACCTGAACTCCTGAGAAAACAAAATAGGTTAGCCAATTTACGAGTATAGCCTAATGTAGTCTTGTTTATTATGTAACGCTGACTCGTCCAAACCCTGTTGGCGTGCATCACAGTCACGAAAGGGGCTAGCGCTACATAATAAAAGAGTAATAATAATACCACAAGTGTGGATTCACTCGCCCCAAACCATGTTGGCGTGCATCACAGTCACGATATGGGCTAATATAACGCCAGTCAGCAAGCGAAAGTAGCATTGAATCAAAAGCCAAGGGATGCAGGGACCGCTGAGGAATTTATACTAGGTCGATAGTCCAGCAAAGTTACATCCTATTCATCAATCTCACAATATTCGCTAACGTTAGACAGATGGAATGCAGCCTTCCATCTAAAAACATAAATGAAAACTTACCACAGTCATGGTAGCCATAATAACTTCAATCGGTTCGGATCCTTTGAATGAAACAAAAATGGCCACGCTTCAGGATGCTCTCGAGGACGTAGACTGGGGGATGTTTCAAGGAAGCGCCAGTGACGTCAGCGAGTTCGCGGACACGGTCGTGAGTTTCATAACATCACTTGCCGACAGTATTGTCCCCACAAAGAAGGTGCAGGTGTTCCCAAACCAGAAACCGTGGGTGGACAGTACTATCAGAGCAGCTCTGAAATCTCGCACCACTGCCTACAACCTGGGCAGAGAGTCAGGAAACATGGATAATAAGGCTACAGTCTATACTCTGCGCAAGGCTGTTAAACTTGCAAAACGGACGTATGCTGACAAAATGGAGACACAAATGGCACAGAATGACACAAGAGGCTTATGGCGGGGACTGAGGACGATAACTGACTACAAAGTCAGTGCCCCCTCAATGGGGAGCGACGACGCCTCTCTCGCGGACAAACTCAACTCTTTCTACGCTCGGTTTGGTGCAGACAGTGGCGCCGCTAGCTCAACGGCTAGTGACGTCACTGGCGCGCCGGCTGTTGTGGGGGGGGGGGGCATCCGCGGGGGGGCGGGGACGCTCTCTCATTGTCGGTACACAGTGTGAGAAGAGCATTTATGCAGGTGAACACCAGAAAAGCTGCTGGCCCAGTGCTAATTAGCTAGCCCCAGCTGTGTTCACCGCCATATTTAATCGATCCCTGGCGGAGTCAGTGGTCCCTGCCTGCTCTCAAATAAAACTCAACATAACACATAGGATACTCGGGAATACTGTCCCTCAGTACCTCAGTGGATATTTTAACATGGTAAGGGATGTACACGGACACGCCACCAGGGGGAGCCCTACAGACATCGTCCCAGTGAGATTCAATAGGAAAATAGGCCAAAACGCATTCCTATATTCAGCAGCAGTACAATGGAATAGCCTACCAATGGAGTTGAAGACCATAAGCGGCCTTCTCCACTTTTAAATTAGCTATAAAGAGGTGGATCATAAGTAGCAGAAGCTGGGAGTAGTGAACAAAGGGTTTTTAATATGTGTTGTTCCTTTTTTATTCTTTTATTGTCTATAAAATGGAATATTATTGTATGTTTTTATACCACACATCCTGACATACAGACACTACAAACACCCACGTCCACACCAGTACATAAATCCACTGACACCAATGATGAAGGACCACAATGGAAACAAGCCTATGGCTTTATTGTGTTTTATGAAATCCTATTGGTAAATGGAGAAAATGTATACCTGGGTCAATATCGCTGTAGGGTGCCTTTTGGTGTCCTGTACATAAATAATACATTTGTCATGTCAATTTAACATAAAGATTATTATGAAAGGGTTTGGTATATTGGGCTAAGTCTTTATATTAATAAAAAAGCATTACCTGGCTCTTTAAATACATTTTCCAGATTTTTTTTCAGTTTTTTTTTTTTATATTTTTTTTATTATTGCAAAACAAAAAATTATTAAAAGTCAGTACTCAACACACAATGCATAATGAAACTTTCAGTAAAGGTGGTTAAAATATATGCAAGTACAGAAACAGGTGGTTAAAATATATGCAAGTACAGAAACAGGATAAAACAAAAATAGTCTATAATAACATTTTAACCGTATACAGTGTATATCCAGCGAAATTACAATTATATAAATGTTAGTATATAATATACCCCTAATACCTATTTTCTAAAACCCTACACACATATGCTCCAGCTCAAACCCCCCCCTCCCGGACCCCCTCTTGGATAGTACCTCCATTATCCCTCACTCCTAACCAGACACTACCATTATAAGCTAGCTTTTATTCTCTCCACCACTTCTAACCACATTGACATTTTGGATTCATTGAGCCCCAGAATTCTTGCTGTAGATATTTCTTGATATATCACATCGAGATATGTAAGAAACCACACTTTTCGGCAATTTTTTTCCGGTTGAAACCAACGTGATGCGATCAGTTTTTTAGCTACTGTGATACCCGATAAAACCAATCTTTTTAGTTGTGGATTCACTGCAAACTCAAAAACATCATTCAATAGTAATACCGCGGGGTGTACAGGTATATTCCAAAATACGAGTATTGATAATTGTTGGGACACATCTTTCCAGAATGCCTTAACTGGTGGGCAGTCCCAATACATGTGCATAAATGTTCCTTCGTCCCCATTTGTACATTGGGAGCATTTGGAGTCTTGTATAAGCCCCATTTTGCACAGCCTTATAGGAGTCAAGTATGTCCTGTGAATATAGTTCAGATTGATTTGTTGATGATCCGGGTTCCTTGATGTAAGTCGGACATTTGCCCAGGCTCCTTGCCAATCAAAGTCATATTCCAGGTCTGGTATATCCCTCCTCCAGACAGTGTCTAGTTGAAGGGTTTCATACGAGGACGTTAGTAATTGATAATAAAAACCTGATACAAAACCTCCCAATGTATCTCTTTCATAGAAAAATTTGTGGTATCTGTGGTGTTCAATTGGTATGAGTAATGGAACACCGTGAGATCTCATACAAAGTCGTAACTGTATGTAAAAAAGCCATGTGGACTCGGTGAGGTTAAACTTTATGCATATTTCGACATAACTACAGAGGCCCTTGTTATTAAAAATATCCCCTAATGAGTGTATGCCTTTCTCTTCCCATATAGGGAATCTTATAGGTCGTTTTCCCATTAAGAGTGCATTGTTATTGAATATGGGAGTGTGATTATGCCATTCTTGAGGGTTAGGATATTTCTTTTGTGTTTCCCGCCATGTTCTGATTGCATGGGTAATTATTGGCCAAATTCTCGCTCACAATGCTTGATTGAAAGTTTAGTGTGTGCTATGTCTTTCAGTCTCTGTGGGGCTACCATGTTTTCTTCTAATTCTCTCCAAGATACCAAAGCCTGGGGGTCAAACCATATCTTCAATGGTCTTAATGTGAAGGCCTTAAAATATTGTAAAAAATCTGGGACTGCCATGCCACCGTCTGCTTTATTTCTCTGTGCGGTGGATCTTTTTATGCGAGGTGGTTTGTTATTCCAAATAAATTTGTATGTGGAGGTTTGTAATCTTTTCCAGTAGCCCTCTGGAGGAGGTAACGGAAGCATTGAGCTGAAGAAATTGATTCTTGGTAATACATCCATCTTAATTATTGATACCCTTGCCTGTACTGAGTTTTTAAGTTTTGCCCACCTGTCCAGGTCGTCTTTGATTTTGTTCTGTATTTTTGTGTAATTGTGCTTCACCGTTTGTCTTATGGTGGGAAATATTTCCACACCCAAGCATCTGAAATGTTTGACCATGGGTATCGCACCTGGGAGGGTTGTGTCTTTTTTTGCACTGGTGTTAAGAGGAAGAAAAGCCGACTTAGGCCAATTTATTTTAAATCCCGATAAATCACCAAAGTTTTCTATCAACTTGAGTATATGCGGCAATGTGTTGTTGGGGTTTTGCATGAACAATATTACGTCGTCCGCATATAAACTAATTTTATGATGTGTGCCCTTGATTACTATTGGTTCTATGTGTTGGGATTGTCTTATAAATTGTGCTAAAGGTTCTAATGATAGATCGAATAGTCCGGAACTAAGAGGGCAACCCTGTCTGGCTGAGCGTGATACCGGAAAGATATCGGAGATGAATGTGCCTGTTGTAATCCTGGCCGATGAGTCCTTGTATAGTACTTTAATCATATCAATGAATCCTTTTCCTAACCCCATCCTTTCTAATACTGCCCATAGAAACGACCATTCCAACCTGTCAAATGCTTTCATAGCATCCAGGGATAGTATCGCCTTAGGTGTGGTGTCCTCTTTGTCTGCATCTAGTACGTGCAGTATTCGCCTTATGTTATCATTGATCAGGCGACCTTTTATGAAGCCTGTTTGGTCCGGATGAACTAAAGACGTCATATGCTTTTGCAATCTGATGGCTAATATCTTAGAGTACAGTTTGACATCGGTTCCGAGGAGGCTTAAAGGACGGTAACTACCGCACTCAGTGGGGTCTTTGTCTTTTTTGTGAAGAACTGAAATGAGTGCGGTATTTTGGTGTTTATGGAAGCTTCCCTCTTTGACTGAGTATAAGATCATATTTAGTAATAAGGGTCCAAATATGTCCCAGCAAGAAATGTACATTTCTGATGGGATACCGTCAATTCCCGGAGCCTTGCCGTTTTTCATTCCGGATATGGCCTTCTTGAGTTCTTCTAATGTGATCGGTACTTCTAACTGTTTAGCGTCGTCCTCCGTAAGTTTAGGGAGAGTAATTTGATTAAGATATGTGCCTAATTTGTCTTGATCAAAGGTCGTTTCTGAATTATATAAATCGGAGTAGAATTCTTTGAATGTATCGTTTATTATTTTGGGTTCTGTTACTAGAGCTTGTTGTTTCCTAATGGCAGTTATATCTGCAAATTTTGCATTATTTCTTAGTCGCATGGCTAATAGGTGACTAGGTTTAGAGCCTTGGAAGTACTGCTGTTGTCTTGTGCTGCGTATTTGCAATTCCGATGTTTGTCTGTATATTGCTTTGATCTCTGTCTTTAGAATGTTAACCTGGTTTTCTAGTCTAGTAGAGTTGTTGTATTTTAAAGAATTAAAAAGCGTTGAGTAAAGCGTTTCCATTTCAGATAGTTTTGTGTTTTGATTTTTGCGCAATATGGAGGAAAATCTATCCGAGAAATCCTTGATCATAGTCTTTTCCGACATCCATAATATTCTGGGATCTTGCACCGAGTTAGCATTATCCCGTAGGAATATTGTGAGAGCTTCTTTAATTTGTGTAATGAATTCATTGTTGTTAAGCAGCATAGAATTAAAACGCCATCTTGGGGCCCGGGAAGATAGTGTACCAAATGTTGCTTTCAGGATTAAGTAGCAGTGATCTGATAGCGCATTGGGTGTCATTTCCACTTCATATTTATCAAATATTCTCGGGGATGCAAAGACGTAATCAATTCTGGATAGTGTGTTGTGTCTCGTCGAACGACAGGAGTACTTGCGGGTCATGGGGTTAAGTGAACGCCATAAATCAGTTACCCCTGTTGATTTCGACCAATCTTTTAATGCTTTAGATGAATTTTTTTGTTCGCTGGAAAAGGTGAGGTAAGTTTTGTCTATCCTTGGGTTCCAAATGGCATTAAAATCCGCACCTATTATATATGAGTACTCGGGATGGTTTAACATTTCTCCGGTTAGTGAAGTGAAGAAACCCACTTCGTACAAATTTGGGGCATATACCGCTGCCAATGCAATTTTCCTGTTATTGTGTATAATCCTAGCTATAGTTATGCGCCCCTCAGCATCCGACCATACCCCTTTCAATTCGATATTTAATTTGCGTCTGACGACTATGGCTACCCCTCTAGTTCTCGTAACAAAAGAAGAGTGACTAATATTATGGTATATGTTATCCGCTAACGTATTTATGTCTTCCTCTAAAATGTGCGTTTCGCTTAATAGAGCCACGTCCACATGTTCTTTTTTCATCAGTGTGAGCACGCTTTTGCGTTTGTGTTGTTTGTGTGAGGTTTTGCCCGCTGCTCACTACCTTTTCTCTGTCTTCTTTAAGCCTACTGTTAGGAATTCCCTATTCTCTGTCTTCTTTAAGCCTACTGTTAGGAATTCCCTACTCACTCTCTCTAGCCCCCACCCTCTCGTTCTTTACCCTTAGTGGCCACACCTGTTTGATATTCTATTATCTCTCGCACCTGTGGTGGCAGGCTAATTAGTCCCCCTGTGGGCTTTAAATACCAGGGCGCTTCCCCTCGTTTTGGCGTGGGGTCGTGTTGTATACTTGCCGAGTCATATTCTCTAAACATCTAGACTCTTTCGGGAGATCCTCCGTCTGCCTATGCTGTTCCATTCTCCTGCGTCGAGATGTTTTGCTCCAGCCTTCGCCTGCTGTCGCCGTTGCCTGAGAGTGGGACTGGTCTGCGCTCCCTAGACTTCCACGGGAGGCATCCCAGTCATCCACTTCAGACCCCCCGCGCAGCTGTCGTCGTGACGCACATCCAGACCAGCGCAGACGCTCTCCAGTCCTCAGCGCGCTACGCGCATCTTCCAAGGACGCTCGAGCTTGGCACGCTCTCCAGACCAGCGCGCAACGCGCATCTTCCAAGAACCCTCGAGCTTGGACGCTCTCCAGTCCTCAGCGCGCAACGCGCATCTTCCAAGGACGCTCGAGCTTGGCACGCTCTCCAGACCAGCGCGCAACGCGCATCTTCCAAGAACCCTCGAGCTTGGACGCTCTCCAGTCCTCAGCGCGCAACGCGCATCTTCCAAGGACGCTCGAGCTTGGCACGCTCTCCAGACCAGCGCGCAACGCGCATCTTCCAAGAACCCTCGAGCTTGGCACGCTCTCCAGACCGGCGCGCAACGCGCATCTCCTAGACCTTCGAGCTTGGCACGCTCCCCAGACCAGCGCGCTGGAGCGCATCTTCCAGACCTTCGTGCTTGGCGCACTCCTCCTCGCAGACGCACCCCGAGGCGTCTCTCTGTTCCGACGCGCACACCAAGGTGTGGCGCGCACTCTGTTCCTCGGCTCCGACAGCGGCTACCCGGTGGACGACATCCTCGCCACCGCCACTGTTCCGACGCGCACACCAAGGTGTGGCGCGCACTCTGTTCCTCGGCTCCGACAGTGGCTACCCGGTGGACGACATCCTCGCCACCGCCACTGTTCCAGCTCCCTGTTCCGACGCGCACACCAAGGTGTGGCGCGCACTCTGTTCCTCGGCTCCGACAGTGGCTACCCGGTGGACGACATCCTCGCCACCGCCACTGTTCCAGCTCCCTGTTCCGACGCGCACACCAAGGTGTGGCGCGCACTCTGTTCCTCGGCTCCGACAGCGGCTACCCGGTGGACGATGCCCTCGTCACCGCCACTGTTCCAGCACTCTGTTCCTCGGCTCCGACAGCGGCTACCCGGTGGACGATGCCCTCGTCACCGCCACTGTTCCAGCACTCTCTCCCTCGGCTCGGACAGCCAGCCGCCCCGGTGGCGATGCCTTCGTTCCCGTTGCTGTCCCTGTACCATTACGCATGCGCCTGGGTGAGTTTTGATTGTGATGTCACTCACCCAGCGTAGTGCCCTTGCCCCCGTTCCCGCTGCTGTCCCCGTACCTTTACGCATACGTCCTGGGTGAGTTTTGATTGTGATGTCACTCACTCAGCGTAGTGCCCTTGCCCCCGTTCCCGCTGCTGTCCCCGTACCTTTACGCATACGTCCTGGGTGAGTTTTGATTGTGATGTCACTCACTCAGCGTAATGCCTCTTGCCCCCGTTCCCGCTGCTGTTCCTGTACCTTTACGCATACGCCTGGGTGAGTTTTGATTGTGATGTCACTCTCCCAGCGTATTGCCTCTGTTAGTTAGTTTGGACATTTCATCTCCCAGCGTATTGCCTCTGTTAGTTAGTTTGGACATTTCATCTCCCAGCGTATTGCCTCTGTTAGTTAGTTTGGACATTTCATCTCCCAGCGTAATGCCTCTGTTTTTGGTTCTCACTTAGAATAGTATTTTTGGACTTTACATCTCCCCCTGTGTGTTTGTCACACGAAGATATTATTACTTTGTTCACTTTGTTATTTGGACTGTTCTGCACCTGCTCTGTTTTTTCCCCTTTTGTGCATTAACTATCTCCTCTGTCCTGCAGAGCGGCCCAGATGATTTCCACCAGTCCTCCCAGTTCCTCCCTGTTTCCCAGCCCGCCTCCGCGGGCCTCAGTCCCCTCAGTTCCCTAGTTCTCCCCTTTCTAGTTCCACCTAGTTCCTGTTCCCTAGTTCTCCCCTTTCTAGTTCCACCTAGTTCCTGGTCCCAAGTTCTCCCCTTCTAGTTCCACCTAGTTCCTTGTCCCTAGTTCCCCTAGTCCCCGTTTCTCCTGTTCCCTAGCTCTCCTAGTCCCTAGTCCTCTCTCCCTAGTTCTCCTTGTCCCTGGTTACCTAGTCTCTAGTTCCTCTGTCCCAAGGCGTTCCCTTAACCTTCCCTTTGGCGTTCCCTTTTCCTGCCCGCCTCTTAAAGGCACCTTTCCTTCCCCTCATATTATATTCCTGTATTTGTGATTCTCCCTTAAAGGGACAGTGCCCTTTTCCCTGTTTTTCCCTTTTGTTCAATAAATATCTGTTTCTTGGCAAACCATCATACCTGTCTTGTGTTGTGCGATTGGGGTCGGTTACAAACCATAACAGTTTGTTTATCCCACCGGTGTTCCATACCATTATATTCAAACTAGCCATAATCTATGCATGTTTTTGTGTAGTTTTTGGTAATGCTTCTGGAGTGTGAAGCTACAATAGATGTACATCCAATTAATGAGGTCCCGTTGAGAGCTGAGCTTAAAAACATATATATATACAAATAAAAATCCCATATTTTCCCCTCACCCAGAAAGTCGTACAGGCCTGTGTTCCAAGAACACATCCTCCGCGATTGACTTTCTCCCATAGTCCACCGGATTGCCCAAACTGAGCATTGTAATCTTAATCTTCCTATGCTAATTGCCATAGGATCTAACATTTCCATTCTATTGCAATAGAATGTCGCTTTTGGTCTTGCACCTTCCCTTACTGTAATGAAGTATTGTGATAAATGACAGAAAAAATAAAATAAAGAATAAAAAAAGAGAATAAACTTTCATCGACATATTCATTTGAACCCTCTACCAACGTGTGGAAAAAAGGAAAAAAGGAAAAGATTGTAGAGCAATATTGACACCTTAATGTGAAGAACATTGGAAAAGAACAATGTAAGTTAAAATATATTTTAAAAAATATAGAGTAATGAGAAGAAAAAAATTTAATAAAATAAAAATCAATGGAAAGATATAGATAAGGAATGAGAGATAGAATAATTATCAATGTGGAGAAGCCACTAGAACCGAATTAACAGATTAGATAAGATAGAAAAGCAGCGCCTTTTAGAGCTTCAATGTGCCTTCAATGGAGTGATTACTTAAATTGTTAGAATAACCTTGTAGTGTTCATACGTTTAAGTGTGGTTAATTTTTAAAATATTATTAAGGACTGATTGAACTTCATTTAATTTATTATCTGCTATGTGTATACACACCGGATGTTTATTGTTAGAGTTGTAGGCTTCGTTGTCATGGTGCCTTATATTCTAGAAGGTTGTAGAGTATACTAGTGCCTAGACTATTTTATGTTCCAGAATGATCTAAGAGACCCAGGGCATTTGAGCGATAAACCCAGAATATTCCAGATAGATCTTTTTGCAATGATATGTATTTGTCTCCTCAGAGACCAGAGACTGAAATTATAATGTATTATGAATCGTATTATACACAGTACACATTGTTATAGACGGCTTGCATATCGTCTGCTACCTTGATGAACACAATAAAGTCATTCTAACACTGGTATACATTGAGAAAGAGGCTTATCTGTTTCCGGCATTTTCGTCCTGCCTTGGGTTATTTGCTCCATTTCGATTCAGAAAATCCTCAGCTTCAATAGGTGTGTATATACCTGACCTGCGGCCGTCACTGCCCAAGAATGATAACAGCGCCGGGTATGATAGCCTTGGCTTGTAACCGGCTTTGAACAGCTTTTGCATCACCTCCTTGTATGGTAGACGTCGGATGATGGCATCTTTGCTCAGATCTTCGTAGATAAATATTGGTTTACCACCATAATTCAGATTCCCACGTTGGTTGCGAGCAAATTTGATGATGTCATCCCTTGTTGTAGTCTTCCGCAGGGTGACAATGATGACTCTTGGCCCGTTGATTCTTTGCCCCCGAGAACCGATTCTGTAAACTTGGTCCACTTCTGGCACTGTGTTTGGATCGATGTTACCCAAAATCGTTGATAACACTGTTGGAAAGTTGGGATCTTCGCAGTTTACTGCTTCATCAAGCCCTACAATGCGGATGTTATTCCGCCTGTGGTAGCGTTGGGTTTCTAGTAGCCTCTCCGTCGCTTCGTTTTTAAGCCCTTGTATTTCCCTCCGATATTCTTCTTTCACTCTTTCCATCTCTTTTCCCATCTCTGTCATGCCACCTTCGTTCGCCTTGACTGCCCGTGTAATTTCTGTCACCGTATTCTCCACTGTCGTGATTCGCATGGACTGTAAAGCGCCCGCTCTCATAACCTCTTCGAATTTAGTATCGATGTGTTCAACGTGTGCTTTGAAAGCGACCATCTGTTCTTTTACGTGTGCTTTGAAAGCGACCATCTGTTCTTTTATCAGGATAGTCAGAGAGTTGAAGTCGGGTTGTGTAATTGAACTGCTTGTGTCAGTTGATGTTATTGGAGCAGTGAGGGATCCGATGGATGTTTTTGCTATTATCTTCTCAAAATCGCCTGCTTTTTCCTTCACGGTACTTTTTTCTGATGTTCCTGTTATGTTGTCATCTATTGTCTCCCTCTCGGGGCCAGTTGTCCTTGGTCCCTGTGTATTCTCCTCTATATTCCCCGCGTCGGGGCTTGTCACCAACGGATCTGCCACAGCGTCGCCTGTCATTTTCCTTGAACGTGTTTCAATCGGCGCCGTTAGAATTGCTGTGTCTTGTTTCCTTCCACCCTTTCTCTTATCCTTATCCATGTTGTCTTTTGATATAGTTAGTAGAGGGTCTTATCAATACATACGATGTGGTCTAATCTCTTTTGGTATTGTCCAAATAAGGTTTTTAAACGAAATTAACGATAACGGGAGCGGAGCTGTAACCAATTGTGTGCGCTACATATTGCAGCTAAACCGGAATTTTTTTTCAGTTTTGTATGAGAGGATGCATGCTGTTTTGCTATGTCCCATGCACTGCTCATTCAATTTCAATGTGCGTAAAAAATAGTCAAATCCAAAAAAATTATTTTGTTTTCATAATATTATTTAGTTAAATAAGATATTACTCAACTTAAGTGTATTATCTTATTTAACAAAATTAATATTTGTATTTATACTAAAAAAATAAGAGTTTGTGTGTGTCCTTTAAATGATTGTCCACCCTGTCATATTGGGGAATCCGCCCCTTTAAGAAAAGGCTATCCACTCTAGTGACATCACAACGACAGTTTTTTCCTCTCTTCAGTGGCGGGAAATTCAATGGCTGAGGTGAATGAGTAGCTGACTTTCCTATTGACACATTTTCTTTCTATAAGTTTGCTTACTTGCTCTGACCAAGCTTAACATGTCCACCCTGTCAGCATAAAATATGCTGGAAGTGATTAGAATACAATATTTTCAAAATATGTAAGTTTAACTATACCAAATTCTCTTCAACAACCAGACTAGCTAGTTAGCTAGTCACAGTTTGTTGTAAGCTAATATGCTAACTGAAGCTCAAAATGTCCACCCTATCGTTGTCCCAAAATGTCCACCCTGTCGACCACTTAGACCCGACAGGGTGGACATACACATGACAGGGTGGACATATAGTTAATTTGTAATTTGTAGATGGATGTTAATTTATCATCCCTTTGATAATGGACTCAACCACACACACACACACTAGGTCATATTAGTCTATATTATTGCTTATTCCTTGTTGGGTCAAGGTGTATATTAAGTGTAGCATCATTATGCATTAATAAAGCCTTAATAAACATGAAATAACTATTTTCTCTCTAACGCTCTAATTCTAATGTTATTAAGCATACTGTCATATATGGAAGTATATAAGATATACGTGGGTAGTTCTAAGGCCTGCGCATTGATCTGGAGTTATATTGTTACACTGAACGTGAATGAGTCAGTGGGTTACTGCATACGGAAGTTGTCAATAAATTAGCAGAGCTCGCACCAAGTCAAAGCCTCCAGACGATTAATCGACAATAAATGGTGTCAGAAGTAAAGTAGACAGAAATGGCAAAATTTCACCCACCGGCGAGTTTTCCTTTCGACAAACCAGGAGAATGGCCCGATTGGAAGCAACGTTTTGTGAGATTCAGAACGGCTACCAAGTTGGATAAGAAAGATGGTGCCGTGCAGGTTAGCAGTCTGATATATGCTATGGGAAGCGAGTCGGAGAATAAGTCTCCCGTAAGTTGCAGCTGACAAGGGACTTGACACTCGCGCTGACCATAGAGACGGTCAGGCAGTCTGAAGAGGTTGCTTCGCAGATCAGCATGCAAGGAGAGACAGCTGGAGGCCGGTCGATACACAAGGTCACTCACAACAAGCGCTACAAAGGCAATGGCAGCCAGGGTAAGCCACAAGGGGGCGACAGAGGACAATGTAGACAATGTGGGAAAGCGTGGCACAGTAGAGATGAGTACTGTCCAGCTAAAAAGTCCACATGTAATACCTGCGACAAAGTAGGGCACTGGAGCAAAGTGTGTAGGAATAGGAAAGCAGTACGTGAGGTCAGAGAACAAAAAGAAGTGCAGCAACAACAGCAGGACTCCGGGTCAGAAGATGGGTACTACATGTGGGAAGTGAGTAAAGCAGGTGGGTCACCAAAGAAGTGGGCCGTCAAGGTGTTGATGGGTTCCACACCGGTCAAGTTCAAAATCGACACTGGGGCGGATGTGAGCATCATTCGTGAGGAGACCTACCACTCACTCATGCCAAACAGACCGCTGGAGCCTGCGGAAATACCACTGGACAGCCCAGGTGGCGAGCTGCAGTGCATAGGACAGATCCAGAGCACTGTGACCTACAAGGGTAAGACACACCCACTTACAGCTTATGTCATCCGGGGGCCTACAGTAAACAACCTACTCAGCAGGCCAATATCAGTGAAAATGAATCTAGTGAGAAGAGTGGAGGAAATGGTGAGCAGCAGCGGGAAAAATTTACATTTGCAGGCAGGCATGGGACATTACAAACTGAACCAGTAAGAATACTGATGAAAGGTGGCGCCCAGCCGTACGCTGTATACACAGCGCAACGTGTACCTCTCCCTATGCTGCAGAAGGTCATGGAGGAGCTCCAGAGGATGGAGGGGAACGACATCATCGAGAGGGTGACACAGCCTACCGATTGGTGTGCACCCATGGTGCCGGTCCTGAAGAGCACAGGCAAAGCCCGCATCTGTGTGGATCTCAAGAGGCTGAACGAGACTGTTAAAAGAGAACAGTACACCCTGCCCACTACCGACGAGATCACAGCAAAGCTAAGCGGGGCCACAGTCTTCACGTCACTCGATGCCGCCAGTGGATTCTTCCAAATCCCGTTGCACCCAGACAGCTGTAAACTCACCACCTTCATCACGCCGTTTGGCAGGTTCAACTTCAAGCGACTGCCATTCGGGATCACAAGCGCGCCTGAAATCTTCCAGAGGAAGATGATGGAGACCCTGGACGGGTTAGAGGGCGTCGAGATCTTTATGGAAGACATTCTCGTCTATGGGGCCACAGAAAAGGAGCATGACAGTCGCCTGGAGGTGATGCAGCGCATAGAGACGGCTGAAGCTGAATCGAGAAAAGTGCTCCATCAAGCAAAGTCAGCTAGCACTGGCACATCATCGACCAGTCCGGGATCCGGCCTGACCCAGGGAAAGTGGAGGCTATCCGGCAGCTGGCGCCGCCAACAGATATGCAGGAGCTGAGGAGGGTGCTGGGAATGGTGAATTATCTCGGCAGGTACGTCCCAGACCTCGACAGTAGGACAGCCACTGTATGAGCTCCTGAAGCACAAGAATGCATGGGCATGGAATTATGCCCAGCAAACAGCTTTTCAGAGGATCAAAGAGATGTTGACCACAGCACCAGTACTCGCCTTCTACGACGTGAGCAAGCCCACCGTCGTGTCTGCAGACGCAAGCAGTTACAGGTTAGGGGGCGTGCTACTTCAACTTCATGGTAAGCAGTGGAAACCTGTGGCGTACTGCTCAAGATGCCTCACCGAAGCAGAAACGCGCTACGCCCAGATTGAAAAAGAAGGTCTGGCGGGCGTGTGGGCGTGCAAGAGGTTCGACCGGTACCTCAGTAGCCTGGACCAGTTCAAGCTAATAACTGACCACAGGCCCCTTGTACCTCTCATTAACACTCGCAGCCTGGACAATGTGCCTCTCCGATGCCAGCGACTCCTCATGAGGCTCATGAGGTTCAATGCGGTGGCAGAGTATGCTCCTGGAAAGACTCTGGTCGTCGCAGATACTCTGTCATGCAGCCCAATGGCCAACATAGGTGCAGACTTGGACACACAGCGTGAGGTGGCATGCTATGTGGTTAGTGTAATGGAGGGGATCCCAGCATCCGCAAGCAAGATGGACGAGATCAGAGCGGCCACAGCAGCTGAGGCCGAACTGCTGTCAGTCGCCAGACTCATCAAAAAGGGATGGCCTGAACACCTAGCCGAGGTGCCTATCGAGGCGAGATCCTATGTCCCAGTGAAATCAGAGCTGTCAGAGCGAAATGGACTTGTCCTAAGAGGGACATTGGTCATGCCGAGACCGATGAGAGGAGAGATCCGTCAGAGAGTGGTATATTCTATGGTATGTTCTATGGTATGTGGTATGTTCTATGGTATGTGTGTGGTATATTCTATGGCATGTGGTATGTTCTATGGTATGTGGTATATTCTATGGTATGTGGTATGTTCTATGGTATGTGGTATATTCTATGGTATGTGGTATGTTCTATGGTATGTGGTATATTCTATGGTATGTGGTATGTTCTATGGTATGTGGTATGTTCTATGGTATGTGGTATATTCTATGGTATGTGGTATGTTCTATGGTATGTGGTATATTCTATGGTATGTGGTATGTTCTATGGTATGTGGTATGTTCTATGGTATGTGTGTGGTATATTCTATGGCATGTGGTATGTTCTATGGTATGTGGTATATTCTATGGCATGTGGTATGTTCTATGGTATGTGGTATATTCTATGGTATGTGGTATGTTCTATGGTATGTGGTATATTCTATGGTATGTGGTATGTTCTATGGTATGTGGTATATTCTATGGTATGTGGTATGTTCTATGGTATGTGGTATATTCTATGGTATGTGGTATGTTCTATGGTATGTGGTATATTCTATGGTATGTGGTATGTTCTATGGTATGTGGTATGTTCTATGGTATGTGGTATATTCTATGGTATGTGGTATGTTCTATGGCAGGGGTGGCCAACCCGTGGCTCGCGAGCCGCATGCGGCTCTTTGCCCGTCAATGTGCGGCTCTTCCATCCATAAAAAAAAATAAAAATAAAAAATATTATAATTTTTTTTTTTACTTTTTTATGTCACTCATTCCACAAGGACGTAGAATAAACATTTAATTTCTTTTTTAAATGGTCCATTTGCATGTTCTTGGTATCTGAATCTAGGGAATTTCTCCACCATTTTTCATCATATTGCAACACCATTTTTTGCAAAACGTTCACAGAAAGGTAGAGAAACGATAGGTTATGTAGATAACCTAGTTATATTAGTATAGGCTAAGCGTCCCGCTCTGAGCCTTACGAGATACTCATATCTCCTGTGATACCTAATGTATCTCCCACGAACAAAAACACATGCACCCCACCTGTATGGGGCCCCGCCCCTTATGGTGGCCACCGCCCATATAACCATGACCCTGGTCATGAAACACCCTTCCTCGCCAAAACCCGTCCCAGGAAAAGATCCCTCAAGAGGGAACTCAGGGCGCGCAGAGCGGGACGCTTAGCCTATACTAATATAACTAGGTTATCTACATAACCTATCGTTATATATCGTATAGCATCGCGTCCCGCTCTGAGCCTTACGAGATAATGGGGAAGAGCGGGCGCGAGACCCGACAGATGTACCCCCTGAGGACCCGTAAGCCCACATCAAGGGGTGCGGGGAGCCCTGTCACCCCATCCTTCCTAACGAAGGGGGGGCGCAGTCAACTCCACCTGAATGCGAACAAGAGGGAGCCAGAACCCCTTGAACACACCGTACAGGCGGAACCACGTGTGACTCAACACACTGCGGCCCATACCCATACACTCCTGCTACCCGACCAAAGGACGGGAAGCAGGAAAGGCCACAGACCCCAGAACCGCCTGGGAGACAGAACCCCCGGTCATGTCCATGAGGAAAAACCTTACAAAGGAGCCCGGGGAGGACCATGAAGCTGCAGCACAGATGGCCTCCACCGAGGCCCCACCCAGGAGAGCGGCAGAGGCAGCCACCCCACGAGTGGAGTGCGCCCTGACGCCCCCAGGGGGATCCTGCCCAGCCAGCGTGTAGCAGAGGGTAACACCCTCGCACAACCAATGGGACAGGCGCTGCTCCGACAGTGCCTTACCAGCACGAGCCCCACCGTAACAGACAAAAAGCTGGTCGGTAACCCTGAAATCCTGAGTACGGCTGAGGTAAATCCCCAAGCACGGACTGGACATGACAGGTGAAGGCCCGCATCTAACTCACCAGTGTGAGGAGGAGGACGAAACGCCTGAACCACAATATCCCGGGAGCGGAAGGAACTCCGGATATTCTCAGGCACGAAAGCAGGATTAGGTCGCAGAGTGACACCGCAATCGGTCCGAAAAGACAGGCACTCTGGATGTACCGAGAGAGCACAGAGCTCACCTGCGCGTTTAGCGGAAGTGACAGCCAGAAGGAACGCGGTCCTGAAGGACAGCTGTCCCAACGGCGCCCGCTCGAGCGGCTCAAACGGGGCCAAGGACAACCGACCGAGGACCAATTGAAGATCCCAAGTCGGAGCCAAGGAGCGTTGCACCGGCTTAACGCGTCGAGCGCCAAGCAGGAAACGCTTCACAAGAGGGTGGCTGAACAAGACATCCCCTCAAACCCCTCATGATAGGAGGATATAGCTGCTGCATATACCCTCACCGTCGAAGCCGACAGTCTATCAAGGAGAGACTGGAGGTAACTAAGGACAGCAACCAGGGGGCAGGAGACCGAGTCCTGGCCCCCCGCCTTACACCACACTTGGAACATACGTCATCTGCCCGCGTAAGCGCGACAGTGGAGGGAGCATGCGCATTCCAGATGGTAACACCATCAGGATCAAGAACCTGCGCCCCTCAACGTACCCGTCCCAACAACTGACCTAACAGATGTATGGGGAAGAATCCCTGGCGGCACGGCATCGGTCCCAGACCTGCCTGGCCATGTCCAGACGCAATCCTCACCCGTCAGGATGAGGGCCGCCCCGCGACAGTACACCTGCACCCACATTCTCCCTGCCGGGGATGTGGGGAGCCCTTAGGCCGCGCAGATGGAGGACGCCCATAGCCAGCCGCCCGCCGCCTGGTGCAGACAGGGGGAGCGTACTCCTCCCTGTCTGTCGATACACGACACTGACGTCGTATCGTCCGTCCTGATCAACACCATTTGTGGACCAGAAGGACCGCTTTCAACACCAACACATTGAACGTAGCGCAGACCGGGCAGCATGGTTTGCCAGCTGCCCCCTACTGCGTTGGCCCGACGCATCACCAGCGAGGGAGGCGTCGGTGAAAACGCGACGTGAGACAGCGCCGTAACCGTCCTAGGACGGAACCTCCCGAGCGTGTTGACAACACGCTCCGAGATGGATGCCCATAGCCCTCCAACCGTTGACTGGGAAGAGGAATACTCTACATCCAGTCTACAGCAACCCCAGGCTGGTAGAGACCTGCCTGGTACGAGACCTGACGATCCACCTTGACCGCGAAGGACCAGAACGTCATCAGGGCAGAACACTCCGTAACCCCGGATGACGCAGAGGCCCCAGTGCGGCCTCCACGCACTTGGTGAAGATGCGGGAAGCCAGAGAAAACCGAACGGCAGCCTCTGGTACTCATACGCTAACCCTGCAAAGGAAGCGTAGGTAAGCCCTAGGATGGAAGATCGGGGATGCGCATACGCATCCTACAGGTCTATGGAGGAGAACCAGACCCCCACCTGACAGTGTTCAACAGGTAGGAGACGATCCAAAAAATGCTGAACCTTCCCATGGGACAGGTCCAGCCTGGGTCTTACACCCCTCCCCCCCGACTTCTCGGGCAGAGAACACCGGGAGGAGAACGCCACGACGATGGCATGCTTCGTCCACAGAGATTGGATCTCGTCGACCAGAGCCGTCCCTGCTGGAGACCCCGACAACAGGGTCTGTACCAAACCTGAAAACGGGTGGGGTTGTGTAAACACAAGTCCCCGCCTCACCATTCTCTCCATCTACCTCGACATATGGTACTGCCGTAGCCATATGTGACGACACTCCCAACGCACCCGCCATCACGTGGCGCAGGTCCGCCAGGAACTGTAGATAGTTGGCCCGGTCCCCCCCGCTGTGCGAAGACAACCCTGGAATCGTGCGAGGAGCGCGTTCCGTGTCGGAACACCTGACCCTGACACCACCCACGAGGCAATCGCACCCAAGGGGGAACCCCGACAGAAAAGGGCCTGTCTGATACGGGGGGCTTCCGATCAAAAAAAAAAAAACCCACTGAACACCCCTCCAGAACATGCTGAAGGAGTTGTTCTGCAGCCGGACATGCAAGGTGTAAGGCCCCCATGGGTTCCTACACACCGTAGCCCTGCAGTGATATCACTACCACCCCAAACCATGTGAGCTGCGACCACTTGCCAATATTCCAGGAGTGGGAGCACCAACATGATACCTGGCCTGGCGAAGGCGAGGCCGGGGAAGCCCGCACTGTGTGCCTCAAAAGGTTTCGAGCCCCCCTGCTGACAACACTTAAGTTGACAGACGTAACACCAGGCTCAACCAACACAGTTCAAGGTGTGGGAGCCGCTTGACAGCACAACATTCTCACGGACAGACCCAGGCTCAGCCATCAACTGGGTGTCAGCCCCTGTCTCCATGAGAAGCGAAGAATGGGGCCGCATACGCTTCAATGAAGGTTCGCGGCCCGCAGCCAAAGGAGAACGCTCAGAGCCCCGCTTCTGGGGATACCAGAGAGAGGATTGAACGGGGAGCGGGCTGCTCGCGGCAAAATGACGACGGAGTGGTTTACCAACACCGAAATCACCCAAAATGGCCGATCCCTCGGCCGCCAAGACTGTCGGCCTCGCGATACCCTGTCGATTCTCCAACCAGGGCACCACTGGCGGGGGAAACATGGCCGCCTGTCGAGGGCCCCGTCATCGCCGCTGACGAGGCCGTGCTCTCTCTTCTTCTGGCTGCGCGGTGTGAGGCGGTGTAGGGCCTAGGACAATACCGCCCGCGCTCCAGCAGAAGACCAAAATCCCCTGCGGAGAGGGGAACCCTGAGCGGTTATAGCTTGCGGCTGGGTCAAAGCTAATAACGTCAACAACCTTGCGCGATGTGTCGACGTCGGCCGGCCCTCAAGGCCCCTCCAACAGACACCACTTCTTTAATAGAAAAAACACCAATTCGAACACAGTTCTAATCGTTGCCAATTCCATACCGTGGCGGTACAAGCCTTAACAGCCCACCAGCCACTCGCCAGGCCGACCCATGGTGTCGGCCGGGCGGGGCATTGTTTCAATATATCAAAAACAAAGGACTGACGTTAACATGGAGCACCAGTGGTGATTGCAAACAGCACCCTCCACTGTGGTGTGGACCATGAAAAGGTTAAATGAATAAAAGAGCTAAACCACAAAAACTGTAGAATGAGCAAACCCATACACACAAAGTTTAAGGGGAGACGGACCAGACCCGTCTTCATTCAAAATATTCACAACAGAACACCAGCCCTAGTTTAGCCCATTTACCAAAAAAGGTAAACAAAGCCCCCCCCCCGCACTACTCCCCCAGTATACCGATTGACCGTCAGTATGAATGGTTTGAGAGGAGAGAAAGCTGTAGCAAGACAGACCTTCTCATAGCAGAGTGACAAAATGAAACAATAGCCCCCTACACAGGGCCGCCCCAGGAGATGGGGGGCCTCGCGTCTAAAAACGCACAGGGCCTCACATTTCTCCCAAGCGGCCCTGCCCTTATACTACTGCAGCCTAACGCCAGGCAATGTGGAACCCAAGACAACAATTGCCTGTGCACAGACACGCAACATGTTTACCATGTCGGCTGGACCCATAGCCCCACTACCCGACGCCAACCCAGATGGGAACACCGTTCAACAAACCCCGCCGGAACACAAGGTAATACCTGGCTAGAACCTAGCCACGACCTACCCCGTTGTCAACCCATTTACCCGAAAAAGGTAAATAGAACTCAAAACCCCACAACAGCTACCGACTGACCTTCATTGATGAACCGGGCAAGAGGCGGGAGAGTGACAACATCTCACGGCGGAGACATTAAAACAGCATAGCAATTAGCAGTAGTGATAGCATGCGGCAGTAGCGATAGCATGTTAGCATAGCTTTAGATGTTTTAGCAGCACGCCCAAGACAGCTTGGAAACCGTTCCCTGCAGAGAACGTTCACCAAACCATCTTGCCCCTGGCGCCAACACACAACAAGGTTGTGTTAACAACACAAACCAGCATTACTAACACTAATACCCATGCCTGAAGACACAGGGCCTACCTGAGTACAAGCTGGCCCGACAGCCAGCCTTGTACAGCTGAACCTCGATGTGCAGTCATCAAACGAGGAACATCACAGGCCCGTCGTGTCGCCGAAAACATGCGTCGAAGATGCCAGGGGCCAGCAACCTCCGGTAAGCTTCCAACATTATTAATCTCCCTTAATCTTTTCATTCCGCTAGCTCGTATGGTGCACGCATCCAACACGCTGGGACGAAAATAGAGGAAGGGTGTTTCATGACCAGGGTCATGGTTATATGGGCGGTGGCCACCATAAGGGGCGGGGCCCCATACAGGTGGGGTGCATGTGTTTTTGTTCGTGGGAGATACATTAGGTATCACAGGAGATATGAGTATCTCGTAAGGCTCAGAGCGGGACGCGATGCTATACGATATATAACTAACTGCGTTCTGTTTTATGGCAATAACGTTCAGGTTTGTGGGAGATAATCCCAAAAAATAAGAGAAATAAAAAAGTTAATCCAGAAGTCAGATGATTGACAGGGGCTGGTGTGAGCTGGGTAGGGTCGTTTTTCAAAATTTGAAAGCCCTGCATCTCTTCCTTCAAAAGACTACACTCACTTTTGGATGTGCCACTTCCTCCTGTCAATATGCGCCGGTTTCCGACTCAATGCCCTGAGATTTCTATAATCTTATATTTCACTAATAACAGTTAAAATAATTGGTAAACAAACGTAATGCTGAAAATATACACTTTTACTGTATATCTCTGGCTTAAGAGGTTAACCCTGTGAGGCCCAAATTAAAAAGACATTAGCAACTTCAGAGGCCAGAGGGTGGGACATAATAAACACATTTACTATCAAATAGCATTGTGAGGCTGAACAACAGGACCAATTGACTATACATGTGCTTAAATGGGAACTATCTTATAAATGGCCTTTTCAGCGTTTAGCACTGTTTCCTAGCTATGTGGACTTATATTAATATGATCTATGTCTCTAATTCTCATATTGGCGCATTCTTCCAATTCTCCTCTCACAATATTCACCCTCACTGAACTGAGTCATCTGAAAATTTGCATATCTGTGATGTCAGAGATTTCTCAGCTGCATAATAATGTGGCAGTTGATGTGGCAGTTGGCACCAGGCCACACAGTGGTTGGAGCCCAGCCTGAGTCAAAACGGCTTAAGATCTTGAGATAGAAAAATGCGTTTTTTGAGTACTTGATTAGAAATACAAACCGTACGTTAAATCTAGAGGAAGGAAGGACGTGGTACTTACCTCACCATTTGAAAAAAACCTAGGGGGTCAATGTCAGACCTTGCAATCAAAAGTTAGGGGGCGCACTGAAATTATGGCAAGGGTTATTAGCCCCCTAACTTTTGATTGCAAAGTCTGACATTGACCCCCTTTTCAGGAGTTGACCTAGAGCCCACCAAGGTCATGCATATCAAGTTTGGTCAATGTCAGACCTTGCAATACACTGTAAGGCACTGTAAGGCTACTGTCCTGCCTCACTTCCAGTGATGAAGCTAAGCTATGCTAACGGAGCGTCTATTCCCAAAGCTAAAATGCACGCACAGAGACAAAAAAGGTATGTATCTTCTTGTCTAACTCCAGGGAAGATGTTAAATAAGCTAATTTCCTAAAATGTTGGAGTTCCCCTCTGCGACGAGGGAGAGCAGGATCCGTGAGCTGATGTAGGGGTTTGTTGATGAGGGAATCCCTTAGGGTCGGATGCTGCCCATATAAGGGTGTGGAAGGAGGAGGGGTGAGGAAGGCTCTTGCCGTGATGGTGTGGAAGGAGGAGGGGTGAAGAAGGCTCTCGCCGTGATCATGACACCTATTTTGTTTTCAATGTATCCTTTAGGTTAGGTGTTAGAGTAAGTTAGTTTAACTGTATTTTAAAGTAAAAGACTAAATAAATTGTTGCTAATGATGAAACAATAACGTTTTAAAATACTCATTCCCAATCCCATTGTTGAAAACATGCTGTGGCAATCGGTGTATGAGGCAGTTCAACACTTTATTGACCGCCTGGACAATTATTCTCAACAGAAAGTTATCACTGGGTTATAATAATAAAAACAACAACAAACCACTGCAACGCTAACACTGTATGGCAAGTTAACTACTACTGAATTCACACACTGGCTCCACTAAGTAACTAGCTCATTCTCTTTCATTAACGTAATATATAGTCCCCAGGTCTTAAAGCTGCGCTGAACTAAACACACCGGCTTAAACCAATATGTGCCTTTAATGTACATGCAGAGTGATTTTCAAATGAGAAAATGTTCAGTTACAGTAACAGACAGTCGTGTAATCTAATGTTGGGTCTTAAAATCATATTTTTTCACCACCTTTTCATGAATCAAGTGTATCTTATAGCTTAACATTATTGCATGAAAATAGCCAACATATTTTCTTTGGAGGTGTTAGAATATTGCAGGTTTTATGCTAATATAAGACTATCCATAAAATTATCTAGAGTATAAATAATCTACCATATCTATCTATTTGTAAATTCCATCTATTGTAAATGCCTACAATGTACTTAACTACTGTGTTAAAGCTGATTCTATGTGAATTGAATATATGACACTATGTGTGCCTATGTAAAATGTCATACATTCCTGTGGACCTATACAACGGGCACCAGAGAGTCTGTTCCAATAATGTTGAGCTCAGTTGTAATCCAATCCTACCTAGCTGACCAATACCTGTTCCATATTTGGTTTTGTGTCAGTCTTGTTTCTCTGATCCTATTTCTGAAAATGCATTTCTATTGGCTAATGGACGACATAAAAGTCACTTGTTACTTTCTGCTCTGGGCAGAATCTAGAATGTCTGCCTGTTGAAATGAGCACCTACGAGAGGCTGCAATTCGAAACTGGCCCCCCGTAATTGTAAATGTTTTTATTTTTTTTGCAGTCAGGTCACATAACTGGGGAACAACCAGGAGATCAATGTGACAATCAATCAATCAATCAAATGTATTTGTATAGCACATTTAGACATGACACTTGTCAACCAAAGTGCTTCACAGTAAGTCGCATAGCTAAAAAATTAATAAAAAGTGCTCCTAAAGTATAAGAAACAGACAGAGTAGAGAGTAAACAGACAGAGAGTAACGCAGTCTAAACAGTCATAACTCTTTTATTCAACTTCAGCCCTGAGCATAACCATTTTTTTGTAAAGTCAGATTACAAATGAAATACTCCCACTTTTCTGAAAAGAGTTGTTGTTAAATCTGACATTACAAAAAACAAAAAAAATCCATAAAAATCAGTGTTGTTGCTAATCATTGACACATGCTAGCCTATAATAATCCCCCCCAGAAAAATCTACTTTGCATTTGATATATTGAAGATATTGAATTTTTTGTGTGTGTTTTTTAACAATCATTTGTGATGCCATCACACACACTGGCATTTAAAGGGTAAACATTCTAGAATTCCTGCACCAGAATGCAGGAAATTAAGTCTTTGTAACAAAGAATGTCCTGGTGGGGGACCCCCAGACCCCCCGCTTTAACGTGTGGCAGATAAACTAGGACTCCCAAGGGACTGGTACTTTTCATCTCCACGGAAAATGCGTCGATGTCGTCTCCTTCCAACTTTGCCATTGATTCTGCGTTAGGGTGAGTTTTTCATGCAACCTATTCTATTCCCGCCGTTGAGCTCTCTCTCTCTCTCTCTCTCTCTCTCTCTCTCTCTCTAAAACTCAGTGCTTCCCAATCCTCTCCTGTCCTGGTGGGGGACCCCCAGACCCCCCGCTTTAACGTGTGGCAGATAAACTAGGACTCCCAAGGGACTGGTACTTTTCATCTCCACGGAAAATGCGTCGATGTCGTCTCCTTCCAACTTTGCCATTGATTCTGCGTTAGGGTGAGTTTTTCATGCAACCTATTCTATTCCCGCCGTTGAGCTCTCTCTCTCTCTCTTTCTCTCTCTCTCTCTCTCTCTCTCTCTCTCTCACTCTCTCTCTCACTCTCTCTCTCTCTAAAACTCAGTGCTTCCCAATCCTCTCCTCGAAGCACCTCAGCCGTTCCATGTATTTGTTAAATTCCACCACCAGCACACCTGATTCAACTTAACAAGCCCTTTATTAGTTGAATCAGGTGTGCTGGTGGTGGAATTTAACAAATACATGGAACGGCTGGGGTGTCTCGAGGAGAGGATTGGGTCTAACACACACACACAGACATGCTCTCTCTCTCTCTTTCTAACACACACAGACATGCTCTATATCTCTCTCTAACACACAAAATGACATGCTCTCTCTCTCTATCTTTCTCTCTCTTTCTAACACACACATATACATGCTCTCTCTCTAACACACACACACAAACAGACATGCTCTCTCTCTATCTCTCTCTTTCTAACACACACAGACATGCTCTATCTATCTCTCTCTCTTCAATTCAAATGGGCTTTATTTCACATTCTTGTATTTCTCCCAGTAGGTATGGGAGTTTTGAGTTATTGTCCATGTTTTCAAAGTCTCTTTGGGTGTTTGCAATTTGTGGGAAGTATATGTCTTGGTATAGTGGGCAGGTTGTTAAGAAGTGGAGCTCGGTTTCCACCTCATCTTGTGTGCAGTGGGTCTGTCTTCGCTTGGGAGCCAGGTCTGCCTATGGCGGCCTTTCTCGATGGCTAGGCTGTGCTCGCTGAGTCTGTACCTAGTCAAGGATCTTCTTAGTATTGGGTCAGTCACAGTGCTCAGGTATTCTGCCACTGTGTACTCTCTGTTTAGGGCCAAATAGCATTTCAATCTGCTCTGGTTTTGGTCTCTCTCTCGCTCTCTCGCGCGCTCTCGCTCTCGCTCTCGCTCTCTCTCTCGCTCTCGCTCGCTCTCTCGCTCTCTCGCTCTCTCGCTCTCTCGCTCTCTCTCTTGCTATATGTTGACTGTATCATGCCCAGCCTCGGGCAGCGCTATTATTTAAGAATATGTTGACTGTATGAAAAATAATAATAATAATAATAATAATAATAATAATAATAATAATAATAATAATAATAATAATAATAATAATAATAATAATAATAATAATAATAATATACATTTTTTTTCTTTTCTTTTTTTACCTTTTAGGGGGGGGGGGGGGGCTCGCGTTTAAACCTTGCACAGGGCCTCGCATTTCTCCCAGGCGGCCCTGCCTTTGATCATTCCGAAGGAAACTGAGGCATTCCACAACTGTTTCTTTTACTGTAAAAAAAAAATGCAAAACTAACTTTTGCTATTGCTATTGCTTTTTTTTTTTTTTTTTTTTTTTTTTTTAAATACAAAAAATGTAATTGCCACATTAACATTCTGTGCAACAATGCATAACATATAGCAGCATTGGCAGGCCTACATTTTCTCTGGCTGGCTTGACACCATTTGACCCAAGATCTCCTCGTGTGGCTTCTGACTTGCCCCTTCTGAGTCTCTCAGCAGTTGTAGCTCGCTCTTTGCGCTTGTGAGGAGGACATTTTTGTGATTGGGCTTTTTTCCTGTGGTTTTATTGTTATCTACAACCTTCTTGTACCCGTCTTCAAGAGTGCTCCACCTCCTTGCTAGTGCTACCCTGTCTGGGTGGAACTGCTGCTGAAACCGAGCAGCAGTTTTTTGCAGCAATTTCCATCCAGAGCTGCTTCTTTTTTCCCTTAGCCATTCTGACTCTAGTGTTTAACTCAGCAATTGATTTAGGTAAGTCACCCCCCTCTGCTTCTAAATGTTGGCGCATTAGGTCAATCAAATACAGAGTTTGATCTCTATTGAATCCATCATGCGCTGGCAGTGGGGCTGGCAGTGGGGCTGGCAGTGGGGCTGACTCCGCTTGTGGAAGGCTCAGGCTCGCATACCTGTGTACCTGTATATTCTTATACTGACTGTAATAACTTTTTGAATTATTTTGTGGATAAGGTCAGTGGTGTTAGAGCAGGCATCTGCCCCTCATCCCTTTCTGACAGCCTTCCTACCACTGTCTCTCCTCCTCTCACGCTGCTAGACTCGTTCTCTCCAGTCACCTTAGAGCAGGTTTCTATAGTGCTGCACAAAACGAAACCCTCTTTTAATCCCCTTGATGCTGTTCCCTCATCCCTGATTTTAGAGGTCCTTGACTCAATTGGTCCCACAATTCTGTCAATAATTAACCGCTCTCTGGCATCAGGTTCTGTCCCTAGCCTTTTTAAACATGCCATAGTTCAACCTCTTTTAAAAAAGGCTAACCTAGACCCCTCTCTTCCTGAGAATTACAGACCAATCTCCAAACTACCTCTGCTGTCCAAGGTGCTGGAGAAAATTGTGGCTGAGCAGCTTCTCATGGTTCTAGAAACCCATAATCTGCATGACCCATTCCAATCAGGCTTTCGGAAATTTCATTCCACCGAAACAGCCCTTCTTAAGGTTACCAATGACATTGTAATGGCTGCAGATGATGGTAAACACTCACTATTAGTTTTATTGGACCTCAGCGCAGCCTTTGACACGGTTGATCATGTGGTTATGGTGCGTAGGCTCAATGATGTGTTTGGGATCTCTGGGTCAGCACTGAGATGGTTCTCATCTTACCTAGCTGATAGAAGCTTTTCTGTGTCAGTGGGTCAGTTCATGTCGGACTCTACCCCACTGTCCTGTGGGGTTCCGCAGGGTTCTGTGCTAGGGCCAATGCTGTTCTCCCTATATATGTTTCCCCTAAGCCAGATTATTAAACGTTTTAATGGAATATTTTATCAATTTTATGCGGATGACATCCAATTGTATTGTTCTTTTAAGCCCAGTGAGTGTAATCGTTTTTGCATTATTAATGAATGCATCGATGCCATCAAGAGCTGGATGGCTGATAATTTCCTTCAGCTTAATGCAAGTAAGACAGAAGCCCTCATTATTGCTCCCGACCACATCATCCCCATTATAAAAAATTCTATTGGACCCTTAGGTCAGTGTGTCAAACCTCATGTGAGGAACTTAGGTGTAATTTTTGATGACTCTCTGTCTTTTAACAGCCATGTCAACCAGCTCACACGGTCATGTTTTTATCAGCTCAGAAACATTGCCAAATTAAGATTTGTTGTTTCTAGAGCTGAAATGGAAATGATCATCCATGCTTTTATTTCATCACGCCTGGACTATTGCAATTCAATTTTTACCTGTCTGGATAAATCTGTGCTAAACCGCTTGCAAATCATTCAAAATGCAGCGGCAAGGCTTTTAACTGGGACAAGTAGGCGTGCCCACATCACCCCCATTTTATCCACTCTACATTGGCTCCCCATTAATTATCGTGTCCATTTTAAAATTCTTGTTTTAACTTTTAAAGCCCTCCAAGGTAGATCCCCTGTGTACATTTTTAATTTACTGCGCCCCTACTCCCCCAGTCGTGCACTTAGGTCCTCCCACCAAAATCTCCTGGTTGTCCCACGGACCCGGTTAATAACAAAAGGTGACCGGTCCTTCCAATTTATGGCCCCTACCCTTTGGAACACCCTCCCCCTTTCTATGCGTTCACTTGACTCCCTATCCACTTTTAAGGAACAGTTGAAAACGTTTTTATTCAGACAGGCTTTTAAATAATTCCTGGTTGTATACGTTGTTTATTTATTTATAATTGTTGTTTTGTTTTTAGTTGCACTCATATTTAGTTATTTAATTGTAACTATGCTTACGATGTGTCAGAATTGTTTTATGTGTAGTGCGTTCATCTCTATGTTGCTATGTTTTACTTCTGTGAAGCACTTTGTGATTTTATCTGAGAAAGGTGCTATACAAATAAAGTTTACTTACTTACTTACTTACCTGCTCCCTGTCTTTTGGCTGCTCTTTTTCTGGCTCACAAAGTAGTCCCATATTAATAATAAACAGGCTCAATGAAAAACGAAATGTCATAGGTGTGGGATATTTGTGGATATCCTGAAGAAGAATGTTTCTCAGTCAACCGAGGCTTGGATAATAACAAAGGTTTATTAACCAAACAGATAGAATTACATAGAGAGAATGGCTGAGGGTTTCCCCCCAGGTGATCAGCTGAAATCCCCCAGGTAAGAAGCCTGGATAGATCTCAAGAGGAGATCTATATAGTTAACAGGAGGGGGTGTGGTCCCATTTGATAGGTCAGATGGGGGGGGGGTACAGGTAATGGGGACACAGGGGAGGGGAGTGTCTTATTCCACAGAGAGGGGGGGGGGCACAGGTAAGGGGAACATATTTACATGAGGACATATTATACCACAATACTCACTTTTCTTTCTTCTAATGTGGGTGAGATTAATGTATAATATACCAGGATTGTTTGGAACAGGTAAAAGTGGGGACCGATGTAATCCATCGGTTATCAGATAATGAAAAAAATAGAAAATAATTAAAATAATGAAAATGTTGGCCAATGTGTTCTGTTGGTTGGCCTAATAATTTAAACTAGTATTATTTATATACATGATTCATGACATGATCGACTGGACTGCGGTCTGTGTTATTTTGATATCAGAGATGTGGGAATAGATATCACCCTTTTCTTTTATTAATCGCTCAAAATACCTATATCAATGAGTGGTCCTCATCTCTGATATCAAACAACAATTAACATAATCATTAGAAGCTATCGCTGTGCAAATATCTTGGCATACCTTCAGTCGTTCATGTCGTGACTGACGTATATAAATAATACTAGTTTAAATTATTAGGCCAACCAACAGAACACATTGGCCAACATTTTCATTATTTTAATTATTTTCTATTTTTTTCATTATCTGATAACCGATGGATTACATCGGTCCCCACTTTTACCTGTTCCAAACAATCCTGGTATATTATACATTAATCTCACCCACATTAGAAGAAAGAAAAGTGAGTATTGTGGTATAATATGTCCTCATGTAAATATGTTCCCCTTACCTGTGCCCCCCCCCCCCCTCTCTGTGGAATAAGACACTCCCCTCCCCTGTGTCCCCATTACCTGTACCCCCCCCCCCATCTGACCTATCAAATGGGACCACACCCCCTCCTGTTAACTATATAGATCTCCTCTTGAGATCTATCCAGGCTTCTTACCTGGGGGATTTCAGCTGATCACCTGGGGGGAAACCCTCAGCCACTCTCTCTATGTAATTCTATCTGTTTGGTTAATAAACCTTTGTTATTATCCAAGCCTCGGTTGACTGAGAAACATTCTTCTTCAGGATATCCACAAATATCCCACATAGGCTACATCAAAACATGTCTAATTGTTTGTTTAACCTTTATTTACCCAGGGTAGGTTCGCCTGAGCACAGATTCTCTTCTTCAGCTACGCCCTGCTTCACATTCACACAGTTCCATTCATACCGGCTGGGAGCTGCCCAGTACAACCACAGTCTGACACCGTTGGTAACCTCGTTCCCAGCTTTATCTCGAGAGATAAAGCCTGGTAAAGCACTACGGCCGAAAGTGGGAAGCGGGTAGGAAGTCCCGCCCCTGAAATCACGACAGGTGCTTGTGAAAATGCACTCCCCCCCAGAAACAACCTTGTTATCGCCTCCCTCGACAGTTCGAGCGTCTGCTTGTTGTTTGTTTCCCCGGGGACTATGAACAGATCAGGGGGTGCCCGGAAACCGGAAAGCCTGTAGCCGGTATTTCTGTATTTCCGATTAACACTTTAGGAGGCATAGGTTTACCAGCCTACACCATTGGCCACTGAGCCACTCCACTGGAGCAGTTCGGGGGTTAAGTGCCTTGCTCAAGGGCACTTCAGCGGCAGATTTTTCCTGCCGGTCCCGGGGATCGAACCGGCGAACATTTCCCGGTCACAAACCCGCTTCTCTATAACCATTAGGCCACCGCTGCCCCGCACACATCTGACTGTAATCATAACATTATTAACCACACAAAATAAATAATGCTAATCCAAATGTAGCTATGAATCATGTCGAATTTACCTAGTATATCCACTTTCAGCTGGACACAACTGTACCAGGATATTCAATGACTCGTCCAGGTAGTGCCTGATCCCCAGGAGCCTGGTACAACGATGCATCCACAAACACTGACATAAGGGGGAAGAAATTGTGAATTGTAGTAAAGTATTACTTAGGGTGAATAGTGAATTGTAGTAAAGTATTACTTAGGTAGCTTACGTTAGTATAGCAAGCTAGCTAGACACTATATGCAACAATTAATGAATTGTAAGACAATTATATGGAGAAAAGCTCGTTGACTATCAGTGCTAGCCTATAAGCCTATTGCTACAAGTCGTTAGCAAGTTGCTTTAAAATCAACCGTAAACGCACAGCAGCAAGTATAGCTCGTT
Source organism: Notolepis coatsorum (assembly GCF_963971535.1). Classification (NCBI taxonomy): domain Eukaryota; kingdom Metazoa; phylum Chordata; class Actinopteri; order Aulopiformes; family Paralepididae; genus Notolepis; species Notolepis coatsorum. The sequence goes on along the minus strand of NC_140167.1, from coordinate 19,490,937 downwards.
TTTCATACGAAGTGTACAGCAGTATGATTGTGTTATTCTGATTATGTGATCAAAGTGATCATTTTAATTTGTATTACCTTGTATTACCGACATGATCGCTGTCGAGCTTGCTGCCATGATTGTTGATACTTCCGCAATTCGTGGCGCGAAGTGGGAGATATCGGGGTCTATAAAAAAATCCCATATTTCCTAGTTGGAATTACCACTAGGAGGCTGACGTGAGTGGTTTTTCCGCTTCTTCCCACGTAACGTGAATGCAGCATTATTGCTTGATAGTGACTAGATGGTTACTAAGTAACGCACACTTGCATCTTTTAAGATGTATTTGATTTGATTTTGTTTGAAGTGTTTGACAAAACTTTAATACCATATTTTTGGTATTTAGTCGTGCCAATTCCCCCCTCCCCTGTCTTGATCGTTTTGCTCGCATGTGCCCCCCACTGGTCGGTCGTAGGGAGGGTTGAAGAATCTATCGCATGTCCCCTCCGATACATGCGGAGTCAGCCAGCCACTTCTTTTCACCTGCCAGCGCGGACTCTCATTGGCGAGGTGTAACGTGTGGGAGGCTCACACTACCCTCGACACCTCCTGTCCCTGCTGTGCAGGCGCCCTGACCGACCTGTAGGAGTCAATGTTTACAACGACCAGATTACCACCCATCGACTTCCCTCCCGCTGACTCTGCCAATTGAGTCAGTATGACGGCCGGCCCAAGCCGGAGGCAACGCTGACAGCCAGATTCTATACCGGTGTCTCTCGCGTTGGTGAGAGACTGCTGCACCACCCAGCCGCCCAGTTTCCTACTATATTTGACACCACAATGATTTGATGGAGTGTAAAGAACCAATATCACTTTGTTTATTGTTTCCACTGTCTTTTATTATGAAAATACTTGTGGTTCCCCTCGTGCCGTGTTACTTCTTGCGTAACAACGGTGTTACAAAGGGTCAGATTAAACCGAATATATATATTTATTGCCTGAGATCCCATGTATAATATTTGTATATCGTTTGATATCCCTTGTGTATTCTTTGTACATATACACTGAATATCCCTTTAGTCTACAGGACAGACCATAATATTCGTTCTCCTATTGGAAGCGATCCCCTAGGCGCCAGTGACTTACCCCTAGAGCTGACTTGAAAGCTACCGACACGAACATGTCCCAACTAGCCCCGGTTCCGCGTAGGAATACGGCTACCGAAATACGAATGGTACTATTTGTTCACCGTGCACATAAATAGGGCGCAAGAAATGTAGAACTCCTCTTAGTCCCTTGTCCCGTTCAGTCTCGTTCAGTTCCAGTTATCCAAGTGACGTCTCTCCCCACTACGCAACGTGGGCAGAGTAGGGCTCGCATCGCCCCAAGATAGAGTCTCGTGTTATCCTAATACGTTTGTTTAACGTATCGTTCGCTATTTATTAGTAAACCTTCATTACGAGTCAAAGACCACGTGAAGTGGGTAATTGTGCGTCTACATAGAGCATTTATTGCCGCGTACTAATAGGATAGTAACGTCAAGTTCAACCGTGCACTACCGCGCACCGGAGGATACCTACACCGGACCAGCAGAGCCACTTTCCGGCAAGGATTATTATTCTTCATTCTTCACCAAGCTGCTGGAGCAGAGAACCGCCTACCCCACTGCTGTGGGATCTACACCTGCCCGTGAGACCATCACTCGAGCCCGTCTCTGTCGTACCAGAGACTCCACGGCTTCCACCTTCACCTGCACGGCGCGCACCCTGGGACCAGGCTGCTTTCCCCCGCTGACTCAGGGAGTAATACACCGTCTCCAGGTGCCTTGCTGAAGCTCCGTGGACCCTTGACTTTCATAGAGCATTGCCTCCCCCTGCTGGCTTACAACCGGTAGTACACCCCCCCTCCCCAGAATACCAGATCTAATTCCTAACATTCCATATTGATTTACTTACGTACATTCTTTGCCTTATAAGCGCACCAAAGTAATGTAATATAATATTCTTTATGTAATAAATATTCTAAACAAGTATTTGTGTGGAAACCGTTTCATTGTGGAAGTGTTGTCATCTAATATACTTGTGTACAGTAAGGCCAGTAATGTACATACACGGTAGTAGTTTAATGATACTAATACTTGATTAATACAGTCAGGGAATTGTACCCCTCAGTTACAATTGGTCCTTCGAGCCGGAGAATAATTAGCGTAATATTAATATAATATTAATATTGACATGGCCGATGACGAACACTCCACAAACGGTTCTCCTAAGCTAGATCGCCCGCAGCGCAGACGGCAGCCACCTCCCTATCTAGAGGCATACTCTGTCAGTCCAATACCTAGCTTTAAAGGGAAGTTAAACGCGGAAAAAGTAGAAAGTAAAATTATGTCCGACCCTAACAACCAGGCTACCCCGCCAACAGAGGCCCTAGCTCCGGGAGGAAGACAACCCTAAAGAGACGCGCACCCAGGAGACGGATCTCCTCGGTACGCAACAGGAGAACGGATCTCCAACAAGTACTGCCGGGAGCCGATCGCCCCGAACGGCGTCTTCCCCCAGCGAGGCGGACAAGATGCTGGCGCAGGCACTCATCGCCACCCTGGCAGCCTCCACCGAACGCGATCGACTTCAAGCGCAACAGACGTGCGAGCGCGAACATTTTGCAGGCGAGCGAGAGCGCTTCCAGGCGCAACAAAGGAGTGAAGACGACCGAATAAGACTGGAGACCAGACGCCTCCAGACAGAAGAGAACATTGAGAGAAGCCGCGCCGACGTCGCAAATGCACAGCTCCACGCTGCCCATGCCAGCGCCAATGCCCAGCGCGACGTCGCCAACGCACAGCGCGACGCTGCCCAGGCCAGCGCCAATGCGCAGCGCGACATCGCCAATGCCCAGCGCGAAGCCGCGCGCGACGCAGCCCATGCCCGGCGCGACCGGCTGCAGGCGGAGCTGATGGACAAACTGGTTGCCATGGCGACACCCCCTCACTCCGCACGGAGCTCTCAGAGATCGTCAAGACATGGGTCTAGGACACATTCCCCTACCCGACGAAGCGACCCGGGACCCCGCCAACAGGAGGATCCTGTCCACGTCTCGGAACCCCCTCCCCGGCCGGTCCATACGAGACCTAGCAACCGGGAAGAACCGGACCACGCCGAGAGACTGAACAGAAGACTCCAGGTCCTAGCAGAGGGAGAGGAGGAGGAGGAGGAGGAGTGTCAAGCCGACCAGCAGCAACGTGCTCTGGCCCAGGAGGCCCAGTACAGCCCCGACCAGCAGCAACGTACTCAGGACCAGGAGGTCCAGTACAGCCCAGAAGTCAGCCCCGAGGCCCTGCGCTACAAACCCCCGACTCAACTCACGGGTGAGTTTGACGCACCGTCAGCCCCGAGGAACAGCACCTGGGTACCCGACCTTCGGTACCCACCAAGTACCAGCCCAAGACGACACGCAAGAGGAGACTCGCCTAGGAGGCCTCTCCCCCAACGCTCACCGATGTGCCAGTCATCCATGGCATCATACATTGGCACACCGACGTTTCCAGACTTCACCCATGAGAATCGAGCACAGTATACGGAGCTCCGGATGTGCTTAGAGACAATGATGGTGGATGTCGCTGATGAACGCCACAAGTATGCAATATTACTGCAGCACCTGAAAGTGCCCCGGGCGCACAATATAGCGCTAGCCTATGCCACCTCTACGACCCCATACACCGCGGCTCTAGCAGCGCTGGACCAGAGATATGGACGTATATGGGATTACGTAATAGAAGAGATAAGGCATATTGACCGCTTACCCCCAGCAACAGACAATCGCTCACTAGACGACCTGTCTATAAAAGTACAGTCCCTGGTAGGGATGCTGGGAGCGCAACGAGAAAAGGGTATGCACGAGCTATACGCCAACTCTAACGTCGAGAGGATTTTAGAGAAGCTGCCGCCCGCCAGACAGGAGCGCTTCAGGCGGCAAAGAGACCACCGTGATCCTAACGGTCCAGAACCATCCCTCCTAGACTTGGCCGACTTCCTGGCGAGAGAAGTCAGCAGCCTACGATTGGATACGTTCGTGCGGAGCACACCAAGCTCCAGAGAGGGACCTAGGAGAGTAAACGATGGCCGAAGATCGGTGACTGTTATGCACCAAGCCGAATCAGTACCGCAGCACCAGAACCACAACACCCCCTCGACGAAAGAGGACCAGTGGAAGATTGAGTGCCAGTACTGTGAGGGAGAACATCGGCTCTATCAGTGCGAAGATTTCAAGAAGCTGACCACGGATGATGTGAGCCAGTGGGTCAAGGACCACCGCCGCTGCTTCCGCTGCGCGCGCAGCCACCTAGCAGCTGAGTGCCGCTTGAAAAAGAAGTGCAGCAGGTGCGGTGGCACCCACCTGGAGGTCCTGCATGACATCAACAAGCGTCAGCCAGGACAACCGAGTGGGCCCGTCGCGGTAATGTACCATGCCGAGGCGGTGGCACCAGAACCAAAGTTCCACCAGACCGCTCCCTGGTGTCCCGACTGCTACGGCAGACACTGGGAGTCAAGGTGCGACTCGTACCATATAGAGTCTACGTCACCACCCACAGGAGTGCTCCACATTGACCAGCACAGCGGGACCCCCCGTGTGCTCCTCAAAGTGGTCAGAGTGCTCCTGAGCCACGAGGACAAGGTCCTGGACACTTACGCCGTCCTGGACGATGGGTCCGAAAAGACTCTCCTCCTCGCTTCCGCAGCAGCCCAGTTGGGCCTGCGAGGTGTCAAAGATACGATGACCATACGCACCATCAGAAGGGACCAGAAGACCATAAAGGGTGAAAAGGTCTCCTTCGAGATAGCAGCGGTGGACAAGCCCGAGAAGCAGTATAGTATAAGTAACGTCTTCACCAGCCACGACATAGGCCTGTCGCAGTACACCTACCCCATCCCACAGCTGATGGCTAAGTATGGGCACCTACGTCAACTACCTATACCGCTTATCGACGGCGCCACACCGACCCTGCTCATCGGCTCCGACCACGCGGACCTCATTCTCCCAATTGAGGCGGCCCACGTCGGACCCAAAGGATGCCCGGTCGCGGTTCAGACCCGACTGGGATGGACGCTCCAAGGCCCCCTCTACGGACTTGACAGTCAACCCACGTCTACAAGCTGCCTACACACAGAGGCGAGCGACACCGGCCTCTCCCCCGTACAGCAGAGGCTATTGACATTAAGCGAGAGGCCCGTGAGAAAACCGTGGGTACCAGAGGGAGTTCGGAACTCCACCCCCCTCAGCTGCGCTTCAGACGTAGCTGACCTCGAACCCAGCACCCCAAGCGACTCCTTGACGGGGCGGCCGGGACCGGCCCCTCCTCACACGGGGTACAGAGCGAACAAGAGAAACAGACGGAGGAGGAGAAAGCACAGCCAAGCACAGATCAAAGCAGTCTCAGGCCCGCTTCCTCCTAAGCCCCCCTTCATCCCGTCCAGTCGTCATGACCATAGACCAGTCACCACCCCGAGCTGCGTGGCCGGCCGGCCGCGTAAGCAAAGTGACCACTGGTGCCGACGGAAAGGTCAGAGTGGCAGTAGTGCTCGGCCAAGGGCGGATCTACAACCGACCCGTGGCGAGGCTGATAGAGTCGCCAAGGCTCCCCGACTCGCCTAATGACGACCATGACCCCTGACTTTGTGAACTGCCCGACCCCTCACAGACATTGAGTAGTGGACAGTGCGGTTAATCTGTCTCTGCTTAGCTAATTAGGTGGGACTAATTAGGGGGCGGCTGTTACAAAGGGTCAGATTAAACCGAATATATATATTTATTGCCTGAGATCCCATGTATAATATTTGTATATCGTTTGATATCCCTTGTGTATTCTTTGTACATATACACTGAATATCCCTTTAGTCTACAGGACAGACCATAATATTCGTTCTCCTATTGGAAGCGATCCCCTAGGCGCCAGTGACTTACCCCTAGAGCTGACTTGAAAGCTACCGACACGAACATGTCCCAACTAGCCCCGGTTCCGCGTAGGAATACGGCTACCGAAATACGGCTACCGAAATACGAATGGTACTATTTGTTCACCGTGCACATAAATAGGGCGCAAGAAATGTAGAACTCCTCTTAGTCCCTTGTCCCGTTCAGTCTCGTTCAGTTCCAGTTATCCAAGTGACGTCTCTCCCCACTACGCAACGTGGGCAGAGTAGGGCTCGCATCGCCCCAAGATAGAGTCTCGTGTTATCCTAATACGTTTGTTTAACGTATCGTTCGCTATTTATTAGTAAACCTTCATTACGAGTCAAAGACCACGTGAAGTGGGTAATTGTGCGTCTACATAGAGCATTTATTGCCGCGTACTAATAGGATAGTAACGTCAAGTTCAACCGTGCACTACCGCGCACCGGAGGATACCTACACCGGACCAGCAGAGCCACTTTCCGGCAAGGATTATTATTCTTCATTCTTCACCAAGCTGCTGGAGCAGAGAACCGCCTACCCCACTGCTGTGGGATCTACACCTGCCCGTGAGACCATCACTCGAGCCCGTCTCTGTCGTACCAGAGACTCCACGGCTTCCACCTTCACCTGCACGGCGCGCACCCTGGGACCAGGCTGCTTTTCCCCGCTGACTCAGGGAGTAATACACCGTCTCCAGGTGCCTTGCTGAAGCTCCGTGGACCCTTGACTTTCATAGAGCATTGCCTCCCCCTGCTGGCTTACAACCGGTAGTACACCCCCCCCTCCCCAGAATACCAGATCGAATTCCTAACATTCCATATTGATTTACTTACGTACATTCTTTGCCTTATAAGCGCACCAAAGTAATGTAATATAATATTCTTTATGTAATAAATATTCTAAACGAGTATTTGTGTGGAAACCGTTTCATTGTGGAAGTGTTGTCATCTAATATACTTGTGTACAGTAAGGCCAGTAATGTACATACACGGTAGTAGTTTAATGATACTAATACTTGATTAATACAGTCAGGGAATTGTACCCCTCAGTTACAAACGGTAACAGAGTAACTGTTAACTTTTGCGTGTGTCAGATGAGCGGTTGACGAGAGAGAGAGAGACAAAGTAACGTTAATATGGATATCTCTCATAAGGAAACATTTTTTAACTGCGTTCGTGAAGGAAATCTTCCCCCTTTATTTAGTTTTTAGTACCTAGCTGGAAGGCGAAGAGGTATGTGTTGTTTATGGATTGTGATTTGTGTGATTTGTCTTATATTTGCAATCTTCATATTTTATGTATTGAGCTGAACTATAGCTAAGATGCTAGCCAGTGCTACACGTTTCCATGGAAATGTGATCGGGATAAACGAATGACTATCTGTTTCCACTTTCAGCTCTTACAGTGTCTATGGTGTCAAATGATGAACTTTGTTAAATAAATGGTTGACATATACCGCACCATGGCCATCAGTTATCAAGGATCTCATGTCGTCTGAATTAAAGTCCAGCTGGGAAATGCTACACTGTACTGTACCTATTGTGACATGGTCTACACATAGATTCCGTGGTGAAAAAGGCAAAACAGCGCCTCTATCACCTGAGACAGCTAAGGAAGTTCAGTGTATCGGGGAAGATACTCCACTCCTTCTATTCCGGGGCTGTAGAGAGCATTCTGACTGGAAACATCACTGCCTGGTTTGGAAACAGCAGGGCACAGGACAGGAAGGCTCTACAGATAGTGGTGCGTTCAGCAGAGTGTACTACGAGTATTGCACTACCACCCCTGCAGGACTTATATAACAGGAGGTGCAAATCCAGAGCCTGCAGAATTATGAAAGACCCCCACCACCCCAACAACAGCCTGTCCAAGCTGCTACGCCTACGCCTCCGGTCACACGCTGCAAGAACAGAGAGGCTCCGGCTCAGCTTCTTCCCCCAGGCGAACTCTCCTCACAAGTATGAGCACATACACACACACACACACACACACACACACACACACACACACACACACACACACACACACACACACACACACACACACACACACACACACACACACACACACACACACACACACACACACACACACACACACACACACACACACACACACACACACACACACACACACACACACACACACACACACACACACACACACACACACACACACACACACACACACACAGAAAGCGAGAGGGTGGTTGAGCGCTGTCAGTCTATATACCCACATATACAAATGGACAAGAATAAAAGTTAAATCTGAAAGGAATACATAGAAAATACAACCGCAAAGTAGGACCAAATCTAAACAAGGAGGCAGAATACATAGAAAACACAACCACAAAGGCATGAGCAAATCTAAACAAGGAGGCAGAATACATAGAAAACACAACCACAAAGGCATGAGCAAATCTAAACAAGGAAGCAGACCACCGTCAACTGATCTGTAATCAACCTGTTTACAAAACATTTCGCCACTCATGTGGCAACCGCTAAACTTGAACAAAATGTCACTTTATAAAAATAGAAATTCACTTTAAAGGAAGGAGGTACTAATAGTATAGTTTAGACACATTAAGAGTTAAAATAGTCAATTGTATATAGTATAGTAGTGTATATAGGAACCAGTTTCTCAGGAACTCAGCATGTTTTTTTTTGGGTTTTTTTGCATATCTTGTGTTTTACCTATTTTATTTTGTCTATGTTTATTTTTTTCTATGCCTATTTTATTATTGTATTTTGCACAATCAATGTGGGCGAGACCACCCACATTTCACTGTATGCCCTGGTATGTATGTGACAAATAAACCTCTTGATTCTTGATTCTTGATTCTGCAATCTGTTCATTAAAATGTTCAATCAATCAATCAAACCACATTTCAACGTATTGTATACCTGTCTGTAATTTATGCTGATTCACTTCTTGGAATAACATCATTGAAAGATGTTCTACCTTTCATTATTGATCATGATATACAATTTGGATATTGAATATAGTATACGAGACAATTTGGGTGAAGGCCCGACTGGATTATTTGATCATTTTATGAATGATTATTTCACAGGATGGAATACTTTACAGAGGTGTTTGTGAAATAAACATTTTAAATGTGTATTGTTTTCTGTGTGTTTTAGAGGTGTGGTTATACTTTTAATCTGGATTGCCTAGTTAATCTAATGTTAATCTTAATCAAGGATGAGGACTATTTCACCATAATTGGCGCATCATATCTTTTTCCTCGCTGATGGCCCGGGGTCCCATGTTGTGCAGTATAGGTACCATGGCTTTAGGCGATGTGTTTTAGAAGCATCGAAACTGTCCATGGCCCTCCGCTATTATTTTAGTTCCCGCCCAGGAAGAAAAATGCATGATTTGAGATAAGGAAGAAGGTGAACCAGTGCTGTAATCATGACGAAACTGTTCCGCCTTTCTTCATGCGACAATTGTACCAGGACAGAGGCATTAGTTCATCCCTAATCGTGACTGAGGTGAGTCTTGTTACGTAGTAGGTTAATAATCATCTGAAGGAAATACATTTATAAATTATTCATTAATAATAATTATTATTATTATATCCTATATAGAAGGTTACTTTTCTGTAATATTGTTTGGAGTTTGAAACCAATGACTGGACCATAGCGATGCGTTTAGGGTATACTGTTCAATCAATTTCAATCAACTCAATTTAACATTAGTAGTGTCAATAGTGCATAGGTTTTTAATTATGTAGAGATAGCCTAATTACCACAGAATGAGACAGCATGGTGACTCGAAGTAAGATAAAGCTGCGGTTTACCGGAGATGCTCAGGTGAATGAATGAACACTTTATTTAACAGATTGCAGAATGGGTACAATATACAGCTCAAAGGTGCATGCCCGCACTTCGGGACACCGCTGAGGCTGGGTAGAACAAAGTCATCTCCATCACCGGACAACTATAAGCAGACAATTGTTTGTTCGCGATAGCTACACTCCCCGATTATGCTGTCGAGCGTCCTGTCAAGGAAAACAAATGCGTAACCTGATTGCTTGATTGATTGATTGACAACTTTATTAACAGATTGCAGAATGGGTACAATACAGTAGGCCTACAGCTCAATACAAAAAGAACTGCTAAGAGGATGCAGACCAGAAAAAGACTTTCGTCTTGTTTACATCGGGGTCCCCCATTTTCAATTCATCATGACGTTTATGACATACAGTACACGACAAACAGATATACATGTTTTTTATTACCTCTTTTTACTACACAGTTCTAACAGAACTGTGTAGTAAAAAGAGGACATACAAAAATATATACATCCAAAGGGGAAGAAACTGTACATTGGACACCTATACAGTATGTATCACGGTTAATGATGAGACATAATGAGAGCGATGAGAGCGGGAGAAGGGGGAAGAGACTGAATAATAATAATAATAATAATAATAATAATAATAATAATAATACTTCGTTTTATATAGCGCCTTTCAGAGGACCCAAGGTCGCTTTACATAAGGGGGGGGGGGGGATAACAAAATTAACAAACATAGTGGACAGACACAACATATACATATATAGTGAGACAGAGAAAGAGGAAGAAGCACTGAGTAAAACAGAGTCCATTCTCTTCGGTTCAAATAACAAACTCAGCAAGACCGACGGCTTCTCAGTTACAGTGCAGGGTGACAATATTGGCACAAGGAAAGATGAAATTACATACCTAGGGTCCATCCTAGAGGCAAATCTATCCTGTGACAAAATGGCATCCAATGTAATCAAAAAAAGTCAACCAACGAACTAGATTAAAATATATACGGTGGGGAATGAATGAATGAATGAAAACTTTATTTAACAGATTGCAGAATGGGTACAATACAGTACGGCTCAATACATACAATTGTTAAGGGGATGCAGACCTGAGAAAGACGTTTGTCTTGTTTCCATCAGGGTCCCCCATTTTCAATTCATATAGACATATATGACATACATGACATACAGATACAGATACAGGGAGGAGACTGTCTATTAGGGGGGGTGGGGTTTGGACATTTACGGTGGCCAGTTTCGAATTGTAGCCAAGTCGAAACTCCAAGTCCAAGATATCCAATAAAGGGGTTATAGCATGCGGGTTAAGTGATCATTATATGATATTCTGTACCTGCAAAAAGCTAAAACTAAAGGCTGGCTGTCACAAAACAGTCACATCTAGAGACCTCAAAACCTACTCTAGCGAGGCCTTTAACCTTGAACTGGAGAGTCTGGACTGGTCAGATGAACTCAATGGTACACTGGTTGAAGAAACTTGGCTTGGCTTCAAAACCAAATTTTCATCAATACTAAACAACATGGCCCCCCTAAGAACCACCAGGGTAAAAAATCGCGCTGAGCCATGGATGCACACTGAAATACTGACCGCTATGAAAGCCAGAGACAAAAAATGCTCTGAGTTTCGTAAAAGTCAGTCAAAGCTTACCAAAAGCACGAGCAGTGAACTCCAAGACCACGTGACTGAACTCAAACTAGAAAGAAACAGACTAAGAAATGACGTAAACTCCATGATCAAAACTGCTAAAAAAAATTTCATCAATGACAAAACCGAGGAAAACAAAAATAAACCACGTGAACTTTGGAAATTACTCAACAATCAACTAGGCTGCAGTAAAAAACTCAAAACCAGGTTCTCAAACATAAACATAAAGACGGACAACACGCTCATCACAGACAAGCTGGATGTAGCCAATTACTTAAACACTTTCTTCACAAACATAGCCACAACACTGGTAAACAAACTACCCTCCCACTCAGGGCAGTATGGGGTAGAACACATAGTAGCATACTACAAGAACCTAGGCGTCCACAAAGACGACTTCAAACTGGAAATAGTAACTACAGATGAGGTACTCAAAAAACTGAGCGCCCTCCAACCAAACAAGGCCACTGGCCATGACAACATCCCCTCCAAATTCCTCAGAGACTCAGCAGCAGCCATCACCCCAGTCATCACACACATAATAAACCTCTCCATAAAACAGGGACACGTCCCCAAGGACTTCAAAATTGCGAGAGTAACACCCCTGCACAAAAAGGGCAGCAAATTAGACCCGGGTAACTACCGCCCTGTTTCTATCCTTACATCCATCTCGAAAGTCATGGAAAAAATAGTATACGAACAGATCGAAAAGTACCTCGCGGAAAAAAATCTAATCTACGAATTCCAATCTGGCTTCAGAACATCCCACTCCACTGACACATGCCTTCTCTACTTGAACGACCACATCAAACAAGAGGTGGACGCGGGCAAATACTGCGGCATGGTCATGCTGGACCTACAAAAGGCCTTCGACACTGTCAATCACACCATTCTGATTGACAAGCTAAAAGCAATTGGTTTTGATAGTTTATCAGTGAGCTGGATACAATCCTACCTGGAGGGGAGGGAACAGATGGTGGAAGTAAACGGTACACTATCCCCCCCCCTCACAGTGAGCTGTGGTGTTCCACAAGGAAGCATACTAGGACCGCTACTATTCCTAATTTATGCAAATGACATGTCGTCAGCTTGTGACTGCAACTTGTTCCTGTTTGCGGACGACTCAGCCCTGCTGGTCTCTGACAAGAACAAGTTACAGGTTGAAAAAGCCCTCAGCTCGGAACTAGGCAAAATCTGCATATGGCTCGCCGACAACAAACTATCATTACACATGGGCAAAACAGAGTCCATTCTCTTCGGTTCAAATAACAAACTCAGCAAGACCGACGGCTTCTCGGTTACAGTGGGTGACAATATTATCACAAGGAAAGATGAAATTACCTACCTGGGTTCCATCCTAGAGGCTAATCTTTCCTGTGACAAAATGGCATCCAATGTAATAAAAAAAGTCAACCAACGAACGCGATTCTTGTACCGGATCTCCGCTCTGGTAAACAAGAATACCCTGAAGACTCTAGCAGGAGCACTCATTCAAGGGTACTACGACTATGCTTGCACCTCATGGTACCAAAGCACCTCAAAGGCACTAAAAAACAAATTACAAACATCTCAAAACAAGCTAGTCAGACTACTACTTGACCTGACTCCTAGAACCCACCTCACCCCTGCCCATTTTGACAACCTAGGATGGCTTAGAGTAGACGACAGAGTACAGCAACTTGCAATGGGCCTGGTCTACAAGATACACTACGCGACCAAGGTACCCATGTACATGTCAAAATACTTCCCAAAGGTCAGTGAATACCACGATCACAACACCAGAGGGAGCTCCACAAATCATGTAAAACCCAGATTCGGATCAAACAAGGGACTAAACACGTTTCGCAATTATGCCACATCAATGTGGAACGCCCTGCCTAAAGCTGTAAAGGAATGTGAATCACTACCCACCTTCAAAAACACTCTCAAAAAACACCTACGTGAGACTGCAATTCGAAACTGGCCCCTACAAATGTCCTAACCTAGTTGTACAGTAAATGACCAAGTAAGGCTTTGTCAATATTCCAATGTACAGTGTAAAATGTGTGTGTGTCCCCTTCCCAACCCCCCCCCCCCCCCCCCCCCCCCACCTCCAATGTACAGCCCTCACCCAACCCACCCAACCCCACCCCACCCAACCAACCTCCTCCAATGTACAGTTTCTATGCCAAATGTATATACACTCCTTTTCTGGACACTTTTGTATCACAAACAGTACTGTATTTGCAAATCTGATATGTCATAAATGTATAGATGTAGCAGTACTGTCTATCTGTATGTCATGTATGTCATATATGTTATGATGAATTGAAAATGGGGGACCCTGATGTAAACAAGTCGAAAGTCTTTCTCTGGTCTGCATCCCCTTAACAATTGTATGTATTGAGCTGTACTGTACTGTACCCATTCTGCAATCTGCTAATAAACTTTTCAATCAATCAATCAATCAGCCTCCCGTAGATGCTCTTTAAGAGTGGTTTTGAATGTGGGTAGGGATTCACATCTTTTTACGGCTGTGAGTAGGGCGTTCCACATTGTTGTGGCATAATTGCGAAACGTGTTTATTCCCTTGTTTGTGCCGAATCTGGGTTGCACATGATTTGTGGAACTCCCTCTGGTGTTGTGGGTGTGGTATTCACTGACCTTTGGGAAGTATTTTGACATGTACATGGGTACCTGTGTGGTGTAGTGTATCTTGTAGACCAGGCCCATTGCAAGTTGCTGTACTCTGTCGTCTACTCCAAGCCATCCTATGTAGTCAAAGTGGGCAGGGGTGAGTTGGGTTATAGGAGTAAGGTCAAGCAGTAGTCTGACCAGTTTGTTTTGTGATGTTTGTAATCTTGTTTTAGCGCTTTTGAGGTGCTTTGGTACCATGAGGTGCAAGCATAGTCGTAGTACCTTTGAATGAGTGCTCCTGCCAGAGTCTTCAGGGTATTCTTGTTTACCAGAGAGGAGATCTGGACAAGAATCTAGTTTGTTGGTTGACTTTTTTGATTACATTGATGCCATTTAGTCACAGGAAAGATTTGCCTCTAGGATGGAACCTAATATTGTCACCAACTTTAACTGAGAAGCCGTCGGTCTTGCTGAGTTTGTTATTTGATCCGAAGAGAATGGACTCTGCTTTACCCAGGTGTTTGTTATCAGCGAGCCAGGTGCAGATTCTGAGTTCCGAGCTGAGGGTTTTTTCAACCTGTAACTTGTTCTTGTCAGAGACCAGCAGGGCTGAGTCGTCTGCGAACAAGAACAAGTTGCAGGTTCAATCAATCAATCAATAAAGGATTATCTTATCTTATCTTATCTTATATCCCTGTGATGGTCGCTTTCATCTGAAGTGCTTTAAAATAGGCTATTGTGAGTTCATACTGTAACTTACTGTACATGTTTAGCGTACTTGATCTTTCGCAAAACCACACCCCTAAGCTTGGTTACTGTTGCTACGTCCGACAAGCTTTCCGTCTACAGCCAGCACAGAGGGTCTCCGTAGCTTACCAGTCGCATTAATAGATTCCTTTTTGGAGCAATACGACCACGGAAAGCTTGTCAAACGTAGCAACAGTAACCAAGGGGGGTGGGGCTTTGTGATAGGTCAATTGCCCCAGTGAGCCTACCCATTGAGGAACAGAACACAAGTTTGTGCAGTCCGAAAGTAGTACAGTGAACCATGGTTGTTTTAGATTAGATTAGATTATTTTGAGCGTTTGAGTCCAAGGGTTTCAGGGTGGAAGCTGAAGCATGACGATAAATTACATCTCCATAATCAAGAACAGATACAAATATTGACTCAACAACTCTTTTCCGACAGAATCGAGGGTTCTCTAGTTCATAACTTTCTCACCGCCCTTATGTAGTGGGAGTATGCTAGCCGATTTCCACTCAAGAGAAAGCTTACCAGGGGCAACAGAGATATTAATTATGTAAATCAACTGCTCAGTAATAACTGGAGCAGCCAGTTTGATAAAGTAAGCCTCCAGGTCATATTCACCAGTGGAGCACTTATTGTCTAATGCTACTACTGCTTGATAAACCTCATCAAGTGTAAATGGAATGAGAGACAAATTTGAGGAGACATTTGGAGACATTTGACCATGACTATCAGTTGCAGCAGCTGAAAGAGACCCAGTAATATTTCTGTCAAAAAGAAGTCCTGCCTCAGCAAAATGCTGGTTAAATAACTGACAGATGTCATTCTTATCAGAGATCAGGCCCGGACTGGCCATCGGGAGCACCGGAAGTTTGTGTTGATGATAATAAAAAAAAAAAATAATAATATAATTAAAAATAAATAATAATAAATTTTTTTAGTCATGCCACATAACTTAGAATCAGGCCAGGCCAGTGTTCCTAGTTGCGGCGACGCGATAGTTAGATAACCTAAGTGGGGAACAACCAGGAGATCACTGTGACAATCAATCAATCAATCAAATTGCGAACTGCCCCTCTGAAAACTCTTTTAAAAAAACAACTAAAAACACATTTGTTTAGACAGGCCTTTGGTCATACATAGGCACTCTTTCTTGTCCTCACTGTTCCTATAGTTTTGTTTTTTAATTAGTGACTGATGATTTTATCTAAATTCTTTTATTCTATTTTTTTTATCTGGTTTCACTGTTTTTTAACTTCTGTCTGTTGTTGTCATTTATTTCTGATTTTGTTTTGTTTTTATATACTAAGCTGTAGTGTAAAGCACCCTGTGCATTTGTGCTGTGAAGGGTGTTATATAAATAAAAGTCATTCATTCATTCATTTGTATAGCACATTTAGACATGACACTTGTCAACCAAAGTGGACAGGTAGGTTTGTTACAGGACTGGTACAGTAGGCTTGTTACATGACAGGTAGGTTTGTTACAGGACAGGTAGGCTTGTTACAGGACGGGTAGGCTTGTTACATGACAGGTAGGCTTGTTACAGGACAGGTAGGCTTGTTACAGGACAGGTAGCTTGTTACAGGACAGGTAGGCTTCTTACAGGACAGGTAGGCTTGTTACAGGACAGATAGCTTGTTACAGGACAGGTAGGCTTGTTACAGGACAGGTAGGCTTGTTACAGGACAGGTAGACTTGTTACAGGACAGGTAGACTTCTTACAGGACAGGTAGACTTGTTACAGGACAGGTAGACTTGTTACAGGACAGGTAGGCTTGTTACAGGACAGGTAGGTTTGTTACATGACAGGTACAGTAGGCTTGTTACAGGACAGGTAGGCTTGTTACAGGACAGGTAGTTTGTTACAGGTACAGTAGGCTTGTTACAGGTACAGTAGACTTGTTACAGGACAGGTAGGCTTGTTACAGGACAGGTAGCTTGTTACAGGACAGGTAGGTTTGTTACATGACAGGTAGGCTTGTTACAGGACAGGTAGTTTGTTACAGGTACAGTAGGCTTGTTACAGGACAGGTAGGCTTGTTACAGGATGTGTAGGATTGTTACAGGACGGTTGACTTGTTACAGGACAGTATCTGCTATCACAAGGAAGTGAATGCCAGGCTCCTCATCCACATTTTGAATGGCTGTACCAACTGTCTTGTGCGCACTGTTGACCCCTATGTTCTGGTAGTAGTACAGTGAACCATCT
>NC_140167.1:19299833-19473768 GCF_963971535.1 Notolepis coatsorum | reverse complement strand
TTACTGTACTCTTCACATAGTACAGAGGTATTTTAAGAACATTTATTGTGCAAAACTGCAATAGAAAAATGCAAAACCTTTGCTCAAGTTACCTTCTCTCAAGTGTTTGTGGGCAGGTAAGGTAATTAATATTTTGACGCTGTTGAAACCTAAATAATCAAAAATACTATTACAGCTGCTGAGCTATATACCTAATGTCCATCAATATCTTCCGTTTGAATGAAATAGGTTCACGAATTGAATCAGGATTGTTAGCACACAGACACAGAGAGAGAGAGAGAGAGAGAGAGAGAGAGAGAGAGAGAGAGAGAGAGAGAGAGAGAGAGAGAGAGAGAGAGAGAGAGAGAGAGGGGGGGAGAGCGAGAGGGAGAGAGAGGGAGAGAGAGGGGGGAAGAGAGAGGGGGGGGAGAGCGAGAGGGAGAGAGAGGGAGAGAGAGGGGGGGGAGAGCGAGAGGGAGAGAGAGGGGGAAGAGAGAGAGAGAGAGAGAGAGAGAGAGAGAGAGAGAGAGAGAGAGAGAGAGAGAGGAGAGAGAGAGAGAGAGAGAGAGAGGGGGAGGGAGGGACAGACAGACAGACTCAGCCCCCCTTTCCCTCACTATTGGATGCCTCTGCCATTTTGCTCTTATGTCACGCTCAGGTTGGGAACAGGGTGGAAAGGAATCCCAGCCTGAGCATGTGTAACGGGGAAGCCCGTGGGTATGTCCACAGTCACGGAAACAGGTGTGTTGACGAGTGACTGTGGCAGTGCGGGCTGGTAAATTAAACTCACTTCCCCATAACAGGGTTAACAGACGCATAGGTACGGTAGTTAGGAGTGAATTCACTTCTTAGTGCAGCGGCCTGTGTCGTCGCCCGCGGACGCGGGAGCCCCCTGTTCGACTCCCCCTCGGGACATTCTCATTTAACATCAAACACAACGCAGACCCAGTATGATCCGTCACACATGACATAAGAGCAAAATGGCCACCGTGTGAATATGGTCAATTGTGGTTTGGAACAGGGGTTTAGAATACCTTAACGCACACCCATTGATTGATTGATTGATTGATAAAATTGAAAATTGTATTAACAGATTGCAGAATGGGTACAATACAGTACAGCTCAATACACACAATTGTTAAGGGGATGCAGACCAGAGAAATACTTTCGTCTTGTTTACATCAGGGTCCCCCATTTTCAATTCATCATAACATATATGACATACATGACATACAGGTAGACAGTACTGTTGCATCTAGACATTTATGACATACCAGATCTACAAATATACAGTACTGTTTATGAGTACAAAAATAGTCTAAAAAGAGCCACTACCCATGTACATGCAATCTGTTAATAAAAGTTTCAATCAATCAAATTTGATTGATTGAAAATTGTATTAACAGATTGCAGAATGGGTACAATACAGTAAGGCTCAATACACACAATTGCTAAGGGGATGCAGACCAGAGAAAGACTTTCGTCTTGTTTACACCAGGGTCCCCCATTTTCAATTCATAATGAATTGTAAGTAGGATGCAATTAGCACCGTGCAATCCATTCTTTATGGATCCCGCCCTTAAACTATATTTAGATTCAAAGACTATTTTAATAGCTTTCTTCGAATACAGTTTCTCTCCTGTGAAATACAAATGTTCAACAAAACCATCAACATCAATGGGTCTCATTCCCGAAATTTTTTCAAAGATATATTCTGGAAGACTTATCTTGGAACCACTGAGACATAATCAATGACAAGTTCACTCTGAGTCCTGAACGTGCTGGTAATATGTCTTAAGTGGCTGAAAAGGTCGCACAAATGATATGATCTGATATCTGCTTGGAGAATGGCATTCTGTCTTATATTCGAAAGCGCGTTCCCGTTCACTTCATTTGCATACAAAACAACGCCTCCAGAGCTCCTTATAAGGCAACTAGTGACGCAGCTGTGTGCAAATGGAATGGCGGAAGTGCTTTGCGAGTCTTGCGAGCCGCGTGATTACGAAACCTAGCGTCAGTCAGTGCCAATCAGAGAGCGTCTTCGAGAAATGCGGCTAGGTTTCGTAATCACGCTTGCGTGCCATCAAAACTAGATTAGATTAATGTATTGGCATCATATACAGCTCGCGGTACACCTGCCGCAGCGCACGCACACGCGCG
Organism: Notolepis coatsorum; assembly: GCF_963971535.1. NCBI lineage: Eukaryota > Metazoa > Chordata > Actinopteri > Aulopiformes > Paralepididae > Notolepis > Notolepis coatsorum. The sequence continues at coordinate 19,471,629 of NC_140167.1, read as the reverse complement.
GGCTGGCGCAGTACTGTATATGAATGAATGAATGAATGAAATATAATATATATAGCCTACGGCGGGCGTAATGAATGAACGCAGTATGGCTTATTATTCCATAATTAAGCCTATAGGCTACTGTTCATTCGTAGGCGCACACAAGACTTGTTATGGAATATTAATGCAGTCTATTTCCACCGATTAGCTTTAGTTCTTATTTATTTATCCACTGTCATTTCAGTGTTGGTGTATAGGCTATATAGTGTATTTCAATATAAGTTTAATTGATTAATGATATATTCGAAGGAATGCAGGTTTATAGCTATATCAACCCCCTCCAATGTACAGTAAATGACCAAGTATGGTTTTGTCAATATTCCAATGTACAGTTTTGCTTGTACAGTGTAAGTCTATCCCCCACCCACCCCTCCTACCCAACCTCCTCCAACAGTTTCTACGTCAAATGTACTCTCTTTTCTGGACTCTTTTTGTATCACAAACAGTACTGTATTTACAAATCTGGTATGTCATAAATGTATAGATGTAGCAGTACTGTCTATCTGTGTCGTGTGTGTCATATGTTATGATGAATTGAAAATGGGGGACCCTGATGTAAACAAGACGAAATTCTTTCCCTGGTCTGCATCCCCTTATGTAATTGAGCTGTACTGTACCCATTCTGCAATCTGTTAATAAAGTTTTCAATCAATCAATCAATCAATCAAACAAAGGTCTGTCCCATTGTCAATGGGATACATTGCATGTTGACCTGCATTCTTTCAAATGTATAAAACAGATGTGTAACAAATAAGAAATACAAATTCCACAGAAGGCATTAAATAATTATTATTTTCAATCATTTCACAATAATTGCATAATTGTGTTTGAATATCATAGTAATTAAAGTAATTATACATTTGTCCAAAATAGCCGGTTCAGATATGGTTAAACAGCTGCCCTGTGATCAGATGAATCCATATTATTTATTTTTCCGACATCAAATGCGTAATTTCTTATCGTACAAATATTGTCATATTTATTTTAATTATGATTAAGTAATTAATTCCAAGGAGGCCTGTAGCGTTGACGTGAAGGAATCACTATGAGAACACAGTCTGTCAAGTTATAATGACATTTTAAATTAGTCAATCAATCATGAGATTTGATCGTGGCTGAGAGCAGATTTAAGAGTGCTCCTCAGCCACGATCAAATCTGATCTCAGGAAAATTTGGGGACTCCCACTCCCAGCCCTAATATGTCTTAAATGGGCTGAAATCTGGCTAAGACGAAATTTTTTGTCGTAACTTCGTTCGGGAATGAGACCCAATGACTCAGCTAGACCTCTTTCTTATATCCGCGGCGCTAACAGAAATAAAAACAACCCAGGCCTATGTTAAAGTGCAGATTGGCTTAGAGGACGATAATGTCTTGTATGAACTACCAGTAATATAAATCATATTAACAACAAAAATGTGTTCCATCTTCATGTCAGATGATTTTCAAAAAGGTGCATGAGTCAATGCAAAAAAAGAACAAGCAAATATACTGCTGAAAGTTCAGAACGTTGAAAATTTTTCACTCCATAGATTAATCTAGATAAAAAATGTTAACGCTTTAAATAATTTAAATGAATCTCCAAAGTTAAAGCATTAACTTTGACAGCCCTAATATATATATAAAATATACAATAATTATAATGGTCTTGACTCTCTCCACAGAGTCTACTCGTGCATGCACATGTGTGCTTATGGCAAGGAGGTTGCTAAAAGTGGGATATATCTAGCCTTGACAACGTAAAATTAGATTCTTTTATTCTTTTTCTTACCTTTATTTACCCAGGGTAGGGTCTCTGAGCACGAATGCTCTTTTTCAGTAACACCCTGCTACTACACACTCACACAGTTCCATTCACACCAGGGAGCCGCCCGGTACAACCACGGTCCGAGACCATTGGCCACTGAACAGTTGGGGGTTAAGTGCCTTGCTCAAGGGCACTTCAGCGGTTGGTATTGAGGATATGGGGGAGAGTTATTCATTCACTTTTGGGGGATCGAACCGGTGACCTTCCGGTCACAAACCCGCTTCTCTAACCTTTAGGCCACCACTTCAAATGTGTTGTCATTGTGCAGCACACAAGTACAGTACAACGAAAAGTTGGCATCTAACCAGAGAGTGCAAGGTAACAGTAAAGTGCATTAACAATATACAGTATAAAGTGATTAAATGGAATATAGAACAAAGTAAGCCATACTGGCCGGTAATATAACTAGTAAGAGTAGAGTAGGTATGGGATAAATACAGATATAGATATAGTATACATGGGTATGTAGGCTCATTTTACTCTGTATACTAGTAAAGCAACTTTTCGATACATACAAGAGAGACCCAAGAGAGACACCTCGCTTGAAATTGCAACATATTTCCCCATTGCCCATTTCCAAATCGTCTCGTATAAAACAAATAAAGCATGAATATTTGCATGGTGTACCTTTCTGTGCGTATTCATCCATAATCTATAGGTCAACATGAAAATATTCGCAATTAATTGTAAAATAATTACGTAGAATTTTATTTCAACCAGGAATGCTTAAAGGGGACATGTCTTGCTATTCCTTTCACTATTTGGGCAACTTTACACAATTCCTGTGAGTCTATGGAACACATCTGTAAAGTTTTTTTCCAAAAAAATGCATTGTTTTGTATTTCTAATCAAGTATTCAAAAGCAGCATTTTTCCACTTCAAGATTCCAAGATGTTTTGGCCCCGCCCATAAGCATTTTGAGTGACAGTCACCCACAGAGAGAGAGATAGAGAGATAGAGGAGGGGGATAATAATTAATATGCAGGGGGGCATAATCCCACGGGACAATGCATTGGTAACTTGTTTCAAATGACAGTATATACCCCTGTGAATATTATTACACGGATCGGAATACGGGCGCAGGCTTTGGATTTTGCGGGCGGCCACTCCCCAGTAGGTTAGTACTAGTTTGGTATAGAGTGGTCGGCGGCTGGGGGGGTGCACGGTCCTCATCCATTGCTTGGCTTCCTACTGGGTCTAGAGGCAGAAAAGAGAACCATTATGGGCTCAAGGGACCACTCCAGTTTCCAGATTTGTTTGTGCTGATGTTCACCCGTTCCCCTGAGGAGGTATGAGGGGTCACGTCGTAATCTAGTTTTTAACCTGATGTGCATCCATACCCCTGAGGAGGTAGAAGGGGGCACAATTATTTTAATAATTCATCTCTTTGTAATATAAGTGCTTCACATGATGTGCTTTCATACCCCTGAGGAGGTAGAGAATCTAAGTCGTCACATGATGTGCCTTCAAACCCCTGTGGAGGTAGAGAATTTTGTTCATTATTTGGTCCATTCTTTTGAAGCGGGATGGCGCCCTCTATAGGTGGTTTTTGGTATTCATTTTTTTATTTTTTAATAATTCATTTTTTTGTAATATAGGTGTTTTCACATGGTGTGCTTTCATACCCCTGAGGAGGTAGAGATTCTAAGTCGTCACATGATGTGTCTTCATACCCCTGAGGAGGTAGAGAGTCTAGGTTATTTATACTTAGATAGATAGGTAAATAGTTAGTTAAGGTCGGTTGTTTGTAGTTACATTGTTTTTGAATGGTTTCTGCTTTTCTACTCCTGTGGACCAGTTATGAGGAAGTTACACTCTAGACCAGGCTTAGGCTTAGGTTCTGGCTTTGGGTTTTGCGGGCGGTCACTCCCCAGTAGGTTGGTACTAGTTTGGTATAGAGTGGTCGGCGGCTGGGGGGGTGCACGGTCCTCATCCATTGCTTGGCTTCCTACTGGGTCTAGAGGCAGAAAAGAGAACCATTATGGGCTCAAGGGACCACTCCAGTTTCCAGATTTGTTTGTGCTGATGTTCACCCGTACCCCTGAGGAGGTATGAGGGGTCACGTCGTCATCTAGTTTTTAACCTGATGTGCATCCATACCCCTGAGGAGGTAGAGGGGGGCACAATTATTTTAATAATTCATCTCTTTGTAATATAAGTGTTTCACATGATGTGCTTTCATACCCCTGAGGAGGTAGAGAATTTAAGTCGTCACATGATGTGCCTTCAAACCCCTGTGGAGGTAGAGAATTTTATTCATTATTTGGTCCATTCTTTTGAAGCGGGATGGCGCCCTCTATAGGTGGTTTTTGGTATTCATTTTTTATTTTTTAATAATTCATTTTTTTGTAATATAGGTGTTTTCACATGGTGTGCTTTCATACCCCTGAGGAGGTAGAGATTCTAAGTCGTCACATGATGTGTCTTCATACCCCTGAGGAGGTAGAGAGTCTAGGTTATTTATACTTAGATAGATAGGTAAATAGTTAGTTAAGGTCTGTTGTTTGTAGTTACATTGTTTTTGAATGGTTTCTGCTTTTCTACTCCTGTGGACCAGTTACGAGGAAGTTACACTCTAGACCAGGCTTAGGCTTAGGTTCGGGCTTTGGATTTTGCGGGCGGCCACTCCCCAGTAGGTTAGTACTAGTTTGGTATAGAGTGGTCGGCGGCTGGGGGGGTGCACGGTCCTCATCCATTGCTTGGCTTCCTACTGGGTCTAGAGGCAGAAAAGAGAACCATTATGGGCTCAAGGGACCACTCCAGTTTCCAGATTTGTTTGTGCTGATGTTCACCCGTTCCCCTGAGGAGGTATGAGGGGTCACGTCGTAATCTAGTTTTTAACCTGATGTGCATCCATACCCCTGAGGAGGTAGAATGGGGCACAATTATTTTAATAATTCATCTCTTTGTAATATAAGTGCTTCACATGATGTGCTTTCATACCCCTGAGGAGGTAGAGAATCTAAGTCGTCACATGATGTGCCTTCAAACCCCTGTGGAGGTAGAGAATTTTGTTCATTATTTGGTCCATTCTTTTGAAGCGGGATGGCGCCCTCTATAGGTGGTTTTTGGTATTCATTTTTTATTTTTTAATAATTCATTTTTTTGTAATATAGGTGTTTTCACATGGTGTGCTTTCATACCCCTGAGGAGGTAGAGATTCTAAGTCGTCACATGATGTGTCTTCATACCCCTGAGGAGGTAGAGAGTCTAGGTTATTTATACTTAGATAGATAGGTAAATAGTTAGTTAAGGTCGGTTGTTTGTAGTTACATTGTTTTTGAATGGTTTCTGCTTTTCTACTCCTGTGGACCAGTTATGAGGAAGTTACACTCTAGACCAGGCTTAGGCTTAGGTTAGGGCTTTGGGTTTTGCGGGCGGCCACTCCCCAGTAGGTTAGTACTAGTTTGGTATAGAGTGGTCGGCGGCTGGGGGGTGCACGGTCCTCATCCATTGCTTGGCTTCCTACTGGGTCTAGAGGCAGAAAAGAGAACCATTATGGGCTCAAGGGACCACTCCAGTTTCCAGATTTGTTTGTGCTGATGTTCACCCGTACCCCTGAGGAGGTATGAGGGGTCACGTCGTAATCTAGTTTTTAACCTGATGTGCATCCATACCCCTGAGGAGGTAGAGGGGGGCACAATTATTTTAATAATTCATCTTTTTGTAATATAAGTGTTTCACATGATGTGCTTTCCTACCCCTGAGGAGGTAGAGAATCTAAGTCGTCACATGATGTGCCTTCAAACCCCTGTGGAGGTAGAGAATTTTATTCATTATTTGGTCCATTCTTTTGAAGCGGGATGGCGCCCTCTATAGGTGGTTTTTGGTATTCATTTTTTAATTTTTAATAATTTATTTTTTTGTAATATAGGTGTTTTCACATGATGTGCTTTCATACCCCTGAGGAGGTAGAGAATCTAAGTCGTCACATGATGTGTCTTCATACCCCTGAGGAGGTAGAGAATTTTAATTTCAAATTTCAATTTCCAAATTGTAAATTCCAAATTTCAATTTTTCAAATTTCAATTTCCAATTTTCAATGTTTCAAATTTCAACTTCCAGATTTCAAATTTCAATTTTTTCTTTTTTCTTTTTTTTCCTTTTTTTTCTTTTTCTTTTTGTTTTTGTTTTTGTTTTCAATTTTCATATGATGTGCTTTCATACCCCTGAGGAGGTAGATAATCTAAGTTGTCACATGATGTATGTCTTCATACCCCTGAGGAGGTAGACAATTTAATTTTTAATTTCAAATTTCAATTTCCAGATTTCAAATTTCAAATTTAAATTTTTTTTATTTTCAATTTTTTTCAAATTCCAATTTTTCCATTTTTAATTTGGTGGTGGTTCTATTCTGGGTTCCGGATTTGTTCTGTGTTCTTTTTTTTGTGGAGGTGGAAATTTGGATGTGACTAGAAGGTCCTTAAGGGTTTTGTTCCTTCTAAATCAAATCAAATCAAATCAAATTTATTTATAGGGCCCGACAACACACGTTAATGTCCCCATGGGCCGTACAGGTCTTCTTTAAACAAGTCAAGAAGGCAACATAACAATAAGTCAAGAACAGAACAAGAACACCATAGGGTCCAAACATTTTTTAGATGAATGCAAATAAATGAAAGAATGCAAGCACTCCCAGACATACCCCACGCGAAGGTAAGGAAAAACTCACTAAAACCTAACAATAGGGAAAAAAGCTCCACAGGCAATGTGGAGGAGAGAAACCTTAGAAGGGCCGTTCAAGGGGGGATCTCCCTTCTTAGATGTCGGTGATAGTAGTGTTGCAGACGGACAGTTGGTAAGCATGCACTCATGTGTGTAGTGAAACACAGATGAGTGCATGCAATAGCAACTGTACATTTTGAAAAATTAAAGATAGAGTTGATAGCGGATCTATTTGAAGCACAGGGGCGGCGCAAGAGGGTCACGTCCTCCCCGTCTTAGTCACGGGACATTCAGCACTCCGGTCGTTGCTCAGGGACAGCCGGAGACAGGGGGAAGGGGGGGTGGCACAGAGAGGGTCGCGAACTCCCGGCATCATCGCGGGACATCCGGCACTCCGGTCACCACTACGAAACCTCCGAAGACAGGGGGGCACGCAGAGGGGGTCGCAGTCTCCCGGCCTTCGTCACGGGACGTCCAACACTCCGGTCAACACTCCAGGACAGCAAGTCATAGGAAGACAGGGAGACGGGACAGGCGTTAGACAGCTCATGAGATTGTAGTAGGCGGACATAGCAATAGATACAAGTGGTAGGCATATATGTGAATGGAGTAGATATATGAAGTAAGCGTATTATGTGAATAGAATAGAAGTACTTAACCCAGCAATGAAACCGCGTTGACTGTTAATCTGTTAACAGTCTGTTAATCAGTTGACAGGACCACGGACAGACGGCGGTGAATAACTGATCCAATGCCTCGGAGGTGCATGTAGAGCAGTCACTACAAGCTTGGCCAAGACCCCGAGGCATCCATCACCTTGGTCAGCGCCAGGAGACGGGTACTCAGAGAGAAGGGGGAGGGAGAGGGGGGGGGGGGAGAGGGGGGGGGGGGGGAAGAGTTAGAGAGTTCCCATGTTTGTGGTGCTGCAAAGGAGCAGACATGTAGTACCCTGTAGTGCCATGTAGTACCCCGTAGTGCCATGTAGTACCCTATAGTACCCCATAGTGCCATGTAGTACCCCGTAGTACCCCGTACCCCGTATGCTGAGATGATTTTGCAGTCCTTTAACGGTTGTGCCTGGGTGAAATTTTTCTTCAGTAGGGTGTTTATGTCTGTGGTGTATTGCGAGTAGGTTGTTATTAGGGGTAGGAGTGAAGGTTGTAGTGTTGTTGTGTCCTGTGGTGTTTTTCTTTTGAGGTAATTCTGTTTTGCATGTTTTAGTTCCTGTCTTGTGTATCCTCTGGTTCTGAGGGCTGCGCATAGGGTTTTGCACGCCTCCTCCCTGTCTGTGTCCTGGCTGCAGATTCTGTGGAATCTTAGGAATTGGGCTTTGAGGAGTCCCTTGAAAGTGTGTTTTGGGTGGAAGCTATTTCTGTGTAATAGGGCGTGGGTGTCTGTGGGTTTGAAGAACACCTTGGTTTCTAGAATCCCGGTATTTTCGAAGTTGGTTCCCTTGTACGTTATTGTGTCCAGGAATTCCACTTCGGTTTTATGTGTGATGTACTTAACTGTTATGGAGTCGTGGTGTTGGTTCATCTTGTCTATGAATTTTTGGAATTGGGGGAGGCCGTGTGGCCAGGTGCCCCAGATATCGTCGAGGTATCTGAAGTATTTGGTTGGTAGGTATGGGCATTTTGGAAAGAGGGTTTCTTCCCATTCTGCCATATAGATGTCGGCATAGGCTGGTGCGAATTTTTTGCCCATTGCTGTGCCCTTTGTTTGTAGGTACCACTTGTCGTCAAACATAAAGTCGTTCCTGGTTAGGCTTAGTTCTAGGAGTGTTAGGAGTGCCGAGTCTGGTCTTTTTCTGTCCGGGTGTTTCTTAAAGCAGTTTTGTATTGCTTCCAAGCCTTGTTTTGTGTTGATGTTAGTGTATAAGCTGTCTACGTCAATTGTGAATAGAAAAGAGGGTTCCGTCGTTCTGGTGTTTTTGATTTTTTGGATGAAGTCTCCCGTGTCCTTGATGTAGCTCTCGTGTTGGTTGGAGAGTGGGTTCAAGAAGTAGTCTATGTATTCGGCTACTGCGTAGCTCTCGCTGTCGCAGTCCGAGATGATGGGTCTACCCGCTGGTATTTCGAAGGGGAAGGCCCATTTGTCCGGGGTTTTGTGGATCTTGGGGAGTAAGTAGAACGTTCTCGGCTTAGGGTTGAGTGGTCCCTGTAGGTAGTCCCTTTGTTTTTCGTTGATGTAGTTTCTGTGTGCTAAGTGGTCCAGGACGTGTTTTATTTCCCTGCTGGTTTCCTCGAAGATGGGGGTTTCTAGGGGTTGGTAGTATGTTGTGTCGTTGAGCTGTCTGAGGGCTTCCTTCCTGTATTGTTCCTTGTTGAGTATCACAATTGCGCTACCCTTGTCCGCTGGTTTAATGACTATGTCCTGGTTGTTGGCTAGTTGTGCTAATGCGTTCTCTTCCGCTGTGGATAGGTTTGGTTTGGTCGTGTTCGAGTGTGTCCGTGTTATTTTGTTAATTGATTCCAAGTTATTTCGGATTAGGTCGTGGGTGGCTGCGTTAATTTGGTCATCTCGGGGTGTCCAGTCTGATGTGTGTACGAACGGTAGTTTGGTGTTCTTTGTTTTGTTCATGTCCGCGAAGAAGGTTCTTAGTTTTATGTGTCTGTGGTGCTGTGTTATGTCGTGTCTTAGTTTTTTTACCTTGCCCTTGTCTGTTCCCTTTGAGGGCACGAAGGAGAGACCTTTCATGAGGGCGTTGATTTGGTCTGTGGTGGGGTGGAAATCTGGTGCTAAGTTAATTATTAGCTTTTTCCAGTTTGTGGGGGCGTCTTTTTGTCTTTTTGTCAAATTTAGGTGTTTGTTCCAATTTCTCCAAATGGCTTTGCCCGTATCTTTTGTCCATTGGATTTGATCTTTTTCTGTTTTGAACAGTTCCCGTTCCAATTTGGGTACTGCGTATCCTGTTTGGGTGATTTGTTCATTCAGATTGTTTATGTTAATCAATGTTTGGCGTGGTAGTCGGCTGTTTGTGTTGATTAGTGGTATGTGTATCTTGGCGGCCGGGAAAGTGTTTTTTGCTGTTAAGCAGAGTTGTTGTAGGAGTCTGTGTGATAGTGTGGAAGGTTTTGTTTTCCTGTCGTTTAGGCCGACGGATAGTATTACGTGTTTAACTATGTCTGTTGTGGCTGTTTGGTGTTTAAGGATGCGTATGGCGTCCTTAATTTTTGCGTTCTGGTAGCTGTCTATTTGTATTTGGTTGTCATTGATGGGCGGTAGTAGAGACGTGTTTGTGTCCCCTAGAATAAGGATTTCGCGGCTTACCACCAGAGGGGTCCTTTTGTCCCTCATTTCTGTGTAGTCATGTTTTGTAGTCTGGCTTTGTTCCTCTTCGTTCTGTTGGTTTGTTCTCATTCCTTTGTTTGAGGATGTGTCGTGTTTTGGTTTATACCCTGGTTTTCCGATCTTTTTCTTAAATGGGTTCATGGTGCAGGTATGGTGCTTCTTATCTTCAAGTAGGGGGTGGTTTCTTTTCTCCTTGCGTCTTGATGATGGCTTGTTTTCCCTTTTTTTTTTTTTTTTTTTTTTTTGCGTTTTAGAAGGTATTTCAGTTCGGGTTTCTTAAGTTTTATTCAGCTTTTCCGTTCGTTTGTGTCAGGGGGACCTTAGGGTGTTTGTTCCTATTTGTTGTGGGACCTGACTCAAAGGATTGGAGTTTGTTGCTGTGAAGCCCCTTTTTTTTATGAATATACCAATCTTTTTTTCTGTTTTTCGGGTCCCTATTTTTTTGAAAAAGAGGAGAAGAAGAGAGGGGGGGGGAAAAGAGAAGAGAGGAGAGGTATGTTGTAAGTTATTGGGTGGAGATGGTGGTTGGTAGGAGTATGTATCTCCCTGAGTTCAAATTTTGAATTTTTTAAGGATGGTGTCCCTTGGTTGGGTTGTTCCGGAAGGTTGCTTTTGGATTGATGATGTCATGGTGATGTCATAATAGATTCTTCTAGAATTGCTCCTAGTTTGGCTGTGTCCGGATGTGAGATGACCGGGTGTTTTAGATTTGTTTCCCCGTCTATCGGATGGCCTGTGTGAGTTAGAGTTCCTGGTTTTCCCCCATCCCTTGTGTCGCCTGGCCTGGAGAGAGTTTGTGTCTTTTTGGTATGTAGTTCTTAGCTATTTGTTTAAACTTAGAAATTCCAGGTTTTTAGAACAGGGAGTATAATAACAGGGTATGGATGTGGTCAGTAGTTCCAGATGGTTTGTTTTAGTACATATTTCAGTTCTAAAACCATCTTTCGTGGATGATGAGTCAAAATGAGAATTAGAGACACAGACCACATTGATATAATCCCCCATTGCTAGGAAACAATGCTCAACACTGGAAAGGGCCATTTATAAGACACATTTAAACAATAATGTTAGTGATAGAATGGAACTCATTTTGTGCAAAAATGGAAAGCTCTCTGTACTACATTCTGTTGTGGAAGGACAGCTCATTCACTGAGAGACTTACACTGCATCAGGGTAAGACATTTTAAGTAATTTAGTAATATCTTTAAACTGAGACTTGATTGCTGACCTGACCAGCTGACTTGATTAAGGGGCGTGTTTAAAGCGGCCATTTTGTTTTCTTAAGTGACCCATTAAAAGCTGCTTCCTGCTTAAAGACAGCACTTGTGTACTGAGTGTGATCTCAGAGCCCTGTCACTGCTTAAAAGCAGAACCTCAGCCTCTCCTGGAATCACTCTGTACTACATTCTGTTGTGGAGGGCAGCTCATTCACTGAGAGACTTACACTGCATCAGGGTAAGACATTTTAAGTAATTTAGTAATATCTTTAAACTGAGACTTGATTGCTGACCTGACCAGCTGACTTGATTAAGGGGCGTGTTTAAAGCGGCCATTTTGTTTTCTTAAGTGACCCATTAAAAGCTGCTTCCTGCTTAAAGACAGCACTTGTGTACTAGTGTGATCTCAGAGCCCTGTCACTGCTTAAAAGCAGAACCTCAGCCTCTCCTGGAATCACTCTGTACTACATTCTGTTGTGGAAGGACAGCTCATTCACTGAGAGACTTACACTGCATCAGGGTAAGACATTTTAAGTAATTTAGTAATATCTTTAAACTGAGACTTGATTGCTGACCTGACCAGCTGACTTGATTAAGGGGCGTGTTTAAAGCGGCCATTTTGTTTTCTTAAAGGATAACTCCACTATTTTGGGAAATTAGCTTATTTAACATCTTCCCTGGAGTTAGACAAGAAGATACATACCTTTTTTGTCTCTGTGCGTGCATTTTAGCTTTGGGAATAGACGCTCCGTTAGCATAGCTTAGCTTCATCACTGGAAGTGAGGCAGGACAGTAGCCTTACAGTGCCTTACAGTGTATTGCAAGGTCTGACATTGACCAAACTTGATATGCATGACCTTGGTGGGCTCTAGGTCAACTCCTGCAAAGGGGGTCAATGTCAGACTTTGCAATCAAAAGTTAGGGGGCTAATAACCCTTGCCATAATTTCAGTGCGCCCCCTAACTTTTGAAACAATCATTACATTTGTCGTTGCTTCACCAAGCAGCCGGTCTAATAATGACATCCTGTTGTCAGCGCAAGCTGGCTGCTGATATATTTACGTGAAGCATGGAGCAGGCAGAGTGGTGTTTTTAGGTCCGGTCTGGAAACCGCTCAGCAGCGCCCCCACCCAACAGCTGAATTGCCAATGGCTGAATTGGAGTACTGCACCCTGCCAAGCCATGCTTCTCGCAAATATATCAGCAGCCAGCTCGCGCTGACAACAGGATGTCATTATTAGACCGGCTGCTTGGTGAAGCAACGACAAATGTAATGATTGTTTCGTTCATCGCATAGGCTATTTAATTTTAGCCTATTTTAATACAATTCAAATAATCTAATTGTGTTTAGAGGGAATTATTTTCACCGGACATTATGACCGGAGAGATTAAATATGTCGGACTTCAACAGATTTTGCCGGTCAAATACCGGTAATTACCGGCTAACGGAAACGCTGGACTAGATAGGCATGACATTTGCAGTGCACATTCATGATCCAACGAGGAAGAAACCTATTGATTTTGGTGACCCCCATGGCCATGGCCTTTCCTCTAGCCCTGCCATCAGGCCAAACTTTCAAAACCTTGGTGAGATATCTCAAACAAAGTAATGGCCAGGTTGCCATGAAGCCATGAAGTATGCTGTGCAGAAGAGGAAGAAACCTATTGATTTTGGTGACCAAATTACTTTCTGTCTAACACCGCCATCAGATCAAACCTTCAATTTCCAAATGAACGTATCTCCTCACCTGTTGGACATAGAGCCACAAGACATGCTGTGAACATTCATGACCCCTAGGCGAAGAAACCTATTGGCTTTGGTGATCCCATGACCTTTCCTCCAGCGCCACCATCAGACCAAACTGTAGTTATGGACGGATTGCCATAACATTTTCTGAGAGCATTCATGACCCCTAGAGAGGACACCTATTGAGGACACCTATTGATTTTGGTGACTCCATGACCTCTCCTCTAGCACCAGCATCAGGCCAAAACCTTCAAGTGAACGCATTTCCTGCCCTGTACAGTCACAAGGTTTTATACGAACATTTCATGACCCCTGGGGAATTAGGGTTTTATGAAGAGAGACGCAAGAATGCTAGCAAGAACACGGAGCTCTAAAAAGCCGGTCAGTTCACTTTGCTCTGGATGGGTATAAGGAGCAGCATAGCATCTAGGGGCCACTAGCTAGCTGGGCCTTTAGACTCTTAAGCCCTATTCACACAGGACTAGAATTATCTGGGGACTCCTAGTAATTTGGAATAATTGCAGAGGACGTCTGTTACCTTAATCCTGTGCGAATCTGCCATGTCCGTAATTAAAATTCCAGCGTAAATTACCTACCATATTTCGGCAAACACAGGTCGTCTGATAATATTAGTCCTGTGTGAATTGACATCTCCAGTTTTTTTGTTGTTGTAGTAAAATCAATGCAGGAGGTTTTAAATGCATTTTCAGTGCAAATCAATCTGCATTCACCTCAGCATGGAGATCAATAGGGCTGCAGTATCTTCTTGGAAAAATAGATTTCCATCCAAAGTAGGTGCACATACTGTAACTGTTTTCCAGTTAATCATTTCTTCCTCCCGCTTGTCATATATTGAGAGCAGCCGTCAATTGAATAAGCTACATCTGAATCATATACCTGCCAGACATCACAGAAGGGTTAGTTCATTCATTTCTCAAATGGAATTGGTCTCTACTGTAACACCATTTGCATTTCCCAGAGAATGTTGGCCAACTTTACCTTCATAGGAAACTGCCTGCTTGAAATGGACCTCTTAAGTGTTGCTTTTTATTCATTTATGTTGTGGAGCAAACAGTAAGAATCCCATTGTACTTGTATAATTAAGCATTACATGACGCGCAGGAGTAGTTTGTGAACAATAAACCATGCCTAGGGGTGGTCGTTAGACCCCCCCTAGGCATGGTTTATTGTTCACAAATCACGACTGCAAGTGGTGTAATGCTTTTATACAACTGCCATATTCATCCAACCTTATTGCTATACAATAAACACACATTAATCGAAGATTTATTGAAAAAAAGATCCGCCAGAAAAAGTTGTTCCCACAACTACAAAAAAGACAAGTTGCCTCCATGTGGAAGCAGCTTGAAGTGCATCCAACCAACTAACACATCCAACTGTGTATTATTGGAATGATTGAGAGAAGTTGCCTCCATGTGGAAGCAGCTTGAAGTGCATCCAACCAACTAACACATCCAACTGTGTGTTATTGGCAAACTAACACATCCAACTGCCTTTCAACTAAGGCATCAAACCAACTAACAGATCCAACTGTGTTATTGGCAAACTAACACATCCAACTGCCTTTCAACTAAGGCATCCAACCAACTAACACATCCAACTGCCTTTCAACTAAGACATCGAACCAACTAACACATCCAACTGCCTTTCAACTAAGACATCCAACCAACTAAGACATCCAACTTTTCTTTAGTTTTTAATTATGAAGTTAGTGGTTATTGGAATGATTGATTGAAAATTGTATTACCAGATGCAGAATTGGTACAATACAGTACGGCTCAATACACACAATTGTTAAGGGGATGCAGACCTACTTTCTATAGAACTTCATTCTTAGATGCTTCTATAGAAAGTAGGTAAAACAAATTAAAAAGTTCTTTGCCCTATAAGAAAAAAAAAAGTTTTCGCCCTATTTTTTTATTTAGCCTAAACTTAACCAGTTGGAAACCAGGCATACAGTAATAAAATTAGCAATCAACCAATCAATCAATTCAATAGACCATGCTCACTTAAAACAGCGCTGCTTCTCTCTGTCTGACTCCCCCGCTGTTGCAGACAGGAGTGTGTGTGTGTGTGTGTGTGTTTGTGGGTACGCCAGCGTCGGACAGTGAGAGAGTGAACGCTGCAGTCAGTGGGAAGGAAGTAGAAATTTAAAATAAAATTGCAAATCAATCAATCCACGATTTTTCTTCTTTTGTTCTAAAATTACTCATGACCCATCAATTACATCATCCAACATTGTTTAAAGGACTAAGACATTCGCCTTGACAGAATCGCTTTATATTTAGTCGTTATGACGCTATCAACATATCCATTTTGTTAAAGATTATTGTCCGCCATCTTGTTTTCTCCCGGAGTGAGCCGGCGGAGTGATATGTGATTCGGTTGTGGGCGGGTCCAGGAGCGTGGATTGTTCCCAATAAATACGTGTAAATGGACTGTTTCAGCCAATCAGAATCGAGAAATTTGCATGCCGTTGTATAATGGCAAATAAAACTATCCAAATCTGAAAACAGGCATCATTTACATTTAGCTGACGCTTTTATCCAAAGCGACTTACAAGTTTCTGTACGACATCCATCAAAGCCCTTTGAATGGCCATATCTATTGAAAACTGCATGTCCTTCATGCTATGCGTGTTTGGCACCTCATCAATAAACAGATAAACTTGTGCCACTTAATTGACCACCATCTTTAAGAGTACTGTACGACTTATGGCAATATCATCAGCACTCCAAGTAACCATTCATAACTGCTGCTAGATGAATTTCTTTTTTTTTAAAGATTTATTTTTAGCGTTCTTCATGGTCAGACATGACCGACAGAGGAGGAGAGGGTGAACGGGAGAAGAAGTGGGGAGGACATGAGACAAATGATCCCCCAGGAGCGGGAGGCGAACCCGGGATGGCTGCGTGGGTGTGCAAGGCACTATGTGGTGCAGCCATGAGGGGGCGCCCTGCTAAGCTGTATTTTGAGAGAAGGAGCCGCGTAAGAAAGGCTCCACAGGTGGTTTGGAAATAACACCTTTGATAGGTGCAGTTGGTGACCAGAGGCAGATTTAGGATTGTAGGAGATCCGGGGCTTAGCCCAGATAGGTGCCCGCGTCAGCGGGCAAGTTTTTTTTTTACTTCGACACCACCATTTTTTACTTATACCACCACCTTGAAAGTGTTAATATGAGTCTTTGTTTACGGTTTGATTATCACTGATACAAAGTAAAATAGTGCAATAAAATAGTTAGTAAAATAGAATAAAATAATGCAATAGTGCATTGCAATAAAATAGTTATCGTATTTTTTCGGGAGGCCGGTAAGGAGTGCATTACAGTAGTCGAGTCGGCTTGAGATAAAGGCATGGATCTGGTTTTCAGCGTCCTTTTGATTTATAAATGGCCGTACTTTAGCTATGTTTCTAAGGTGGAAGAATTATGTTTTTGTCAACTTGTTGATTATGATTTAAAGCTTAGGTCCGAGTCTACCATAACACCAAGACTTAACTCACTCAAATACAGTTTGCAGCTGGATAGACTACAGATGGAAATTAGCTTCTGCTAAATCTGGTGCAAACATATTTTCATGTAACAATGATGAGTTGTCAGAAAAAGTTTTTTTTTTTTTTTGAAAATAGATTCAGGGCTTTTCAGAAAACATTCGGGGCTTGAGCCCAAGTAGCCACCCCCTAGCCCCGCCCCTGTTGGTGACACAAGAGAAGGGTTAACCCCTTCACTGCCACACGACAGCCGGTTCACCCTTTCACTGTGACAATACAGAAGGTTAGCCCTTTACTATCACACAACCGATGGCGATGCTCCATCATTAGCTCTGCGGATGTGGAGCATTGCCGTCAGTAAAGGGCTAACCTTCTGTCGTGTGGCAGTGAAAGGGTTAAGATGGCGATGACAAATGTAAATAAATGGTTTAAGGAAAGACTAGACACTCATGTATACTTTTGATAAAAAGGTCAGTTTAATTGATTGATAAAAAAATACATATACATAACACACAACAATCATAATATACAGGTTAAAAAGGGGCAGAGCTCCGTGGGCGTGGCTGGAGGGAGGGAGGACCGGGACACTTGGGAGAGCAGGGGGTTTGGGTGGGACGTTCCTCAGTCTCCTTCAGCTGGGGTAGAGGGGCAAACACAAGTTCAGTCACTGCTGCTCCATATCCTGTCAGTGGTTTTCAAACTTGGGCACCCAGTAGGAGGGCACGAGGGTCCAACGATGAGGGCAAAAAGTTACATTTTCCATTTTCTTAAAGAGCTCAGGTGTGAAAGCACCCTCAAGCTCTGGCTTTTTCCAGTGTTTAGCATTGTTATATAGTAATGTGGGTTAGTATCAATGGGTCCGTGTCTCCAAATACCATATTGGCGGATTGCTCTCATTCAGTTGAGACAATTTCCTCCTCCAGTTAATTAGGTCATTCCGATTCGACGTCGCTCGGTGACGTAACTGGGAGCTGGTGGGGCAGATTGTGATCCGATTGGCTCCGTGGTTGTAGCGCATAGTGAAACCCGACACTTCCTCAAACGAACGGAGAGGCAGAGTGAGCGAGAGAGGCTAACCCTAACCATAACCCACTTCGAAAGAGGGCCAAAGCATAACCACTTCGAAGCAGAGAATATATGTACAAGGCGGACATTTATATCCCAGAGCGCTTCAGAGCTAAACCAATCAGAGAGCGTCTCTGCAAACAGGCTACGTAAAAAAAAAAAAAAAAAAAAATCACGGGATGCTAGATAATTACAATAATTGTACACCGTATCAAACTTAAGTGCAGATCAATCCGTCTACTATTAGTTAATACAGCCGCCATTCTCTTTTTGAAAACAGCAGCGAAACAGGGACCTCTCAACAACTAGCAGCATATTTATCCAATGAGGTGCATTCCACATGTGGAAATGGGAAGTAGGGTAGAGGATACATGCATACAACTCATTTTGGACACCCAAAGATAAATAAATCATAAAATCCATAATAATTTTTTGGGCGAAAGCAATACTTCATTCTGCACCTTTACACATTTTATAAAACGATAAATAAAGCAGAAAGATCACTGTAACGCTCAGTCAGAGTAGAGCTGGAGACACTGACCTGATGTCTGTGCGGGGAAGCAGGTCCATAACAGCTGCTGGTCCTCCCTCTTCCTCCTGCTCCTCAGCCTCCTTGCTTCTTCTTTAAAACACAGCACATTCAACATCAGTCAGTGAACATATACGGTCATACTTCAAGTAGGCCTGACTGCGTGGAACCATTTCAAAATGGTCGTTATTCCTGTGCTCCGGGACAGTTCAGTCAATATTCGTTAATTGAAATTGGGAGAGAATGCTTGAATTTGTGTTGTCACATGGATGTAAATTATGTCGAGTTCATACTACACGTATGAACTCGACATAACGTTACTCCATTTCCATGAAGTGTATAGCAGCAATCTGTTCTGTTGTTGAACATTTAACGGTTAACTTAGGTATCCGACGCACTTCCGGCGAGGACAGGAAGCCGTCATGAAACCGCTGTAGTCATATTGTAGTCTTTTAGTCTCATTAACTAAAATATTTTAACAAAATAAAAAGCAGCAGCACTATTGGATAACCGAGTCATGTTTGCTATGTATTTTTCTTTATGGGAGTAGGACATTTGTTTCAGTTTTAGCATGATGTTTTATAGATGGCTAGGTTAAACACAGGTTTTTGTTTTTAAGAGGGGGGGGGGGTTTGATTGGATTGAAGTCTATTTCAAGTATGCAACACAACAAACAATGTTCATAAATAAATAGTTACAATATATAATCTAAAAAACGAGGCTAAAATGCTAAATATATGATCTAAGAATCCAATAATCTAAATCTAATATATAATATAAAAATGCTAAATGCACGAGTCAGTCTTTAATGTTAGCTTGCAAACTCAAATACCGTCTTGGTAAGCCTCATAATGAATTGTTTGGGGAAAAAAGGAAAAACATCGTGATGTGTATCGCCGAAAGGTCAGAAAATATCGTGATATCATATTTAGGCCATATCGCCCAGCCCTACATCTGACCCCCGGCCTTTGGGGGGCGCACTCTGCAAAAGACCCGGATGTTGCCCTGCAGGGGACAAGAGACCTGGTTAGTCAGGGGCTGGGCACCCGTTTGGTTGTTGAATACATATAGGGAGGGGGAAACTGGACTACCAGAGAGGGGGAAACTACTGGACTACCAGAGAGGGGGAAACTACTGGACTATCAGAGGGGGGGGGGGACAACTGGTCTACCAGAGGGGGGGGGGGGGGGGGACAACTGGACTACCAGAGGTGGGGAAACTACTGGACTACCAGAGGGGGGGACACACAACTGGACTACCAGAGGGGGGGGGGGGGAGAGAACAACTGGACTACCAGAGGGGGGGGGGGGGGGGGGGACAGCTAAACTACCAGTTATTTTTTAACGACACATCCACGACCCACTCAAAATGGCCCTGCGACCTACCAGTTGAGAACCACTGCTTTAACACCATGTTGATCCATTTATTACCAAAAGATTTGCACTACACCTCTACCTCATTTTGTACAGTGTTAGTCTTGTGAACCTGCCTTTTGCTGCTGGATGGTGTCGTGGAGGACCATGTCCCTCCGCTGGGCGATCATGTCGTCCCTCAGCTGGGCGATCTCGTCCCTCGGCTGCAGGGCGATCTCGTCCCTCAGCTGGGCGATCATGACGTCCATCCGCTGGACGATCTCATCCCTCAGCTGGGCGAGGGCGATCATGTCGTCATTCTGGGCCCCCTCGTCATCCATCACTTAGATGTTGGTAAGTAAGATGGCTCTCCCAGTCCCACCTGTTCTGCAGTAAGAATAAAATAAATGTTATGGTATCCCATCCCATTCCCACTTCACCTATAGTCAGGAGAGAGAACTCTACACTGCAAAATGGTCAAATTTGAAATAAAAACTAGTTAAAAGCAAATATGCTTGAAACAAGTAAAATAATCTGTCAATGCAGTTAGCAAATTTGTCTTTGCAAGATTCTTAAAAGTAAAAAATATCTAGGATCCTCTCCTGATAGAATACAGGAAGAAAGAGTCTGGTTACTGGAGGGAGGGACTGAACAAACAAAATCAGTGATGGCCATCAGAATGTAGAGCCATTTAACACATATTTTAACTAAATAAATACCCTTTGATGATGGCTTTACTATTAATATTAGGTATTGGAATGGACTTAAATATAAACACATTTCAAACCTGTTCAGATAGTTGGCCCCCCTCTTCAGTTGATGGGAATGAAGTTGCAGCAAAACAACCTACTGTAAGAGTGGAACACAGACATGTTTGTATTCCTTACATAATATGGTAAGTTTATTCACTTTTTCTAGACATTCCCTTTTAAGTGTCTTACTTAGTTACAATTAGCCTCCAAACAGATGCCAACAATCAGGCTACAAACACTAGCATGTCACAGACACTAGTTAACCAATTAACCCTTCCAATTAGCCATTCCAGAACCAGACAGCCAAGCAAACAGTCCCAACAGGAACTCCAACCAAATGCCAGCAAGAATCTAACAAATAGTTCAACAAAACAAGGCCAAATTACAACAAAAACCAACAAAGTCAATCTCAACAAAAGGTCCACCAACTAAACAAGGCCCCAATTTGTCACAAACGGGTCAATTGTGACAAATAGGGAGTCGACACGTGAAAAGCTATTTCACAATGTAATTTATTTAAACCCATATAACAAACAATAATTTATATAAACAACGAATATGTATACGAATCAGTGATGAATGCAATGTGTGGATGAGTGAAAAAAAAGTGTGTGGTGTGGTGCAAGTATAGGAATATTATAGTTCAAAAGGCTGGTGGATCACCTGCTCACGGAGATGAAGAAGCAGAGAGAGAGAAGGTTAACGACGGACATATACATACAGGCAGCTCTCACTGCCCAGGTGAGTCCAATTGGGCTGACGAGCCACTCACTACCTGCTCTGGAGAGGCAGTAGACTCACCAATCAGCATGCAGAGTGGGGGCAGTCACACTGACAACAGCCCTATATCTGTCACTCACAGACAACACACCAACAGTTGGCTTTTTGAACACACAATCACAGAAACACTTGTCAGGTGTGACACCTGTGATGTCAGCGGTTACACCTCAGTGGTTTATGTAGGGAATAAACAACTATTTTCATATCAGAGGGACGCACAGACCAACAGGTAACACTTATAAAGTAAAAATGGTAAAATTGTTACATTAATGTATCATTTACATTTAGTCATTTAGCTGACGCTTTTATCCAAAGCGACTTACAAGTTCTGTACGACAAGCCATCAGGAAGGAAGGGCACAACTCTATCAGCTGAGCAACAATGTTCATCAAAGTGTTGAGTGCTACAGGTTAGTTTATTAGGACAAGTGCATGACAGTATGGTTAGTTAGGGTTAGATTTTTTTAAATTTTATTTAAATTCAGATAATGGTTGAAGAAGTGCGTCTTTAGTCGACGGCGAAAGATTGGACGTGTTTCGGCTGTCCTAACTGGGGTGCGTGAATATTAAAGTCAACCAACTTGTGTTCAGCCTTTCGTTCAGCGGTTCTCTGATTGGCCACACGGCCACGTGACCGCACGGCAGAGAGTTGCGCCGCTTGCGGCAGCGGCCGTCTTCCGTCGCAATGACTTGTTTTGTTTACATCAGGGTGAACGCTGTTGTATTCGCAAATATGAGAGCCAGCAATACGCAGCTCCAGTTAACCTAATTTATACTGTAATGAATCATTAAAAAAATATACCGTTAACTGGAATATGTTGTTTCTTTACACATATGTTGGATTATGTAATTGGTTTGTCATGACAAAACAATAGAAATCGCTACTTTACATCAGGGTGAACGCTGTTACACTGCCACCACCCACTTCAATGACAGAGCTCTCATATTTGCGAATGCATAAACTATATCTTAAATTATGGCTATGTGTCTAATATGGCTGTCGCGAAGTCATTGATAAGCGACAGCCATATTATACACATAATTTAAGATATAGTTTATAGTGAAAAAAGTAGTAGAACGCGCTCACCTCACTAGACTTGACACTGGGTGCTGTAGCCTCTGATATCATACATAAAAATAGGGAAACAATGTCCAGGCACGCACTCCAGGTTTTTCCAAATTTATTGGCAGCCTGTAATCATGACGTTTCGGTGTGAACACACCTTCTTCAGCATGGCTTGCAAGCCATTCTGAAGAAGGTGTGTTCACACCGAAACATCATGATTACAGGCTGCCAATAAATTTGAAGATATAGTTTATGCATTCGCAAAATATGAGAGCTCTGTCATTGAAGGGCTTCTACAACGGAGCACGGCAGCTGCTGGTGGAGCTGGACCGAGTCAAGCCGGCGGCGGCGCACGGAAGCCGGGGACAAACCACCGCATCGCCCCGCTGGCGCTTCAGCAAGCAGCCTCCACTGATGTACAGTGACGAGTGAATCTGGTAGTTGGTTTATGACGTTAAAAACGCGAAATAACATATAACGTTACAGCGTACGTCCTAACAGTGTTCATCATTAAGAGTCAGATGTCCTAACAGTGTTTATAGTCCTAACAGTGTTTATTAGTAAGAGTCAGATAGTCCTAACAGTGTTTATTATTAAGAGTCAGATAGTCCTGAGAAATTGAGATCAAGAGTTAGTTTTTTTCAATAGTCAACTGTTCTGGAATGTACTGCGTTTTACTTTTACCTCGAAAGTGCTTGAGTTTACAAAAGGTCCTTTGCGCTATATATATTATTCCTTAAAAATTCCATCGATCTGTTGGTCTGTGTAGTAGCTAATACAGGATTTTGCTGCTTAAATGTGTATATTCATTGATTCAATTGTATACCAAAATTAATTTGAAAAATTTTGCTTTTCGCATCAAATATTGATATGCGATTCATTTCTATTAATTAACTATAAAGTCTCGAATTAATTCGATTAACATTTTTAATCGAGTCCCACCACTAATATATATATTTTAATTGACAACCCAGCTAGGAAGGAGGTAGGGGAGAATGGATAGAGGTGGATGGAGACTGATGGACGAGGGCCCTGGAGGAACAGCCGTCAATTGAATAAGCTACATCTGAATCATATACCTGCCAGACATCACAGAAGGGTTAGTTCATTCATTTCTCAAATGGAATTGGTCTCTACTGTAACACCATTTGCATTTCCCAGAGAATGTTGGCCAACTTTACCTTCATAGGAAACTGCCTGCTTGAAATGGACCTCTTTTTATTCATTTATGTTGTGGAGCAAACAGTAAGAATCCCATTGTACTTGTATAATTAAGCATTACATGACGCGCAGGAGTGGTTTGTGAACAATAAACCATGCCTAGGGGTGGTCGTTAGACCCCCCTAGGCATGGTTTATTGTTCACAAATCACGACTGCAAGTGGTGTAATGCTTTTATACAACTGCCATATTCATCCAACCTTATTGCTATACAATAAACACACATTAATCGAAGATTTATTGAAAAAACCATCCGCCAGAAAAAGTAGTTCCCACAACTACAAAAAAGACAAGTTGCCTCCATGTGGAAGCAGCTTGAAGTGCATCCAACCAACTAACACATCCAACTGTGTATTATTGGAATGATTGAGAGAAGTTGCCTCCATGTGGAAGCAGCTTGAAGTGCATCCAACCAACTAACACATCCAACTGTGTGTTATTGGCAAACTAACACATCCAACTGCCTTTCAACTAAGGCATCCAACCAACTAACGCATCCAACTGCCTTTCAACTAAGACATCGAACCAACTAACACATCCAACTGCCTTTCAACTAAGACATCCAACCAACTAACACATCCAACTTTTCTTTAGTTTTTAATTATGAAGTTAGTGGTTATTGGATTGATTGATTGAAAATTGTATTACCAGATGCAGAATTGGTACAATACAGTACGGCTCAATACACACAATTGTTAAGGGGATGCAGACCTACTTTCTATAGAACTTCATTCTTAGATGCTTCTATAGAAAGTAGGTAAAACAAATTAAAAAGTTTTCGCCCTATTTTTTTATTTATTTCTTTTAGCCTAAACTTAAGCAGTTGGAAACCAGGCGTCCAGGCGTGCAATCAACCAATCAATCAATTCAATAGACCATGCTCACTTAAAACAGCGCTGCTTCTCTCTCAGTCTGACTCCCCCGCTGTTGCAGACAGGAGTGTGTGTGTGCGCGTGTGTGTGTTTGTGGGTACGCCAGCGTCGGACAGTGTGAGAGTGAACGCTGCAGTCAGTGGGAAGGAAGTAGAAATTTAAAATAAAATTGCAAATAATCAATCCACGATTTTTCTTTTGTTCTAAAATGACTCATGACCCATCAATTACATCATCCAACATTGTTTAAAGGACTAAGACATTCGCCTTGACAGAATCGCTTTATATTTAGTAGTTATGACGCCATCAACATATCCATTTTGTTGATTATTGTCCGCCATCTTGTTTTCTCCCGGAGTGAGCCGGCGGAGTGATATGTGATTCGGTTGTGGGCGGGTCCTGGGCCCAGGACCGTGGATTGTTCCCAATAAATACGTGTAAATGGACTGTTTCAGCCAATCAGAATCGAGAAATTTGCATGCCGTTGTATAATGGCAAATAAAACTATCCAAATCTGAAAACAGGCATCATTTACATTTAGCTGACGCTTTTATCCAAAGCGACTTACAAGTTCTGTACGACATCCATCAAAGCCCTTTGAATGGCCATATCTATTGAAAACTGCATGTCCTTCATGCTATGCGTGTTTGGCACCTCATCAATAAACAGATAAACTTGTGCCACTTAATTGACCACCATCTTTAAGAGTACTGTACGACTTATGGCAATATCATCAGCACTCCAAGTAACCATTCATAACTGCTGCTAGATGAATCTTTTTTTTTAAAGATTTATTTTTAGCGTTCTTCATGGTCAGACATGACCGACAGAGGAGGAGAGGGTGAACGGGAGAAGAAGTGGGGAGGACATGAGACAAATGATCCCCCGGGAGCGGGAGGCGAACACGGGACGGCTGCGTGGGTGTGCGAGGCACTATGTGGTGCAGCCATGAGGGGGGCGCCCTGCTAAGCTGTATTTTGAGAGAAGGAGCCGCGTAAGAAAGGCTCCACAGGTGGTTTGGAAATAACACCTTTGATGGGTGCAGTTGGTGACACAAAAGGGTTAACCCTTTCACTGCCACACGACAGCCGGTTCACCCTTTCACTGTGACAATACAGAAGGTTAGCCCTTTACTATCACACAACCGACGGCGATGCTCCATCATTAGCTCTGCGGATGTGGAGCATTGCCGTCAGTTGTGCGATAGTAAAGGGCTAACCTTCTGTCGTGTGGCAGTGAAAGGGTTAAGATGGCGATGACAAATGTAAATAAATGGTTTAAGGAAAGACACTCATGTATACTTTTGATAAAAAGGTCAGTTTAATTGATTGATACAAAAATACATACATAACACACAACAATCATATATACAGGTTAAAAAGGGGCAGAGCTCTGTGGGCGTGGCTGGAGGAGGGAGGACCGGGACACTTGGGAGAGCAGGGGGTTTGGGTGGGACGTTCCTCCGTCTCCTTCAGCTGGGGTAGAGGGGCAAACACAAGTTCAGTCACTGCTGCTCCATATCCTGTCAGTGGTTTTCAAACTTGGGCACCCAGTAGGAGGGCACGAGGGTCCAACGATGAGGGCAAAAAGTTACATTTTCCATTTTCTTAAGAGCTCAGGTGTGAAAGCACCCTCAATCTCTGGCTTTTTCCAGTGTTTAGCATTGTTATATAGTAATGTGGGTTAGTATCAATGGGTCTGTGTCTCCAAATACCATATTGGCGGATTGCTCTCATTCAGTTGAGACAATTTCCTCCTCCAGTTAATTAGGTAATTCTGATTCGACTCGCTCGGTGACGTAACTGGGAGCTGGTGGAGCAGATTGTGATCCGATTGGCTCTGTGGTTGTAGCGCATAGTGAAACCCGACACTTCCTCAAACGGAGAGGCAGAGTGAGCGAGAGAGGCTAACCCTAACCATAACCCACTTCGAAAGAGGGCCAAAGCATAACCACTTCGAAGCAGAGAATATATATGTACAAGGCGGACATTTATATCCCAGAGCGCTTCAGAGCTAAACCAATCAGAGAGCGTCTCTGCAAACAGGCTACGTAAAAAAAAAAAATCACGGGATGCTAGATAATTACAATAATTGTACACCGTATCAAACTAAGTGCAGATCAATCTGTCTACTATTAGTTTATACAGCCGCCATTCTCTTTTTGAAAACAGCAGCGAAACAGGGACCTCTCAAAAACTAGCAGCATATTTATCCAATGAGGTGCATTCCACATGTGGAAATGGGAAGTAGGGTAGAGGATACATGCATACAACTCATTTTGGACACCCAAAGATAAATAAATCATAAAATCCATAATAATTTTTTGGGCGAAAGCAATACTTCATTCTGCACCTTTACACATTTTATAAAACGATAAATAAAGCAGAAAGATCACTGTAACGCTCAGTCAGAGTAGAGCTGGAGACACTGACCTGATGTCTGTGCGGGGAAGCAGGTCCATAACAGCTGCTGGTCCTCCCTCTTCCTCCTGCTCCTCAGCCTCCTTGCTTCTTCTTTAAAACACAGCACATTCAACATCAGTCAGTGAACATATACGGTCATACTTCAAGTAGGCCTGACTGCGTGGAACCATTTCAAAATAGTCATTATTCCTGTGCTCCGGGACAGTCCAGTCAATATTCGTTAATCGAAATTGGGAGAGAATGCTTGAATTTGTGTTGTCACATGGATGTAAATTATGTCGAGTTCATACTACACGTATGAACTCGACATAACGTTACTCCATTTCCATGAAGTGTATAGCAGCAATCTGTTCTGTTGTTGAACATTTAACGGTTAACTTAGGTATCCGACGCACTTCCGGCGAGGACAGGAAGCCGTCATGAAACCGTTGTAGTCATATTGTAGTCTTTTAGTCTCATTAACTAAAATATTTTAACAAAATAAAAAGCAGCAGCACTATTGGATAACCGAGTCATGTTTGCTATGTATTTTTCTTTATGGGAGTAGGACATTTGTTTCAGTATGATGTTTTATAGATGGCTAGGTTAAACACAGGTTTTTGTTTTTAAGAGGGGGGGGGGGGGGTTGATTGGATTGAAGTCTATTTCAAGTATGCAACACAACAAACAATGTTCATAAATAAATAGTTACAATATATAATCTAAAAAAACAAGGCTAAAATGCTAAATATATGATCTAAGAATCCAATAATCTAAATCTAATATATAATATAAAAATGCTAAATGCATGAGTCAGTCTTTAATGTTAGCTTGCAAACTCAAATACCGTCTTGGTAAGCCTCATAATGAATTGTTTGGGGAAAAAAGGAAAAACATCGTGATGTGTATCGTCGAAAGGTCAGAAAATAGTGATATCATATTTAGGCCATATCGCCCAGCCCTACATCTGACCCCCGGCCGCTGGGGGGCGCACTCTGCAAAAGACCCGGATGTTGCCCTGCAGGGGACAAGAGACCTGGTTAGTCAGGGGCTGGGCACCCGTTTGGTTGTTGAATACATATAGGGAGGGGGAAACTGGACTACCAGAGAGGGGGAAACTACTGGACTACCAGAGAGGGGGAAACTACTGGACTACCAGAGGGGGGGGGGGAAACTACTGGACTACCAGAGGGGGGAAACTACTGGACTACCAGAGGGGGGAAACTACTGGACTACCAGAGAGGGGAAACTACTGGACTACCAGAGGGGGGAAACTACTGGACTACCAGAGGGGGGAAACTACTGGACTACCAGAGGGGGGAAACTACTGGACTACCAGAGAGGGGGAAACTACTGGACTACCAGAGGGGGGAAACTACTGGACTACCAGAGGGGGGAAACTACTGGACTACCAGAGGGGGGAAACTACTGGACTACCAGAGGGGGGAAACTACTGGACTACCAGAGGGGGGGGGGGGGGGGAACAACTGAACTACCAGAGGGGGGGGGGACAACAACTGAACTACCAGAGGGGGGGGGGACAACAACTGGATTACCAGAGGGGGGGGGGGGACAACTGGACTACCAGAGGGGGGGGGGGGGACAACTGGACTACCAGAGGGGGGGGGGACAACTGGACTACCAGAGGGGGGGGGGGGGGGGGGAACAAATGGACTACCAGAGGGGGGGGGGGGGGGACAACTGGACTACAAGAGGGGGGGGGGGGGGACAAATGGACTACCAGAGGGGGGGAAACTACTGGACTACCAGATGGGGGGGGGGGGGACAACTGGACTACCAGAGGGGGGGGGGGGGGGGAGAGAACAACTGGACTACCAGAGGGGGGGGGGGGGGGGAACAACTAAACTACCAGTTATTTTTTAACGACACATCCACGACCCACTCGAAATGGCCCTGCGACCTACCAGTTGAGAACCACTGCTTTAACACCATATTGATCCATTTATTACCAAAAGATTTGCACTACCCCTCTACCTCATTTTGTACAGTGTTAGTCTTGTGAACCTGCCTTTTGCTGCTGGATGGTGTTGTAGAGGATCACGTCCCTCCGCTGGGCGATCTCGTCCCTCAGCTGGGCGATCTCGTCCCTCCGCTGGGCCATCACGTCCCTCCGCTGCAGGGCGATCATGTAGTCCATCCGCTGGGCGATCTCGTACCTCAGCTGGGCGATCATGTCGTCCATCTGCTGGGCGATCATGTCGTCATTCTGGGCCCCCTCGTCATCTATCACTTAGATGTTGGTAAGTAAGATGGCTCTCCCAGTCCCACCTGGGCCCCGTTCCCCGTACCTGGATAACTGAGTTAGCCGGATAACTTTCGGTTAAGTCTGACTTAAGCCGGACTTTCCGGCTCCCCGTACCTGGATTTTCCAAATCACCATGACAACAGATCCAAAAGTTGAGCCTGGTCGAAAGCAGGGTTTAAGTTCAAGTTAGCCGGATCAACCATCGCCACGCCCCCGCAAAGGAGTGACAGCGCGTTTCCTGAAATTATTCCCACAGTCTAGGATCTGCGTTATACCATTCTGAATTACGTTTTTGTGCTCCATTCTTCCAGAGGGGTCTTTTGAAATGTAAAATAGACCCAAAATGCTGATACTAAATTCACTTTGTCCTAAATAATGCACGTTATATATACCGTTTCATTCAAGCATAAAATTGAAGTGTCTATGCGTGGATTGTGGATCTTGTCTCGTTCATTAATGTATAAACAATGAATTTATCCCATCTGGCACAGTGGCTCAGCGGTAGTGCTCAATCCTGCCAACCCAGCGACAATATAATTTTTTGGAATATAATATTAATGATTATACGCCAAAGTAGCCTAGTTTCAAGTTAAAATATTATAAATCTACATGCATTGAGGATGTCATTCTTTATATAGCTCTCAACGTGCACCAAATTGAATTATTCCTATATTGCAAAAAGAAGGGAACTACTAGGTTTCGAACCCCGGTCGTCTGCGTGAAAGTCAAAAGAAGAACCCGTTACACCACAGTGGAGATAAGTAAAAGATCGACTATACATCAATCAATGGGAAGATAGCCGTATCGTTATTTTGTATAACAGTTTAACTAATTATTTTCGCTAGCAAGATCTCATTTGATTATTCAATCCAGCAGGCAAGTTTAAAGAAATATAATCTGATTGATTGAGGTAATGAGGGACTTAAAATTAGCCTATAGATAACGCATTTAACTTGTCGGCGAGGCGATTGAGCCGTACTGCAATATGTTACTAAAGTTTTAAATCAATTAATCAATCAATGCCGCTAGAGAATCAGGATCTCTGCTCTCGACACTTGCTGCCTTCTCGGCTGAGGCGGGCACACGCACTTATCCTGGGTCTCAAGTCTGGCTTGAGTTAACGAGACTGAATCCACCTTCGAGGAACAGGAAAATCCCAGCTTCAAACATCGGGTTAACTGAATCTGGATAATGACATCTTGATCGACTTAGTTGAACCAGGTACGGGGAACGGGGCCCTGTTCTGCAGTAAGAATAAAATAAATGTTATGGTATCCCATCCCATTCCCACTTCACCTATAGTCAGGAGAGAACTCTACACTGCAAAATGGTCAAATTTGAAATAAAAACTAGTTAAAAGCAAATATGCTTGAAACAAAGTAAAATAATCTGTCAATGCAGTTAGCAAATTTGGCTTTGCAAGATTCTTATAAGTAAAAAATATCTAGGATCCTCTCCTGATAGAATACAGGAAGAAAGAGTCTGGTTACTGGAGGGAGGGACTGAACAAACAAATCAGTGATGGCCATCAGAATGTAGAGCCATTTAACATATTTTAACTAAATAAATACCCTTTGATGATGGCTTTACTATTAATATTAGGTATTGGAATGGACTTAATAAACACATTTCAAACCTGTTCAGATAGTTGGCCCTCTTCAGTTGATGGGAATGAAGTTGCAGCAAAACAACCTACTGTAAGAGTGGAACACAGACATGTTTGTATTCCTTACATAATATGGTAAGTTTATTCACTTTTTCTAGACATTCCCTTTTAAGTGTCTTACTTAGTTACAATTAGCCTCCAAACAGATGCCAACAATCAGGCTACAAACACTAGCATGTCACAGACACTAGTTAACCAATTAACCCTTCCAATTAGCCCTTCCAGAACCAGACAGCCAAGCAAACAGTCCCAACAGGAACTCCAACCAAATGCCAGCAAGAATCTAACAAATAGTTCAACAAAACAAGGCCAAATTACAACAAAAACCAACAAAGTCAATCTCAACAAAAGGTCCACCAACTAAACAAGGCCCCAATTTGTCACAAACGGGTCAATTGTGACAAATAGGGAGTCGACACGTGAAAAGCTATTTCACAATGTAATTTATTTAAACCCATATAACAAACAATAATTTATATAAACAACGAATATGTATACGAATCAGTGATGAATGCAATGTGTGGATGAGTGAAAAAAAAGTGTGTGGTGTGGTGCAAGTATAGGAATATTATAGTTCAAAAGGCTGGTGGATCACCTGCTCACGGAGATGAAGAAGCAGAGAGAGAGAAGGTTAACGACGGACATATACATACAGGCAGCTCTCACTGCCCAGGTGAGTCCAATTGGGCTGACGAGCCACTCACTACCTGCTCTGGAGAGGCAGTAGACTCACCAATCAGCATGCAGAGTGGGGGCAGTCACACTGACAACAGCCCTATATCTGTCACTCACAGACAACACACCAACAGTTGGCTTTTTGAACACACAATCACAGAAACACTTGTCAGGTGTGACACCTGTGATGTCAGCGGTTACACCTCAGTGGTTTATGTAGGGAATAAACAACTATTTTCATATCAGAGGGACACACAGACCAACAGGTAACACTTATAAAGTAAAAATGGTAAAATTGTTACGTTAATGTATCATTTACATTTACATTTAGTCATTTAGCTGACGCTTTTATCCAAAGCGACTTACAAGTTCTGTACGACAAGCCATCAGGAAGGAAGGGCACAACTCTATCAGCTGAGCAACAATGTTCATCAAAGTGTTGAGTGCTACAGTGTAGGTTAGTTTATTAGGACAAGTGCATGACAGTATGGTTAGTTAGGGTTAGATTTTTTTTTAATTTTATTTAAATTCAGATAATGGTTGAAGAAGTGCGTCTTTAGTCGACGGCGAAAGATTGGACGTGTTTCGGCTGTCCTAACTGGAGTGCGTGAATATTAAAGGCAACCAACTTGTGTTCAGCCTTTCGTTCAGCGTTTCTCTGATTGGCCACACGGCCACGTGACCGCGCTACCGCGCGGCAGAGAGTTGCGCCGCCTGCGGCAGCGGCCGTCTTCCGTTGGCCGTCGCAATGACTTGTTTTGTTTACATCAGGGTGAACGCTGTTGTATTCGCAAATATGAGAGCCAGCAATACGCAGCTCCAGTTAACCTAATTTATACTGTAATGAATCATTAAAAAAATATACCGTTAACTGGAATATGTTGTTTCTTTACACATATGTTGGATTATGTAATTGGTTTGTCATGACAAAACAATTAAAATCGCTACTTTACATCAGGGTGAACGCTGTTACACTGCCACCACCCACTTCAATGACAGAGCTCTCATATTTGCGAATGCATAAACTATATCTTAAATTATGGCTATGTGTCTAATATGGCTGTCGCGAAGTCATTGATAAGCGACAGCCATATTATACACATAATTTAAGATATAGTTTATAGTGAAAAAAGTAGTAGAACGCGCTCACCTCACTAGACTTGACACTGGGTGCTGTAACCTCTGATATCATACATAAAAATAGGGAAACAATGTCCAGGCACGCACTCCAGGTTTTTCCAAATTTATTGGCAGCCTGTAATCATGACGTTTCGGTGTGAACACACCTTCTTCAGCATGGCTTGCAAGCCATTCTGAAGAAGGTGTGTTCACACCGAAACATCATGATTACAGGCTGCCAATAAATTTGAAGATATAGTTTATGCATTCGCAAAATATGAGAGCTCTGTCATTGAAGGGCTTCTACAACGGAGCACGGCAGCTGCTGGTGGAGCTGGACCGAGTCAAGCCGGCGGCGGCGCACGGAAGCCGGGGACAAACCACCGCATCGCCCCGCTGGCGCTTCAGCAAGCAGCCTCCACTGATGTACAGTGACAAGTGAATCTGGTAGTTGGTTTATGACGTTAAAAACGCGAAATAATATATAACGTTACAGCGTACGTGAATCGAGATAGTCCTAACAGTGTTTATCATTAAGAGTCAGATGTCCTAACAGTGTTTATAGTCCTAACAGTGTTTATTAGTAAGAGTCAGATAGTCCTAACAGTGTTTATTATTAAGAGTCAGATAGTCCTGAGAAATTGAGATCAAGAGTTAGTTTTTTTCAATAGTCAACTGTTCTGGAATGTACTGCGTTTTACTTTTACCTCGAAAGTGCTTGAGTTTAATATATATATTATTCCTTAAAAATTCCATCGATCTGTTGGTCTGTGTAGTAGCTAATACAGGATTTTGCTGCTTAAATGTGTATATTCATTGATTCAATTGTATACCAAAATTAATTTGAAAAATTTTGCTTTTCGCATCAAATATTGATATGCGATTCATTTCTATTAATTAACTATAAAGTCTCGAATTAATTCGATTAACATTTTTAATCGAGTCCCACCACTAATATATATATTTTAATTGACAACCCAGCTAGGAAGGAGGTAGGGGAGAATGGATAGAGGTGGATGGAGACTGATGGACGAGGGCCCTGGAGGAACAGCCGTCAATTGAATAAGCTACATCTGAATCATATACCTGCCAGACATCACAGAAGGGTTAGTTCATTCATTTCTCAAATGGAATTGGTCTCTACTGTAACACCATTTGCATTTCCCAGAGAATGTTGGCCAACTTTACCTTCATAGGAAACTGCCTGCTTGAAATGGACCTCTTTTTATTCATTTATGTTGTGGAGCAAACAGTAAGAATCCCATTGTACTTGTATAATTAAGCATTACATGACGCGCAGGAGTGGTTTGTGAACAATAAACCATGCCTAGGGGTGGTCGTTAGACCCCCCTAGGCATGGTTTATTGTTCACAAATCACGACTGCAAGTGGTGTAATGCTTTTATACAACTGCCATATTCATCCAACCTTATTGCTATACAATAAACACACATTAATCGAAGATTTATTGAAAAAACCATCCGCCAGAAAAAGTTGTTCCCACAACTACAAAAAAGACAAGTTGCCTCCATGTGGAAGCAGCTTGAAGTGCATCCAACCAACTAACACATCCAACTGTGTATTATTGGAATGATTGAGAGAAGTTGCCTCCATGTGGAAGCAGCTTGAAGTGCATCCAACCAACTAACACATCCAACTGTGTGTTATTGGCAAACTAACACATCCAACTGCCTTTCAACTAAGGCATCCAACCAACTAACGCATCCAACTGCCTTTCAACTAAGACATCGAACCAACTAACACATCCAACTGCCTTTCAACTAAGACATCCAACCAACTAACACATCCAACTTTTCTTTAGTTTTTAATTATGAAGTTAGTGGTTATTGGATTGATTGATTGAAAATTGTATTACCAGATGCAGAATTGGTACAATACAGTACGGCTCAATACACACAATTGTTAAGGGGATGCAGACCTACTTTCTATAGAACTTCATTCTTAGATGCTTCTATAGAAAGTAGGTAAAACAAATTAAAAAGTTCTTTGCCCTATAAGAAAGAAAAAGTTTTCGCCCTATTTTTTTATTTATTTCTTTTAGCCTAAACTTAAGCAGTTGGAAACCAGGCGTGCAATCAACCAATCAATCAATTCAATAGACCATGCTCACTTAAAACAGCGCTGCTTCTCTCTCAGTCTGACTCCCCCGCTGTTGCAGACAGGAGTGTGTGTGTGCGTGTGTGTGTTTGTGGGTACGCCAGCGTCGGACAGTGTGAGAGTGAACGCTGCAGTCAGTGGGAAGGAAGTAGAAATTTAAAATAAAATTGCAAATAATCAATCCACGATTTTTCTTTTGTTCTAAAATGACTCATGACCCATCAATTACATCATCCAACATTGTTTAAAGGACTAAGACATTCGCCTTGACAGAATCGCTTTATATTTAGTAGTTATGACGCCATCAACATATCCATTTTGTTGATTATTGTCCACCATCTTGTTTTCTCCCGGAGTGAGCCGGCGGAGTGATATGTGATTCGGTTGTGGGCGGGTCCTGGGCCCAGGACCGTGGATTGTTCCCAATAAATACGTGTAAATGGACTGTTTCAGCCAATCAGAATCGAGAAATTTGCATGCCGTTGTATAATGGCAAATAAAACTATCCAAATCTGAAAACAGGCATCATTTACATTTAGCTGACGCTTTTATCCAAAGCGACTTACAAGTTCTGTACGACATCCATCAAAGCCCTTTGAATGGCCATATCTATTGAAAACTGCATGTCCTTCATGCTATGCGTGTTGGCACCGCATCAATAAACAGATATCCACTTGTGCCACTTAATTGACCACCATCTTTAAGAGTACTGTACGACTTATGGCAATATCATCAGCACTCCAAGTAACCACATTCATAACTGCTGCTAGATGCATTTTTTTTTTTTTTTAAGATTTATTTTTAGCGTTCTTCATGGTCAGACATGACCGACAGAGGAGGAGAGGGTGAACGGGAGAAGAAGTGGGGAGGACATGAGACAAATGATCCCCCGGGAGCGGGAGGCGAACACGGGACGGCTGCGTGGGTGTGCGAGGCACTATGTGGTGCAGCCATGAGGGGGGCGCCCTGCTAAGCTGTATTTTGAGAGAAGGAGCCGCGTAAGAAAGGCTCCACAGGTGGTTTGGAAATAACACCTTTGATAGGTGCAGTTGGTGACACAAGAGAAGGGTTAAGATGGAAATAACACCTTTGATAGGTGCAGTTGGTGACACAAAAGGGTTAACCCTTTCACTGCCACACGACAGCCGGTTCACCCTTTCACCGTGACAATACAGAAGGTTAGCCCTTTACTATAGCACAAACGACGGCGATGCTCCATCATTAGCTCTGCGGATGTGGAGCATTGCCGTCAGTTGTGCGATAGTAAAGGGCTAACCTTCTGTCGTGTGGCAGTGAAAGGGTTAAGATGGCGATGACAAATGTAAATAAATGGTTTAAGGAAAGACTAGACACTCATGTATACTTTTGATAAAAAGGTCAGTTTAATTGATTGATAAAAAAATACATACATAACACACAACAATCATATATACAGGTTAAAAAGGGGCAGAGCTCTGTGGGCGTGGCTGGAGGAGGGAGGACCGGGACACTTGGGAGAGCAGGGGGTTTGGGTGGGACGTTCCTCCGTCTCCTTCAGCTGGGGTAGAGGGGCAAACACAAGTTCAGTCACTGCTGCTCCATATCCTGTCAGTGGTTTTCAAACTTGGGCACCCAGTAGGAGGGCACGAGGGTCCAACGATGAGGGCAAAAAGTTACATTTTCCATTTTCTTAAGAGCTCAGGTGTGAAAGCACCCTCAAGCTCTGGCTTTTTCCAGTGTTTAGCATTGTTATATAGTAATATGGGTTAGTATCAATGGGTCCGTGTCTCCAAATACCATATTGGCGGATTGCTCTCATTCAGTTGAGACAATTTCCTCCTCCAGTTAATTAGGTCATTCTGATTCGACTCGCTCGGTGACGTAACTGGGAGCTGGTGGAGCAGATTGTGATCCGATTGGCTCTGTGGTTGTAGCGCATAGTGAAACCCGACACTTCCTCAAACGGAGAGGCAGAGTGAGCGAGAGAGGCTAACCCTAACCATAACCCACTTCGAAAGAGGGCCAAAGCATAACCACTTCGAAGCAGAGAATATATATGTACAAGGCGGACATTTATATCCCAGAGCGCTTCGGAGCTAAACCAATCAGAGAGCGTCTCTGCAAACAGGCTACGTAAAAAAAAAAATCACGGGATGCTAGATAATTACAATAATTGTACACCGTATCAAACTAAGTGCAGATCAATCACGTCTACTATTAGTTTATACAGCCGCCATTCTCTTTTTGAAAACAGCAGCGAAACAGGGACCTCTCAACAACTAGCAGCATATTTATCCAATGAGGTGCATTCCACCTGTGGAAATGGGAAGTAGGGTAGAGGATACATGCATACAACTCATTTTGGACACCCAAAGATAAATAAATCATAAAATCCATAATAATTTTTTGGGCGAAAGCAATACTTCATTCTGCACCTTTACACATTTTATAAAACGATAAATAAAGCAGAAAGATCACTGTAACGCTCAGTCAGAGTAGAGCTGGAGACACTGACCTGATGTCTGTGCGGGGAAGCAGGTCCATAACAGCTGCTGGTCCTCCCTCTTCCTCCTGCTCCTCAGCCTCCTTGCTTCTTCTTTAAAAACACAGCACATTCAACATCAGTCAGTGAACATATACGGTCATACGTCAAGTAGGCCTGACTGCGTGGAACCATTTCAAAATGGTCGTTATTCCTGTGTGCTCCGGGACAGTTCAGTCAATATTCGTTAATCGAAATTGGGAGAGAATGCTTGAATTTGTGTCGTCACATGGATGTAAATTATGTCGAGTTCATACTACACGTATGAACTCGACATAACGTTACTCCATTTCCATGAAGTGTATAGCAGCAATCTGTTCTGTTGTTGAACAACTTAGGTATCCGACGCACTTCCGGCGAGGACAGGAAGCCGTCATGAAACCGTTGTAGTCATATTGTAGTCTTTTAGTCTCATTAACTAAAATATTTTAACAAAATAAAAAGCAGCAGCACTATTGGATAACCGAGTCATGTTTGCTATGTATTTTTCTTTATGGGAGTAGGACATTTGTTTCAGTTTTAGCATGATGTTTTATAGATGGCTAGGTTAAACACAGGTTTTTGTTTTTAAGAGGGGGGGGGGGGGGGGGTTGATTGGATTGAAGTCTATTTCAAGTATGCAACACAACAAACAATGTTCATAAATAAATAGTTACAATATATAATCTAAAAAAATGAGGCTAAAATGCTAAATATATGATCTAAGAATCCAATAATCTAAATCTAATATATAATATAAAAATGCTAAATGCATGAGTCAGTCTTTAATGTTAGCTTGCAATTCATTGTTTATACATTAATGAACGAGACAAGATCCACAATCCACGCATAGACACTTCAATTTTATGCTTGAATGAAACACAATCCAGGCGCTCCATTAAACATCCACAGCGGAGAATATGAAAGGAATCGGAGCCAAACGAGCGATAGGTTTCAATCATTAAAAATATCCCCGCGGGATTCACATTTGCAATGCTGCGCGTTGTTAGAATAACCACATAATGTGTACATCGCACCGAGCGAGCGCCACGGTATATATAACGTGCATTATTTAGGACAAAGTGAATTTAGTATCAGCATTTTGGGTCTATTTTACATTTCAAAAGACCCCTCTGGAAGAATGGAGCACAAAAACGTAATTCAGAATGGTATAACTGTTATGTACTAGAGGCCTGGTCACTCCTGTTTCACCAGGGCAGGCAGGTGAGGGCTGCCAATTAGCCAATTAGTGCTGATTGGTTACCTGCTGGGGAGCTTCAAAGGCAGACCCAGAAACACACATGCACGGTCTGTGCCTAGTGAAAGAGCTGTCAGGTTCTTACAGTCCTTGTCCGTTGGGTTAGCTTGCAAACTCAAATACCGTCTTGGTAAGCCTCATAATGAATTGTTTGGGGAAAAAAGGAAAAACATCGTGATGTGTATCGTGTATCGCCGAAAGGTCAGAGAACATATTAAAGTAGCCTACTCTGCATGATTTAATTTTTGCATCAGGGAGTGCATTTGCTGTTGCTATAAATTAGTCACGATCTGCCCCATAGTCTGTCTCTTTCACCGGCCCCTACCCACTTCTCCCAGGGCCAGGACAATAACTTTCCTCCCGCTCCCTTAGTGTTCCCCTTTCCCCCAGGCCCTGGATTTCCCCCCGCTCCCTTGTCTCTCCCTCTTGCATCTCGCCAGGTGCCCCTCGTTTGTAATCACCCAGGTGTTGTCAGGTTGTCATTTTCTCCATGTGTATTTAGGTTTTATCTCCTCTGTTCAGTTTGTCAGATCACGACGGGATGGCAAACACAGCAGCACCAATCACATGAGACGTTTACAATTGCCCAATAATCCCTCACCATTGATTAACAAATGATGCTGGTGCTGCTGTGTTTGCCGTCCTGTCTCGTACACAGAATGTGTTCCGTGTGAATCTTGTGGAAAAGTGGAGATATTTTACAAAATATTATATACTAGTGGAGATATTTTACTCCACTTAATATCTTACATATTTTGTATGTTTTCTGCCATAACTTTTATGAGTGGAGTTTTCTATGGCTGTATATGGAATACATGCAATCTATGAAATATCAGCCATTCTAGGGCTATTCCTTCTGCTACCAAGGTAACTATAAAAGAAGGAAGGGTCATCACGTCACCACGTAGTGCGTGAACGTACATTGGTGTCAAGTGTGTGGAAACGTTTGTGTTCGGCCGACATTGAGTTGAATGGGATCAGCCATCATGCCGTAATTTAAACAGGTTATTACCTCAGATTTCAGAATCATCTGCAATTTGTTGCATTGTTAACTATCTTAACGTTTGATATATTGGTTTATGTATATTTCGTCAGATAGCTGGTATATTTTTTTTATTTTAATACAGGCTTCAATAGAACTGTCACCAAAGTCTGGCACCAAGCATTCTGTCTGGTATTCTGACGTGACAACCCTTCCTTAACACTTTAAGGACCAGCCACGGGTTTATACGGGTTTCGGTGCCATGCGTTGTGGACCAGAGGCACGTACTGTATATAGCCGTGGCATTTGTTATTGCTGTTATTCCATTTTAATAACCGGCTCAAGGTCCCCGACCGGCTCTGCAGATCTACCCTCGTCTGTGAAATCGAGAACATGCAACACCGGCCAGATCCTCTTAGGGGCGCCATCGCTCCACTGCAGTATGCCCTGTGGGCGAATGTAAAACTTTTTTTTTTCCAATGGAGTATCATTGTAGCCGGATCCTGAACCAGCACAATGTACTGTGGATCACGTTTCGAATCGCAGATTTCACCATGGAATAATAGGGCGGGCCATACTTTTTTTTTTTTGGAAAATCAATCGAGTGGGGTGTCTAAAATACGTGTTTTTTTGTGGGGAATTCAAATATGGGATTATTTTTACAATTGGATAACTCCTACCTACATTGTTTTGGATTTCAAAATGGCCGATTTGACCATTTTTCACCCCTTGGCCATACATGGATGCCAACATGAATCTTAAGGAAATCCTAACATGCAAGGTGTCTAAATGATGTGTTTCTTAATGGGGAATTCAAATATGAGTTCATTTTTGGGATAGGATAACTCTAACCTACATCATTTTGGATTTCAAAATGGCCGATTTTACCATTTTTCACCCCTTGGCCATACATGGATGATAACATGAATCTGAAGGAATTCCTAACATGCAATATGTCTAAATGATGTGTTTCTTAATGGGGAATTCAAATATGAGGTCATTTTTGGGATAGGATAAATATAACCTGCATAATCTTGGATTTCAAAATGGCTGATTTTACCATTTGAACCCATTGGTATTGTATTACAAAATTGCAAAGATAAAAAATATATGGGAAATCATTTATAATGACAAAGCCATCAAATTTATTAACAAGTGAACTGTATATAACTGGATACAACTCCAAAGA
Source organism: Notolepis coatsorum (assembly GCF_963971535.1). Lineage (NCBI taxonomy): Eukaryota > Metazoa > Chordata > Actinopteri > Aulopiformes > Paralepididae > Notolepis > Notolepis coatsorum. The sequence continues at coordinate 19,431,547 of NC_140167.1, read as the reverse complement.
TCAATAATAATAATACTAACAATAATAAATTGTATTTGTAATGCACACAAACACCTAAGTGCTAAATCTCGATTTCCTGACTTCTTGAACTTTGCCAGGTTCCAATATCTTGATTGGACTCATTCTTGGATGGCAAGATCTCCTACTGTACTGCTTTAGCCACCAACCTACAAACACAAACTTAAAGTCAACGTCAGCCATAAATAGGTGAGCTCTTTCCAGAACTACTCAGCAGAAACCTCTGTAACCATTTTAACAAACGTCTCAATGTAGCCTATTGAGAAAATCCATGGGGCTCCATCAATCATCTATCTTCTTAAATTTGATCAGGTTGCACAAGTCCTGCTTGGATTCATTCTTGGACATCAGCCTCCTGCTGGTCTCCTGAGCCCTGATCCCTCCATCCCTTTTTTCTTATGAAAAGTACTTAGCAGAGGCCTCAGTCACCATTTTAACAACCCTCTCGATGCTTTGTGTGTGGCAAGGCCAGTCGAGAACCTCCATGGGGGTGTTGATGAAGTTCTTCACCTCGGAGGTGCTTAGGGAGCAGGTGAGAGGTGGCTCTGACACATCTTCTGACCAGCTGATTAAGCCACCAATGCTGGAAGCGTCACTATTGATGTGAGGTGTTCTTCTGATCCTGACACAGGAGTCTCCCAGCTGAGTGTCTGGATCCCCCTCTCCCCTGATGGCCAGGATTCTCTCCACCCCCTCAATTCTCTCTTTTTGATCCTCAGAGCACAGCAGTGTTTGGAGGATGGCTTCACTGTGGGCATACCAAGCAGATCTTCTCACAGTTGGCATCACAACATCCAGCACCTCCTTCCTCTGAGACTTGAGGCAGTCCAGCTGAAACAGGATGTGCCTAGGCCCTTCGATCCAGGAGTGCTTGACCTTCATGTTGAACCAACATGGATAATACACTCCAATGATGAATTCCACAATGCATTGTAGATTATTCAGGTTCTTTCTTTTAAGTTGATGCTTCGACACCCAGAGCCTGAGGAGTCTGTTTGCTGTGGTGAGCCAGCGGCTGTGGTTTACCGGTCCAATCTCCAGCAGAGCCAGCCTTGCAGAAAGCACTCCATCCCTGATTGCACAGACCAGCTTATAGCCATAGTGTTGATCAGTTGAGAGATCTTGAATGATCTTCTCAGGCAGCTTGATCAGCGGAGGGCCAAGAAAGATCCTGGTGAAGTTAGGATTGATCTCCAAGTCTGTAACAGAATCAAGGAGCTGTCCTATTGGCCCAGACAATTTGTTGTCTGACAGAGTAGCCCCATCAACTTCAACAATGAGACGGCGCAGTGGAAGTTCACCAGTGTGCAGGTTGCACAACAACCAGACCAGCTTTCTCCCCAGGTGCAGCTCCAGCTTCCGCATTACACCTGCCTTCACTCCAGTGTTGACATTGGTCGAGTCTCCTCCAATGGCCCACAAGGTCTTATCAGAACCTCTCTCTTTCAGCCAGGCAAACAGGACCTTAGCAATCTTCTCTGCATGGGACTCCTCTTTAGTTGCTTTCTCTGGTGTAAAGTGGAACAGATAGTTGCTGCCAGGCTCACTAGCAACACTATAGTGTTCTTCCTTGATCTTTGCAGGAAAAGATTGGTCACTGCCCTCAGCTTCCAGCTTCCCCCCCTCCTCCCTGCACTTCTCCTCAAACTCTTCCCCCAGCTCTTGCATCAACTTTTCTTGTGCTCTCTTAACCTTGTTCTTATCAATCACTTTACTTGTGTCATCTTCTAAGATGAGTTCTGCATCAATCAGAGCTGCAGTTGCTATAGCTGCAGTTGGCCTTAGACCTATGCCATACCTTACACTAGCAAGGGCGATGTTTGGAATCTCATCATAATTTTTCCGTAGCTTTGCTGAAGCTGCAGGGTCAGTTTCAGGAATGAGCTCAACTTCAGGGACTGTAAGGAAGCTCTCAAAATCCTTCCTGGCAACCTTGTCTGCTGCTGCAAAGCTTTCTTCTTTGCCCCTTCTCCTTTTCTCTGCCTTCTTTTCCATCCCCTGCCTTTCCAATGTTTTCACCTGTCTCTTGTGCTCAGGCAGATCAGCTCCAGCCATTTGGTGTGGTCCTTTACTTCCAACCTTTTCCCTCTGTCCCTTGATGTAGGCAATATCTTTCACAGGAATCTTTTTGTCTTTGCTGCAGCAACAGTTAATGTTCAGATTCATGTTGGCATCCATGTATGGCCAAGGGGTGAAAAATGGTAAAATCGGCCATTTTGAAATAAAAAATTATGCAGGTTAGAGTTATCCTATCCCAAAAATGACCTCATATTTGAATTCCCCATTAAGAAACACATCATTTAGACACCTTGCATGTTAGGATTTCCTTCAGATTCATGTTGGCATCCATGTATGGCCAAGGGGTGAAAAATGGTAAAATCGGCCATTTTGAAATCCAAAATTATGTAGGTTAGAGTTATTCTATCCCAAAAATGAACTCATATTTGAATTCCCCATTAAGAAACACATCATTTAGACACCTTGCATGTTATGATTTCCTTCAAATTCATGTTGGCATCCATGTATGGCCAAGGGGTGAAAAATGGTCAAATCGGCCATTTTGAAATCCAAAACAATGTAGGTAGGAGTTATCCGATTAGAAAAATAATCCCATATTTGAATTCCCCACAAAAAAACACGTATTTTAGACACCCCACTCGATTGATTTTCCAAAAAAAAAAAAGTATGGCCCGCCCTAATGGAATAATGGGATTTATCATCAGCCAATGGACATATCGATCTACCAGATGCAGATCAATAACCGGGAAATGCTGGGGGGTATCCCACGGGCTCACGGTAAGACCTTTTTCACCTAAATTACAGCCGGATCGGAGCTTGCTGTGACACGCAAGCAGTCGATCAGTGAATGTGGCTAGTTACACGGACACTGTTATTGGTAATCAATAATACTAAACGACGTCCCCCACCCCCCCCCCCCCCTTTCATGCATACATGCTTTGAGACAGCCCGGATCATATGCAGTTTGAGTTATTTCTTTAGCATATATAAAACGGAAATGCCGTTGAATATAACATTAGCAGCGATTAACCATTTATCTAGCCTCCCAGAAAATATGAGACAAAATCTGCTATATTGCTTATATTCACGACGCTATAAAATGACAACCTATCGATGCATTCTTTTTTTCTTTAAGCCATTTTGAAGGGACGGTTTATGAACTCAATTGACAATGAGAATGGACAGATAGCAATACTATAAAGTATAGATATAGTTGTACAAAAAGACACCGGTCTGTTGACAAACCCTGGTCCTCAACCACTATATTAGACGGGTCCCATCGGTCGCCAAAGTGTTAATAATAATAATAATAATAAATTTTATTTGGCGGCGCCTTTCAGGACACCCATTACAGATCATAGAGCAAATTTAAATAAAAAACACAAGGCAGTTAAAAGTCAAGGTTAACAATAAAACAAGCAACAGGAAGTATAAAAACAGTTAAGTTAAAATAACAAAACAAACAAACAGCAGGGGGTATAGGACAGTGGCAGAGGTTACAGTGAATATGCTAGTTTGAACAAATGGGTTGTCAGTTGAGATTTGAATGTTGATAGTGAGTCAGACTGTCGGATATGTGGGGCCAGTGTTCTTTTATTTGAATCTTTTTACCTTTTCTCCTCTTTTTTTCTATTTTTCTCCCATCCCAATTCCAATGTGCCAATTCTTCCCTCCCCTGTCTTGAACGTTGCTCGCATATGCTCCCCACTGGCCGGTTGTAGGGAGGATAGAAGCCTTGCATCACGTGTCCCCTCCGGTACACGAGGAGGCAGCCTGTCACATCTTTTCACCTGCCAGCGCGGACTCTCATTGGCGAGGTGTAATGTGTGGGAGGCTCACACTACCCCCGCTATTTCCTGTCGCTGCTGGGCAGGCGTCCCCAACCGACCTGTAGGAGTCGCTGTCCACAACGTCCAGATTACCACCCATCGACTTCCACCCGCTAATTCTGCCAATTGAGTTAGTATGACGGCCGGCCCAAGCCGGAGTCGAACCCGGTGTATCTTGCGTTGGTGACGAGCGCAATGTCCGCTGCGCCACCCAGCCGCCCCGGGCCAGTGTTCTTTTATAGTGTCCTTTGTTTATGTTGGTTCAGGTCAGCCTGTCCCCGTTTCCTTTCCCCCTGCCTGCTGTTTACAATAAATATCCCGCTTTGAGTTCAGCATCGTTAGCTCCAGCCTGTTTGTCTGCATTTGGGTCCTCTACTGTACCTCCACACCTTACATGCCACTTGAAACAACGATGTAATGGAAATTAAAAACAAACAATAATATAGCCGCAAGCGGCAAAGAACAGGTTTCAAGTCAAGTCAAGTCATTTATTTATAAAGCACGTTTAAAAACTCAAGAGCCAACCAAAGTGCTGTACAATCAAAGCATATTATCAATGTCATAATATAAAATACACAATACAAAAATAGAAAAAGGCACAACAGGACAAGACAGTACATTAAGAGAATAGGACAACAGTAGGACAAAAACGGATAGGGGAGCACAAAGTACAATATAGCACACGGGACAGAGGAGCACAAGAAGAGATACTGTACAAGGGGGAGGGGGCATGGGAGTGTGTGAGTTAGGGTGTGGGAGAATCAGGGTTTATTGAAGGCTAGGGAATAAAAGTGGGTTTTTAGACGGGCCTTAAATGTCTCCAGCGAGGGGACAGATCGGATCTCTCTTTTTGAGTCTGGTGTGGGGGGGGAACCAGCCGAGCCTGGTTGGAGGATCTTAGTGACCTGGGTGCTGCGTAGGGGGTGACGAGCTCTGTGATGTACAGGGGTGCTGCACCCGATTGTGCCTTAAAGGTCAGGAGGAGGATTTTGAAGTCTATTCTAAGTGGGACTGGGAGCCATGTAGGCAGTGCCGTCTGGGAGAAATGCAAGGCCCTGTGTGAGATTTAAATGTGCGAGGCCCTGCGCGAAATGTTTTTATTAATTAATAATTAATTAATTAATAAAAAATGTTTGCCTTCAATTTCCTAAAAATATTAAATCAGGTTGTCGTCTCCATAGGCGCCGATTTATGTTCCTGCCAGTGGGTGCTCAAAACAGTTGAATGCCCTACTAAACTTTCTGCAAAAACCATAGCCTACATCAGGGGTCGATGTAAAAAGTAAACGGTCCATTGAAACCAATAGCATATATCTGCAGAGCCGCAGAGCCCGGAACAAGTCAGACACATTCACGTGTCTACACTATTCTACAAACTGTGTCAATAACATAGTATAGCATGTAAATTAGAAGTAGAAATGAGGTCACAGTGTTCAGTATAGACATATGTACAATGTTCGATGCAGAATAGACGTAACTGAGTTACCATATAATATACAATACTATGCAGTGTACTAATATGAGTGGGGGGGGGGGGGTTGGGTAGGAGGGGTGGGTGGGCGACACTGTACAACTGTACAAACAAAACTGTACATTGGATTATTGACATGACCACGTGTCTAAACTATTCTACAGAAGATTATCTGAGGAGAACTCCATATATAGAATTAAGAAAGCTGATTGGACCAACGTATTATTAGAATAATGTGCTACTATTGGGGGAAATCAGAGTATAAATAAGAATGTAGAGGAGAGAGAGAGGAGGCCAGCCCACCGACCCGTCCCCAGGGGGTCAGGCTGAGCCTCCATCCATCCACCAGAGAATGTGCTGTTATACATGTGAGTAGAATCATGGACTCATTCTTGTTGGTTAGAATAACAATAACATGTACAGATTCCTACCTTAGACCAGGTTGTGCCCATGTGTATGGCTTAGTACATTCTCGTTTCATACATAACATGACTACTATTTATGTGCAAAACTGTCTTGATGTGAAGAAGCCACCGTGTCTGGGCTATTTGACTATATAAACCTCATCAACCCTTTTGTACAAAGCATGTATTATGATGAATAATTCCTGTATGTAACTGATGCCTTATCCACCTTTGGCCCTTTGGCAAATAAATCAGTTTGGACCATAAGTTCCTCTTTTGTCTGGCTACACAAGTTATTTCTCATCTGACTAAAAGTCAGGGGAGGACCATGTTTCTATCACTCTCCTTTTCCTCCTTCCGGGTGGCAACCTCATTGTGCTGTAAATAACCTTAGGTATTGTATAGAATATACGACACACACATTTTGTACATTTGTAGTGCCCCTTAGTGGTAAATTTGTATGTCGTTTTTAGGGTATGTTTCGAGTAGTTATCTGGACATATCCTGCATATTTGGCTATGTCTCTGGCTGACAAGTGTGCCCAGAGTCATGGGTAACCCTGAGCTAAATGTATAGAGGATGTCAGAGCATTCCATAGTAAGCGGATTTCTAAAGGTATAACAAAGCAGTAAGAGGGTGAACATTGACCTTTCCATCACAGCAGATTCCTCCTGAGCAACGTCAGAAGGATCCGCCCCTTCCTGACAAAAGAAGCCACCCAACTCCTCGTCCATCAAGTTTATACTAGGTCGGATAGTACAGCAAAGTTACGTCCTATTCATCAATCTCACAATATTTGCTAACGTGACATTTTACTGGGTTCAAACTGACACAAAATGTTGATTTATTCATTATGATCCGTTTGAAAATTAGAAATATAGGCCTCTCTCTTATACATGCCTCCTCCTAATACAAGCCTGGTATCCACTACAGTTGAAACAAATACAAGCCGGGGTTACTATTAGAGGAATTACGGTATTCTATATATTTTTTAAAGTGACATATAAAAACGCCACTGTGCGTGCGTGCACGTGTGTGTGGGGGGGCCTCCACAAGAATCTGGCCCAGGGGCCTCTGAAGTCTTAATCTGGCCTTGCCCAGATCGATCAGTTTGTCAACCAGTCTGGTCGAGACTATGGTGTTGAAAGCTGAACTATAGTCAATGAACAGCAATCTCAAATAGCCCCCCTTCTGACTTTCAAGGTGGGAAAGGGTGTTGTGCAGTACCTGGGAGACCGCATCGTCAGCAGGCACGTTGAAACTTTAAATCGGTAGGGGGTGCGGCCTTTGAGATTTTTTTTGCGCAGTGGAGAAAAACAGAGTCGGGACACATTTCCTTTAGTCTAGCCTGTACCCCCCAGACATGTTGCTGGCCCCGTCAAAACAGTATCCTATCAGCCTCTCCATGGGCAGGTTGAGGCGTAAAAGAATGTCTTTTATACACAAAAACAGTGTCTCGGCTGTTGTGTCTGGGACGGGCATTGTAAAAACCCCAAAAGAAGTTCTGAGCTTCCAAGTTGTCATCGGCGAACTGTATATTACACGAGAATTGTTCTTTTCCAGTGACATCAGTGGTTCCGTCAGCGCTCAAGCCAAAGAATGGGCTTTTGGATGCTTTGCCTCTAATTTGTCGCTGAATATCATGGGCAAACAGCTGTAAGATTTCGTTTTGGATGTTGTTGGACATCCAGTTGTCTCTCTTTTGGAGCCAATTCTTCAACTCGGGATCAGACTCGGTGCGCACTCTTTCCATCATCAGCTGCCATAACACCCCATCCCTATTTGCATCACCCCTCAGTGGAAGCCCCTAGCGCCCGAGGGGGGGTATAGGGGAACAGACTCAGTTAACTCTTCAATACCTGATGCTGAGGCTGAACCTGTCGTCTCTGTCTCTCTCTGACGTTTATCAGATTTAGTTGGACTGTCACTGGGACCGGCGGGACGTTTCGAAAAGAAATCTGATATTTTTCTTTTCTGCAAGTGAGACATTCTGTGCTAGCAAAGTCTGACTACTGGCTAAATTCGACTGACTGCGCAAGCACTGTATCACAGCTCAGTGGTTCGTGGCGCGTGGGATGGGCGGGAGACGGGAGGTGAATACAATTAGTTGTTTCACCTGTCATTCAATCAGTCTGTGACTGTCTGTCATCACTCGAAAATCTACTCTGCTGCAATCTTGTTGGTTTTACTAGTATGATTGTGTACGTACAGTAGTGTAATGAATGAATGAAAACTTTATTTAACAGATTGGAGAATGGCTACAATACAGTACGGCTCAATACACACAATATTAAAATGGTGAAGTGCTTTGAGCAGGATAAACTTATAATATACAGTGTTACAGTTATACAGTTACAGTATATAATATACAGATATATAAATACTGTCAAAATAAAAATAAAACATTACAAAAAAAAAAAAAAAATGATATAAAACAAAAAAAAATGTCTTTGCAATAACTGAGGGGGGGGGGGTGCTACCGCACCCCCGCACCCCCCCTTCCAACGTGCCTGGTCGTCAGTGGACTTGTTTGTCCTGTATGCAAACTGCAATGGGTCCATGTTACTAGGGAGGGAGGCACAGATGTAATCATTGACCAGCCTCTCAAAGCATTTCATGACCACACAGGTGAGTGCCACCGGTCTGTAGTCATCTAGGCCTGCTGGGGAGGAGTTTTTTGGTACAGGGATTATAGTGGACACCTTGAAGCAGGCAGGGACCACAGACTCGGCCAGGGATAGATTGAATATAGTGGTGAACACCGGGGCCAGCTGATTTGCACAGGACTTGAGTATTCGTCCTGTTATCCCATCTGGGCCTGCATCTTTCCTAGTGTTTACCCCCATGAACGCTCTTCTCACGCTGTGTCCCGTCAATGAGAGAGTGTGTGTCCCCCCCGTGCGGATGAACCCCCCCCCCAAGGGTGAAAGGTTCATAAATGGCTGAAAAGTTTGTAAACAAAGATTTTTTTAATTCACATAATAGGAAGCACAGGGCCCCGTTCCCCGTACGTGGCTAACTGAGTTAGCCGGATAATCTTCAGGATAACTTGACATAAGTCAGCCTCTTTGGTTCCATGTAGCAGGTTTGTCTAAATCACTATGGCAACAGATTGAACTTTGAACCTGCTCCAGCGCAGGTTTATTTCAGTTCGCTGGATAAACTGGCCACTCCCTCGCAAAGAAAAGCCAGCTCCCTTCCTCACAGATCTCATTATACCATTCTGAATTATGTTTTTGTGTTTCGTTTTTCTAGAGGGGGCTTTTGTCCTAAATAATGCACGTCATAGCTATACGGCCCTTGCAAGTCGCGACACATGTGGTTATTTTAACAACGGAGCATTGCAAATGTGAATCCCGCAGGGATATTTTTAATGAATGAAACCGGGCGTTTGGCTCTGATTCGTTTCATATTCTCCGCTGTGGATGTATTTGCTTAACCGGAGCGCCCGGATTATGTTTCATTCAAGCATAAATTGAAGCGTCTTTACGCGTGGATTGTGGATGTGAATTGCAAGGAATCTGAATCTGTGGATTGTTGAATTGTATCACTGTCACTCACATGTTATTGTGATATTGTAACTGGGATTAAAATGTCTGAGGAGATGCGCTGTTTGACGGATTTGATGACGTGGCCTTGAGAAAAGTGAATGAGCAATTGCAAATGTTATCTGATGATGAACAAGAGGGTGATGAACATGACTGGTATGAACCAAAGGTTAATCAATTCAATGCATGTATGGATGATGTCCGAAACAGATTAAAACCTGATTAATAGTGAAACTGTTAATAGCCTCCAAGCCTCTCTGACACCGTTATTTCGGGAATCGCGCTTTGAAAACGTTGGGAACCATGTATTTTATATAGTACATGAATCGATACCTAAGCGCATACGGCGGTGACATCGTGCAGAATAATGCCACTGAAACATGATACAATAAATTACACTATATATGAACCAATATTATGACACCTGGCCGTGTGTCGAAGTGTCCTTGAGCAAGACATTTAACCCCTAACTGCTCCCGATGAGCAGGTTGGCACCATGCATGGTTCGGTTGCCTCTGCCGTCGGTGTGCATGTGTGAGTGAATGGGTCAATGAAAGGCATAAATTGCATACGTTTTTCAAACAGTGTTCAATTGTCTTCCAACAAGATCATCTGCAAACAAAATCACTTGACGATCAGTCCATTGATCAAGTTAATATATTGTCACTACTGTTAATAAATAATACGTTATTTTAATTTTTCTACTTAAGACCGAAGCTTGTAACAGATACTTGAGTAAAATCATGGAATTAATGTAAAATCAACACAAAGAAAGTATATTTAGATTCAAAGACTATTTTAATAGCTTTCTTTGAATACAGTTTCTCTCCTGTGAAATACAAATGTTCAACAAAACCATCAAAATTGACTCAGCTAGACCGCTTTCTTATATTATATTGAAAATGTTCCACTCCATAGATTAATCTAGATAAAAAATAATTAACGCTTTAAATTATTTAAATTAATCTCCAGAGTTAAAGCATTAATTTTGACAGCCCTAGTTATTTTACAATACAAAAAAGATACACTCTGGTCTGACATACAGTATCTCTGTTTGCTTGTTCGTAAACTTTTCTACCTAAAAGTTTTACTAAAATAAGTTTCTGACAACATTTTGGCCATAATATGGACACTTTAACACGTTGAGTGCCACGGGTCCGGTGCCCCGGAACCCTGTTGCGTGCCACCACCCACTTCAATGATAGAGCTCTCATATTTGCGAACGCATTAACTATATCTTAAATTATGGCTATGTGTATAATATGGCCGTCGCTTATCAATGACTTGTTTGCAGTCAACATTGTCGAAACGGATTGTTTTTTAATCGGTTCATTTCCGTTTTATACCATTTTGAAAAACACTTGTTTCTTGGAAGTTTCAGAAAATTTCAGAAGATTCTGTGATAATCACCCTTTACTGGAATACACTGGAATACACAAAACACGTTGTAATTCTTCTGCCTATTTATGAATAGTTTTCAAATAAATGCTAGATTATCGATAGTATATGTGTACTTATGCACGCTATAGAAGCGGGCTGAAAAATCGATTATCTTATTTCCTGATCGCACACACACACAGACACACACATACACACATATGGCACACGCTGATATATAAAAATAGCTCTGATTATCCCAAGACTGGTAAAATAGATTCCTTACCTCAGATCAGATGTTCTCCAAAAAGATTATTCCAATTCCTGATCGCCATTCCAAATATCGATCGCGTTTATTGATCCAACGCTGGGTACTGGAAACACACATTTTCCGCTGTTCTGAGGGTGGGCGGTGACTTCGATCGTCTCCGGTTAAGAATGGTAAATGGCTGCATTTATATAGCGCTTTTATCCAACGCGCTATACAATTTCTTCCTCACATTTTTACCCATTCACTCACCGACGGCAGAGGCAATCATGCAAGGTGCCAACCTGCACATCGGGAGAAATTAGGGGTTAAGTGTCTTGCTCAAGGACACTTCGAGATGCTGCCCGGGAGGAGCGGGAATCGAACCGGGAACCTCCGGATTATACTGTAGGTCCTGGTCGTTGTAAACTGCGACTCCTACTGGTCGGTCGGGGCGCCTGTTCAGCAGGGAGGGGATCTGGGGGAAATAGCGTGAACCTCCGCACACGTTACGTTCCCCCAGTGAAACTCCTCGCTGTCAGAAGAAGCTCTGCACATGTTACGTTCTTACTGCAGCTGCTAGAATATTGATGACAGAATGGCCAACAACGTTTACAGCACTAGTCAATCAATCAATCAATCAGTGTAACTGCTCGCTGTCAGGTGAAAAGAAGCTCAGCGCGCGTTACGTTCCCCGAGTGAAACTGCTAGCTGTGAAAAGAAGCGGCTGGCGACTCCACATGTATCGGAGGAGGCATGTGGTAGTTCTACAGCACCCTCCCCAGGCCGACAGCGGGGCAGTGCGTGCAACAACCAGGAAGGGAATTGGCATAACGACTCAATTGGGATGGGTGAAAAAATACAGAAAAGCCCAAAAATAAATAGAACATAACGAAATATATATAAATAATGTTTGCCTAGCTCCTAAAGATCCACCGTCTCTAGCTAGTAGCTAACGTGATGCAGATTCACATTTTTACCTTCCATCCCCAGGTTGGGAATCCATCCTGCCTGCCTGTGGACTCTGGATGAACAATTGGAGAAATCGAAGAGGGAAGTTTGTCTTTCTCCTCATAGCTACTCTCCTCATCATCGTCATGATGATGTTGCAGATGTCCAACACAACCCCACGCCTAGTCCAATCCTTTTTCCCCAGACAGATCTCTGCCGCCACCATCACCCCGCTTTGCCCCAGACAGATCTCTGCCACCACCATCACCCCGCTCAACAACACCAAACATCTGCTGGTGTCAGCCTACATGGACCAGAGGGTGAGGGGTTGGGATTTACGTATCATCGCTATATTCTCGATAGCATCGGTCCAGCCCCTCAGCTGTTTTTACTGCTGCACGGACCACTGGTCAGGTGGGACTCCAGCTAAGATCATAGTACACGAGGAACACTTTGGCTTTGCCTTTGTGACTACGGACGTCATGTGTCGGATACCCCCGACCTGCAACGCCACACACGTCACCCTGTCGCCCTCCTCAGACGACGGGCAGTGGGTGAACCAGACCTTCCTCCCCATAGGGAACCAGGAGGCCAGGGGGAAGCAGGAGGAAGGGTTCCAGTTTAACTTCACCGTCTGCATCTCAAACCTCTTTGGGGGATACAACAACGTGCTTCAGGTTACACAAGCCCTGGAGATGTACAGGTCAGCACCTAGCAACGTGCGTGCGTGTGCGTGTGTGTGTGAGAGAGAGAGACCAAAGGTTAATTTGTTTTTATAATGAAACACACAACCAATAAGGTGAATTGAGTTTGGCTGAAACCATTATTGTCCCCAGGGGATAAATTGTGTCATTGTTGACACCCATCACACGACATAGAGGAAGAAATGAAAAAATCAATAAGAATCCAAAACTAGACAATACAAAATATTAGAAACAAGTCAATCAATGAATAGAATGATGAAAAGTCAAAATCATATAAGTCAAAATGATATATACAAAGCACATAATTATTTGAGTATGTATAGAATATTTGATTTTATCTGATTTTATTAGGAAAATTACAAGTATCATACATAACATTGAAGTATCATGACACTGTACTCCAGAGGATTGCACTTAAAAGCATTACTTAAAACTAGGGATGTCCGATATTATCGGCCGACCGATATTATCGGCCGATATCGGCAGTAAAATGTGATATCGGAAAATATCGGTATCGGTTTAAAAACAAACAAAACAATAACAATATTTGTTATATATATATCCATTGAAATTATTAGTTACCTGAAATTATTCAGTTTTTTGGATGGGGAAACCCTGCATATATCGGTATCGGTTGATATCGGTTGATATCGGTATCGGAAATTAAGAGTTGGACAATATCGGAATATCGGTATCGGTAAAAAAGCCAATATCGAGCATCCCTACTTAAAACACTTATTTCCAAAGTGGTCCTCGATGGAAAACATAAAAACACAATAAAACACAATAAAAACAATAAAACAATCAAAACAAACACAATCAAAACACAATACAACAAGACATAAAATACATTTCATACCCTGCACTATACTAAGAGAAGGTGGAAAATCTTTACAATCTCCAATCCTACACTTCTTCCCAAAGAAGCGCCTTTACTTTTGTTTTAAAAAAAAAAACACTTTAGGGGCGCCGGGTAGCGCAGCGGACTAAGCGTCTGTCTACCACCACAGAGACAGTGGGATAGAATCCAGCTGTGGTGCTTCCGGGTTGGCCGACCGTCCATACTAACACAATTGGCAGTGTTAGCGGGTGGGAAACCCGGTGAGGGTGGGTCCTGGTCGTTGTAAAACAGCGACTCCTACAGTTCGGTCGGGGCGCCTGCACAGCGAGGGAAGAATCTACGAGAGGTAGTGTGACCTTCCACACGTTACACTCTCCCAGTGAGAGTCCGCACTGCCAGGTGAAAAGAAGCGGTGGGCTGGCTACACGTGTGTCGGAGGAAGCATGTGATAGTCTCCGCCCTCCCGGACCGACGGTATGGGGGTAGAGCGCGCAGCGACCAGGAAGGGGATTGGGAATTGGCATAACGACTAACATTGGGATGGGAGAAAAACGGGAAAAAGAAGGACACTTTATAAAAATAAAACACTTTAGGCTTAGCGTGCATATGAATAAGGCTTACATGGATTAATCCCTGACTGAACTTGTCCAGACTGTTGGGCGTAGGTCGAGTGGTGATCTACAACACCAGCTGTGGGCCTGAGCTGGACCGCCTCCTCCACGGCTACAGCCAGGAGGGCTTCGTGGAGATGGTGCCCTGGCCCATCGACCAGCATCTCACCCCGTCCAAGGGCTGGCTCCACTCGCAGCACGGAGGAGACCTGCACTACTACGGCCAGATGACCACACTCAATGAGTGTATATATAGATCCATGGACCGGTCCCGTTATGTAATGTTGCATGACATAGATGAGATCATAGTGCCTTATAAACACGACAGCCTGATGCCTCTCATGGACATGCTCCAGCAGCAACATCCAAAGGTAGGAACGTGTGTGTGTGTGTGTGTGTGTGTGTGTGTGTGTGTGTGTGTGTGTGTGTGTGTGTGTGTGTGTGTGTGTGTGTGTGTGTGTGTGTGTGTGTGTGTGTGTGTGTGTGTGTGTGTGTGTGTGTGTGTGTGTGTGTGTGTGTGTGTGTGTGTGTGTGTGTGTGTGTGTGTGTGTGTGTGTGTGTGTGTGTGTGTGTGTGTGTGTGTGTGTGTGTGTGTGTGTGTGTGTGTGTGTGTGTGTGTGTGTGTGTGTGTGTGTGTGTGTGTGTGTGTGTGTGTGTGTGTGTGTGTGTGTGTGTGTGTGTGTGTGTGTGTGTGTGTGTGTGTGTGTGTGTGTGTGTGTGTGTGCACTCATATGTCGGTGTGCATGCAGAGATGGCCAAAAATAAACAACAAAATACCTGCAGAAAGTAATATATTTAACTAGAAGGGCACTCGAGAGAATTACTTCCCACATGCTACAGCACATGTCGACCTGTAAACCTATTTCGGAAAATATCAGGTAGACTGTGGAGACACATTATAATGATGTGTGGTCTTGCAAAGTAGTTCCTATCCCCACCTAGCCTCCTTCAGTAGCTCCTATCACCACCTGGCCTCCTTCAGTAGCTCCTATCACCACCTGGCCTCCTTCAGTAGCTCCTATCACCACCTAGCCTCCTTCAGTAGCTCCTATCACCACCTGGCCTCCTTCAGTAGCTCCTATCCCCACCTAGCCTCCTTCAGTAGCTCCTATCCCCACCTAGCCTCCTTCAGTAGCTCCTATCCCCACCTAGCCTCCTCATTAGCTCATATCACCACCTGGCCTCCTTCAGTAGCTCCTATCACCACCTAGCCTCCTTCAGTAGCTCATATCACCACCTAGCCTCCTTCAGTAGCTCCTATCACCACCTAGCCTCCTTCAGTAGCTCCTATCACCACCTAGCCTCCTCATTAGCTCATATCACCACCTAGCCTCCTTCAGTAGCTCCTATCACCACCTCCTTCAGTAGCTCCTATCACCACCTGGCCTCCTTCAGTAGCTCCTATCACCACCTGGCCTCCTTCAGTAGCTCCTATCACCACCTAGCCTCCTCATTAGCCCACTATAACAGCATTAGAAAATAATAATACATTGTTTAATTAGATCTCAAGTGTGTGTCTAATCTTCTTGGGGAATTCATACATAATACATAAACTTTACTTGATCATATTTTCTATTTTATCTATATTTGCATGTTTCCATCTCCACACTCTATCTGTTTCTTGTAGGTAGATGTGTTCCTCTTTGAGAACCATATCTTTCCCAAGGAGCAGTTTGAGCCAAGTGGAAGGTTCCACCTGCCCCAGTGGGAAGGGGTGCCGGGCGTCAATATCCTGGAGCACGTTTATAAAGAGGAGCCAGACAGAACCAAATACCAGCCTTTCAAGATGATAGTCAAGCCGAGGTAAACTCCTATTGTTGTTTATGAAGTGATAGCAACAGCAATCGCCTCTGAGGTAGTTCCGGTTCAGGCAGACTTGAGGCGATCGCTGCCACATGTATTTCCGAGGTTTTCCAAGTAATTTCAGAGTAATTTCGCAATGATGAATTATACTGACCAAAATAAACAGTGTGGCACTGTGACTTGTTTTAACGCTTTTTTGCGGTTTTGCCAAAAGGCTGGTAATGGTGCACTGAGTGGTTGCCACGTTAACTAAGTGGAAAAAGAAATGTTGGAAAAAGTGGGAAAAAAACAATGGGTCTCATTCCCGAACGGATTTACGACAAAGAATTTCCTCTCAGGCAAATTTAAGACATACTGTATTAGGGCTAGTAGCACGATTCCCCAAATGTTTCTGAGATTGGATTTGGCCGTGGCTGAGAGCAGAATTTAAGAGTGCTGAGGAGCACACTTATGATTGATTGACTGATTGAAAATTGTATTAACTTGACAGACTGTATTCTCCATGTTCTTAATGGCTTTATTTGGGAGGAATCATAGTGATTCCTTCATGTCAATGCTACAGGCCTCCTTAATTACTTAATTACTCCTTAATTAATTAATTACTTAATCATAATTAAAATAAATATGACAATAATTGTACGATAAGAAATTACGCATTTGATGTCGGAAAAATAAATAATATGGATTCATCTGATCACAGGGCAGCTGGATTAACCATATCTGAACCAGCTATTTTGGACAAATGTATAATTACTTTAATTACTCGGATATTCAAACACAATTATGCAATTATTGTGAAATGATTGAAAATAATAATTATTTAATGCCTTCTGTGGAATTTATATTTCTTATTTGTTACATATCTGTTTTAATGATTAATTATACATTTGAAAGAATGCAGGTCAACATGCAATATATCCCATTGATTGGCATACAATGGGACAGACCTTTGTTTGATCTAGCTATAAACCTGCATTCCTTCGAATATATCATGAATCAATTAAACTGATTATGTAGCCTACTATACACTATAACACTGAAATGACAGTGGATAAATAAATAAATAAGAACTAAAGCTAATCGCGTGGAAATAGACTGCATTCATATTCCATAAGTCTTGTGTGCGCCAGCATAAGTGTCTAATGAATGAACAGTAGGCTTATATTATTCTAATTACTTGTTTCATTAGGATTTAGTAGATACTATATATGCTCTGCCCTATACAGTACAAGTACAGTACACATATTAAGGCCGCCAGAGTCGGGCAGCGGACTGTGGTGGACTGTATCTGCGATCTCCAAATAAAACAAGTCATAGAATAATATAAGCCTATACTGCGTTCATTCATTACGCGTGTAGGCTATACAGTACTGCACGCGTGTGTGTGTGTGTGTGTGCGTGCACTGCGGCAGGTGCACCACGAGCTGTATATATGATGACAATACATTAATCTAATCTCATTTTGATCGGTCGCAAAGCGCTTCCGCATTGGGCTATTGCACGGCTGCACCATTAGTTGCCTTATAAGGAGCTCTGGAGGCATTGTTTTGTATGCAAATGACCTGAACAGGGATGCGCGTTCATGTTTCAGAATGCATCTCAGCTGTGATCGTTTGAGCCACTTAAGACATCTTCCCCACACGTTGGGGACTCAGAGTGAACTTGTCGTCGATTCTGTCTCAGTCGGTTCCAAGATAAGTCTTTCAAGAGAACTCTTTGGAAAATATTCGGGAATGAGACCCAATGACTACACATTAGGGCTGCTAAGGATTTGGATGGTCGACTAGGATTGGCCAAAATTTGCCGTTAGTCGACTATTGGTCGACTTAAAAAAATATATAAATATTTTTAAACCTTTTTTTTCTTTTTTCTTTCTTTTTTTATCATTCCATTTGGGCTGTGGGGGGTGCTTAATCTGTCTGAAGGAGTCGACTGAAAGCTTCTTGTCCTCTGCAAAAGCATGCAATTGGTCCACTGATGGATACATCTTGATATTTGTCTAGTCTAGTGTGTTCATTAGATGGGTGAAATCCTCTTTCAGTGCCTCTGTGCCTGTTTTCGTAGGCAGTTAGCCTCTGGTATGCATGCCATTAGCGTTAGCCACGCTTCTAGGCCTCTTTTCTTTTGGAAAGAATGATAAATTTTTTTTTTTAATTAAATAAAAATTATTCTATTCGACTAAGAGGTTGGCCAGTCGACTACGGCTCCTTTATGACCGATTAGTCGACTAATCGATTAATAGGGGTCAGCCCTACTACACATACAGACGTATGAGAGAGTCTTAGATACGGACCCATTCAAAGAGATGAGAGGGGTCAAGCCTTGTTAGTCTTGTTAGTACTTCTTACTGAAATGGTGGCAGAGTGAACTGACTTCTCTTTAGACAGACTTTGGTAGTATAAATGTATGCAAATTAGGTACAATCATGTCCCATGCGATCAGCAGGGATTTGCATGTATTATACAATGGCATGCAAATTTCTTGATTCTGATTGGCTGAAACACTTCTTTCAGACGTTATTTCTCATAACACACTCCACGTGATCCCAGAACCCGCCCACAACCGAATAACTTTTTTTTCCGAATCACTCCGCCGTTCGTGTTTTTATAAATGAAACCAAGATGGCGGACAATAATCTTTATGTATGGATGTTAATATCGTCATAACGACTCATTCAAAAACGATAAAGTCACGTGGAATGTGTTAGTTGCTTACACAATGTTGGATTATGTAATTGGTTGGTCATGACAGATGGCATTCGTTGTAGAACCTCCCTCTCCTTCAAAAGGACACTTCACTTCACTGTTAATAAAATTTTCAATCAACCAATCAATCAAATAACAACCGCTAACTTCACTGTTAGATGGCATGCTTTGTAGCAACCTATGTATAGATGTAGCACTGTCTATCTGTATGTCATATATGTTATGATGCATTGAAAATGGGGGACCCTGATGTAAACAAGACGAAAGTATTTCTCTTTATGAATGGATGTATTGATATCGTCATAACGACTCATTCAAAAACGATAAAGTCACGTGGAATGTGTTAGTTGCTTACACAATGTTGGATTATGTAATTGGTTGGTCATGACTCATTGTGAAACAAAATATAAATCACAGGAAGTGTGTTGTTAGATGGCATTCATTGTAGAACCTCCCTCTCCTTCAAAAGGACACTATCATTTAACTGTTAACACATTGGTCGCCAAAAAACGGCGTAAGTCGTTATTGCCCGCCATGCGTTGAACGCCAACAACGGCGTAAATCGTTTTTGGGATCAATATAAAAAAATATAATTCATCCAGCCTCCCTCCGGACTGCAGCGGCACCCTGTATGAGATTGCAACGCCTCAATACCGCCACCTGGTGGATGGTCGGGCGAGTTACTCTCGCCAAAACCGGAAGTGGCGATCGGTGCGTCGAGGAAATCCCTCCGGCAGTCATATCTTGTTACGTGGATCCAGACAAACACTCTAGTGCATTGGGATCGCTTTCGAAATGCAATAATCTATATAATTTCTGCATTTATTGCGCCATACAAACCGGAAATGGATGTAGGAGATCGACGTCAAATAATTGGGATATTTTTCCTCCAGTCTCATCGGCGAACGGTAAGAGGAATATAACGTTATTTTCAGCCCGATTGTTTATTAACACATTAACACATTGGGCACCATAAACGTCGTACAACGTGTTTCAAAGTCATGCGAATTCTGCCAATCCACGGCGTACGACGTTATTGAGATCATATTTAATTTTTTCGCCATGGTATTCATAATTCCCTCACCCAGCCTCGGCTGATACAGTGGGAGCCTGCACAACTCTGCAACGCTTCAATACTGCCGCCTGGTGGATGATCGGGCGAGTTACAACCGGAAATGGATCTCTGGTGATCTCCGTGCATCTGGGAAATGCGTCCGGCACTCACATATTGTTGCAGGACTCTAGACACACATCCGTGTATATGGATCGCTGCCATAACTCAATAATCGATATGATTTGGGCGTTTATTATTATTATACAAACCGGAAATGGATCTAGTAGATCGGCGTCAAATAAGTGGGATCTTTTTCCTCCAGTCTCATCGGCGAACGGTAAGGACAGTAACGTTACTTTCAGCGTGTTTGTTTATTATTATTAATGCAAACTGCTCTGATCAATATATCACCCATACTACATAAAGCATTTACTGACGATCACGGAATTATAAACGACCCCCCCCCCCCGTTCATCCACGCATGATGAGTCATAACGTTTAGGATCATGTACAGTTGAAATTTTTTATATAGTGTGTATCGGCAACAAACGGCAGTTGATAATCTATATATGCGTTTATGCCTATAACTCACGTTCTAGGAATTACTGCAGAAAACGATAAAAACATATTTATATTCTAGACGGTATTTTCGTATGAATCTATGAATGAAAAAGTATAACATTCCTACATCCTGAACGATAGATAATCGATGTTGAATGGGCCATAGTAATGTCAATGTTTATTTGAAAACTATTCATAAATAGGCCGAAAAATTACAACGTTTTTGTGTATGCCAGAATATTCCAGTAAAGGGCAATTATCACGGAATCTATATATTTTCCTGAAAAACTAGGGCTTTTCAAAATGCTATAAAACGGAAATGAATCCGTCTCGACAATGTTGACTGCAAACAAGTCATTGATAAACGACGGGCAGATTAGACACATAATTTAAGACAGATTATGCGTTCACAACGCTATCATTGAAGTGGGTGGCGGCATTCAACCATGTTTTGACCATGTTATGGCCGGTAATCAAAGTGTTAAGGGGAGACCACCCACCTAAAATACAATTTTCCTGATTTTGGGGCAATTTTGAGATTTTTGTATAATGTTGCCCCTTTAAAATAAAATATACAAACAATTATAGAACATTAAACCAATCAAAATCAGACATACAAATATGTATGCCACATTTTCTAATATAGAACAATAACAAATATACAAACATATAGAACAAATCAAATATCAATAAAACAACTAATATCAATAAAACAACAAACGGAGACATCTCAGAGAAAACTAAAACGTGCTCAAAAACAGCACGACATTCCATACACTAATACTCTAATACTCCTCATAACCACTAGACAAAGACATTCCAAATCAACACATAACCCAACACAAGAACCCATTCATTAGACACAGATTAGACCCAACCAAAATCAATCTCTTTCTGCATTACAGCCCCTCTTAGTCTCCTCTTGAATCCCACCTTACTGGTAATTGAAACCAAATACTGTGGAAGTCTATTCCAGTAGGACATTGCCCTGTACAATACAGTTTTCTTTAAGGCTTCAGTTCTGGGTCTCGGCAGGGCGAACCGACCCCTCAAGGCTTGTCTAGTGCCATAGCCATGACCATCACTAATAAGCACCAGCTGCAAAAAGAGGCACACAGGTTTATTTAAAGTATAAATATTTCTCATAAACAAAATAAGACTACACACTAGTCTCTCATTGACTCTCATCCATGACAGTTCCTTGTGCATTTTTTCAACACTGTTTCTAATTGAGCTATGCAATGCAAGTCTTGCAGCTCTATTTTGAGTAAGCTGTATTTTATTTAAGTCTTGTTTAGATGCATTTGACCAGATTGCTCGACAATAGTCCAGATGTGACAAAACTAGTGATTGTATATGACTTGCTTGGTAGCTGTGGCAGTTAAAAAATAGGCATTCCGTCTAATAATTGAAATACTTCTGCTCATTTTTGTTACAATATTGTTAATGTGAGTTGACCAAGAGAGTGTTTCATCTAGTATAACTCCAAGCAATCTGGCCTCCTTAACTTGTTCAATATCTGCACCCTGCAAAGACATATTTATATTTCTCTCTCTGAGCATGCTTTGAACAAATAATTAGACATTTTGTTTTGGATGCATTTAGTTTCAGCTTATTTACCGTGACCCATTCAGAAATCTGCATTAACTCGCTTTGAAGAAGACTGCTGAGGTCTTTGGCATTGCTTGCCGAAGCATATATTGTAGTGTCATCTGCATAAATGGAACTGCTTGCATTTTTTTTTTAACTATGTGGCATATCATTTACAAATATTGAATATAATAATGGTCCAAGGCAACTTCCTTGAGGAATGCCACATTGTAGCGTTTTAACGCTTGGTAAAGTTCCATTAAACAGGACACATTGTTGTCTCATGAATAAGTAATTTCTCATCCAGTTAGTAGCTGAGTGTTCGAAACCATAATGAACTAGTTTTGTAAGCAGCAGTTCATGATCAATGAGATCAAAAGCTGTGCTAAAATCTAACAGTACTGTACCAACTACCAACTAATAATTGTTGACAGTTGATCTTACATTACGGTACTGACCATTTGAACGGGGACTCAGACATTTGCAATCGTACATTTTTTATAATTTTATAATTTGCCACATACACTTATAGAATATACAGTATGCACTGCTTTATCATGACACATGTAATATGGTCAGACTTGTGGTAACAAATGGCAACAAATTTGAATATTCAAATACATGTAAATCAAAGCAATTGTAGCTTGTATTACTATAATACTAATGAAAGGTTGATACAATATATATATATATATATTTTTTTTAAATATATTGCTTTGTGTGCCAACTTGCACATGCATACACAAATTAGTCATAATATGAACGTGTTCTTAAGCCTGCCAATGCTTGGGTATGTAACTTACAGGGCAGTGGACCAGACGTCAGTGCACGGCGTACTCAAGAACTCTGGGCAAACGCTCAGGGTTCCTGCAGAGTTGTGTCATCTCATTCACGTGCGGGTCCCTCTCCGGGGGCTAGCCGCAAAGGAGCTCCAACGTGACACCAGGCTGTGGGACTTCAAGGAGGAACTGGTCCCCAGCGTGGACAAGGCCCTGAGGAGGGCCGGGCTACTGGGGTGAGAGGGACACAAGATGATGGACAGACACTCAAAAGGACAGGAAGGATTCTAATTCATCTTATACATCTAATTAATCAGGGGCTGCAGCACCCCCACCTGGCAGGGAGTGTAACTTAGGGTGACCAAACGTCCTCTTTTGCCCGGACATGTCCTCTTTTCACGCCCTGTCCGGGGCGTCCGGGGGGGGGGGGTTATAAATTCATGGAAATGTCCGGGGTTTCATGGTTTTTCAGTTTCAGTTTCAGTTTCACGGCCCTTTGCGAGCATCTGAAGGCTCGGGACTGCATTTTTCGCCGAACATGCCGATATGTCAGGCGTGCGACTTTTTACATGGCGCGCCAGATTATCACCCCGCACTCCCGGAGAAGCATGCAGCTGCAGAGCCGCAGAGCCAGCGGCGCTCTCAGGGCCGCGCGCTGACGGCCGCGCTGTGAGGGCCGCGCTGTGAGGGCCGCTCAGCAGCGCCACCCACCCAATGGCTGAATTGGAGTATTGCACTGTGCGGGCACAGCTGCGAGATCTGCGCGGGGCCAGACTCGAGGGAGTAAATTAACTATACTTTTGCTCACAAAAAAAAATATCTTGAATGAATGCGTTTATTTATTTCGAACATAAATTGAAAATAAATAATAATAAAAAACAAGTAATAAACAGATTAAAAAACAAACAAGCAGGAGTATAGAATGAAGTGTAAACATATGTATTCCTACCCCCTTGATTGATTGATTGATTGAAAACTTTATTAACAGATTGCAGAATGGGTATACAATACAGTACGGCTCAATACACACAATTGTTAAGGGGATGCAGACCAGAGAAAGACTTTCGTCTTGTTTACATCAGGGTCCCCCATTTTCAATTCATCATAACATATGACATACATGACATACAGATAGACAGTATTCAGTATACCTTCACACTCTATTATCTTATGCATATTCACTCCACAAACTGAAATATACATACATTGAATGAACAGCCTGTTTCTTGAAGTTAGACTCTCCTCTAAATTGTAACCCCCCTCTCTATAACAGAATTTTTGGATGTTACCCGGGAGTGAATTGTTTCGTGCTTTAAACATGATTTGTGCAGTCTTAAATTCAGCCAGGTCCCAGAGTTTCATGGCATGTGATTAAAAAAATAGTGTGTTTGTGTGTTCCAGATATCCTACCTTATTGATAATCAAATCAAAATCAAATGTATTTGTAAGACCTGACAACACACGTTAATGTCCCTTCAGGCCCATGTCCCTTCAGGCTATGGATTTGCGGTGTTTTCCAGCTTATACAAAAAATATATATATTATTTTTGGAATATTGCAACTATACTAGACAAACGTGAGTACACAAGTTCAACTCATGTTCAGCCCTATGTTACTCATTAGCACTAAAAGTGATTTTTCTTTATTGTGTACGAAACTTCAGAATGTTATCTTTCAAAAGAGACCAGGCTTATGCATGTGCTATAAGCATAAAGTATAAAGATAAGCTTTGCAAAAAAAGTATGCAGTCCTCAAGTTCAAGTAAAATTGACACTTTTCTGGGCGCATGTTATGTGGTTAAATTTGGGATATTGCAACCACTGCAGAAAAATGTGAGTACACAAGTTCACGTTCAACTCAAGTTGAGACCTATATCTATTTCATTAGCACTAAAAGTGATTTAACTTTTTTACATTAGTAACTTCAGAATGTTATCTTTCAAAAGAGACCAGGCTTATGCATTTGCTATAAGCATAATGTATAAAGATAAGCTTTGCAAAAAAAGTATGCAGTCCTCAAGTTCAAGTATAAAAAAAAAAAATTGCTTTTCTGGGTGCATGTTTCCAAGCATATGTTAAAACAATAAAGGCATCTTTGAGTAAACTTTGAGTAGAGATTCAAGATTCAAGAGGTTTATTCATCACATACAGTACAGTACACAAGACATAGTGAAATTAAGGTGGCCATGCCCGCTTCGATTGTGCAAAGTATCATTAAGTATCTCGAGGCTGGGGCCAGCATGTCCTCTTTTTTGGAAATCAAAATATGGTCACCCTAGTGTAACTGCAAGGTTGTTTTGGCTTTTATTCCATTGTAATACCGTATCCTACTCAATTTCACCAAGCGGCACTGCAGATTTACCCTACTCTTGGAATTCATTACCGGCCAGATCCTCATAGGGGCGCTGTCTCGATAATGCAGTGTTATTAAAGCAGTGTTAAAGTTATGCGTGTAGCCGATGGCCTGGAAGCGTGTATATTTTCCCTAACGGAGTTGCACTTCCGCGTTCGGTTTGCGCGATCTGAGGGAAGGAGGCCGTTCACGCTAGTGTAGAGGGGCTAGTCGCTCAAATATATATCGTTTTATATATAATTGTACCAACACAGATATTAGGCAGTACACACATTGTCCTGCAATACATGTACAGTGAATGCACAGCTACATACGCCATTTCGCCCTATATTTCTATCGCTGCTGCGGTCTACAGATAAATGCAATTTATGCCATGAAACTGCCTAAAATATATTATATACAATATATATAATTGTATCAACACAGATGCACTGCATGGCACACATTGTCCTGCAATAAATGTACAGTTGATGCAGCTAATCACTCGTGTTTGAAAATACCTGAATTGAAAAAGACAAATAGATGTTTATATATTTTTTTATTTCGTGCACGTTGTGGAGAGGCTGTGCTCTTTGCACACAACACGTTTCGGGAAACCCAGCCAGGCGTCGGAGCGGCGGTGTCAGCCTCCCCGCTGGCATCGCTGTCTTCCTCCTCCTCCTCCACCTCGTCCGGAACCTCCGGGACCCAGTCCGCGTCCTCCTCCTCCTCCACTAGCGTGAACGGCCTCCTTCCCTCAGAGCGAGCCCACTTGTATCACCGGCAGCTGGACAGCAACATCGGAGCACTGTGATTGGTCCCGCCCCTATCTGCTCCCGGCCAATCAGATCGCGCAAACCGAACGCGGAAGTGTTAGCTCAGCACCCCCAACTCTGACTGACTTCCCGCGCCCCTGATCCCACCCCCTTCTGCTATTGTCACTTTATTGCCTGTAGCTAACCTTTGTGATAAAGATGCTAACTGGATATTCCTAAACCGAATAACTAATGCAGCTACAGTATACTTACACAACTGTTTGGCTAACACATTATTCTGATAGCAGAGATACCTGGAAATGTATAGAACAGGGGGCCCAAATTGATGAAGGTCAATGTACCCCTCACAAACTCATGATAAGATAAGATATTCCTTTATTGATCCCCTTGGGGAAATTTGGGCGTCATAGCAGCATGGGGGGGGGGGGGGCGGTACAGGTATGGGCAGGGTAATAGTAGAAAGACATAAATATAGGCAATACAATTAGATCTGAATATAAAAATATGAGTAAAATAGACCGTGTAAACAATATAATTAATTCTGAATATAAAAATATGAGAAAAATACAGTGTAAACAAAGGTGCAGACGAAGGTGTGACCTCTCGGTTATATTAACCGTTAACCCTTTCACTACCACACGACAAAGGGTTAACCCTTTCACAACCACACTGCAGAAGGTTAACCCTTTCACCACCACACTACAGACGGTTAACCGTCTGTAGTGTGGTAGTGAAAGGGTTAACCTTCTGTAGTGTGGTAGTGAAAGGGTTAAAAGTCGGAAGGTGAAAGACAAAATTGGCTAGCTGGCAGTGTCCTTGTTCCCTAGAAACGTAAGCTGAATAGACAGTTTCCGTGGAATGTTTGATGTGTTGAGGAGACAGCTTGAACGACCATTGATTTTGTGCCACAGTGTTTGCTAATGGTGCCTTCAAATGGGGTGGTGTTTACCGTGTTCATGAGAAGAGTCCATATCAACGACCTACGGTTGTGGCATTCACGACTACAGAGCCCTAAGAGGATATATTTTTTTATACTTTTACGTTCCCCCTGAGAAACTATTGCGTTCTCAGGGGGATATACAGTCAGGGATATACACAGGGATATACATTGAGATATGTATATACATTCTAAAATATACAGCCAAAGATATACAGTAAGATGTACAGTAATAAGTGTAGAATTGTAAAATGTTGATTTAAAAAGTAAAGGTCCAGGAAGATTTGCCAGAGTTGTACTGTAACTCTGTGCCCAGTGATGCAGTGAGGCACAGTGATGCGTTATATAGTGTGATGGCTGTCGGAATGAAAGACTTCCTGTGCCGTTCAATGTTGCATCTTGGGAGTCTTAGTCTAACACTGAATGTGCTCCTCCTGTCAGCCCAGTCTGTGTATAGTGGATGGGAGGGGTTGTCCATGATGGCGTGGAGCTTACTGTAGCAAGGCTCCTCCTCTCTGACACCACCGCTAGAGAGTCCAGCTCCACCCCTACCACGTTACTGGCCTTCCTGACCAGCTTTTCAGCTTGTTCGTGTCCCCCGCTCTGTCCGCTGCCCCAGCAGGTCACAGTGTACAAGAAGGCGCCCGCCACCACCGACTTGTAGAACATCCTCAACATCCCTGCCTGTACAGACGTTGAAGGATCTCAGCCTTCTGAGGAAGTAGAGTCGGCTCTGGCCCTTCTTGTAGAGTGCCTCAGCGTGTTTTGACCCATTCAGTTTATTGTCGATGTGTACTCTGAGGTATTTGTAATCCAATGGCCTTAAAGACCAACCCACCTAATCACACAGGATGCAATGATAATAATATGCACTTAAGTCTGTAGCACTCAAGTTTGACAAACAATGTTACTTAGAGTACCCTTAGCTGCCAGAGTTGTACCCTTCCTGCTCACTTGTTGTACAGAACGTGTAGGTCGATTTGAATAAAAGCGTCAGCTAAATGACTAACTGTAAATTAAATAAATAAATAAAAAGAAGTGCCCTGACTCTCACCAGTAAAGAATCTAAGAGCACTTTTTCCCCCCAAAGGCTTTTTTGTTCTTGCACCAATTTTAACCAAACTTGCAGTATATCTTTAGGGGACATTCCGCTCTCCACCTCCTGCCTTCCTAATGAATACACTTGGCCGCATCCTGGTGTCTTGGTTTAAGCCTGAACTCATAATAATAATATGTCCACCTCCACGACATGCTGCATACGGTGATAGGCTGATAGTCTGTCGTGGGCGAGCTGAGTCTGATGAAAAACATTGAATTTGCTTTATTTAATGAGCTCAAACATAAGCAAAATATGTCTTCAAATTAAATGAGGAAACTATTTTATAATATTGGAAGGTGTAATGAGGAGCTGAATAGTGAACAGATGTTGAAGTTATGGTGTTTGCAGTTTGGTTTATTCCCTAAATTGTCTGCCATTGTCAGTATATGAAGTGCCAATATCAAAGGGGCAAAGGCTTCAGAGATTGGTTAATTTGTCTATTAGGAAATAACTAGGAGTTCCTCTGTGTATTAGTTGTGTGGCATTGTATGGGAGAGTTATTCTCCAGTAACTAGTCTAACAGAGGAGTTTAAGTGTGAAAGTGAGAACAGAGTTGTTGCTATCAGGGAGCAAAGATACAGTAGTTAGTAACTTGATCCCAAATCCAAGGGGAGGGAATGGAACCCAAGACAGGCAGTACAGGAAGCAGAGGCAGCTCTTAGGCATACAGACATTGGTCTTCATTCTCGAACGTGTTCGTAAGTGCCTTTGTAAATATCTTGGTAAAAAAGAAATTACCAACAGATTTTACGAAAATCCTCCTCCGGATTCCTGAATGTGCGAAACGGTCTCCGTATGTGGCCAAAATCTTCGCGACTGGGTTCCCATGAATGAAATACGTCACCCATTCTTAAACTGAAATGCGCATTCTCGTTCATTGAATTTGCATAGACACGCCCCGCCAGCTCCTTATAAGGCGAATGAGGCGTGTGCAAAATGGCAAGGGCCGTATGCAAAACAGCCGAGCTTCGGCATTGCACTGCACCATGCTGATCCATTCTACAGGTAATAATAATAATAATCAAATTTGTATAGCGCTTTTCCGAATGCTCAAAGACGCTTAAGCGATAGCGGTAGCGCGGAAGCGATTTGCGACTGATCTCAAAATGAGATTAAAATGTATTGTTATAATACAGCACAAATACAATACACCATTGTGGGATAATGACCCCCCCCCCCCCTCCTCAAACAATCTCCCAGCCATGTTCCAACCCTCCCCCATTCATTCACCTTTGTGTCTCACCTGACATTTTATTTATTTATTTTTATTTATTATTTATTTTTAGCATTTTTACAGCTTTTTCTTGGTCACGCAGGACCGACAGAGGAGAGGGCGAACGGGAGGAGAGGTGGGGAGGACATGCGACAAATAACGTCGGGTGCTGGGATCGAACCCGGGTCGGCCGCGTAGGTGCGCGTGGCACTATGGTACGCGCCACAAGGGCGCCCCCTGAAATTATTTTTTAACCCCCTCCTGCACCCCCCACCCCCCCCCCCCTCTCAGACCCTCTCCCCTCCCGGAGACAGACATAAAATGTAAGGAACGTCGAAGGAACGTAAAACAATGGACACACCCACTCTCTCTTGGGTATATAATGTGTTCAACTTTGTGTATCGGAGCTCTTCTGGGGACACATCAGGCCGGTGTCTCCGTTGAGTCATCCATCTATAACTCTGATTTACTTGTACCTATTTGGTATAATAAACCTGTGTTTAACCAAGTCTATATTTAATTAAGTACATTCATTTATCCGTTATATTCCTCCACACCATCCAACCAGAGTGGTTAAATAAATGCTCCATAAATAAATAAATGTGTGTGTGTGTGTGTGTGTGTGTGTGTGTACAGTATACAGTATCCCAGTATCCGTGTGTGTGTGTGTGTGTGTGTGTGTGTGTAATGCTCAGATTCCTCATTGAGTCATGACTATAAATGCAAAACGTAATTGTCGTATTTATTATCATTATATAATTATTTAATTCCACGGATGTCTGTAGAGCCATGTCAAGAGCCAATCGTGCAGTCGTTCAGTATTGACAATACTAAATGAGATGTCATGCTAATATGTCATGTTCTACAGTAGGACTTACTACTATAATACCTAATAAAACAAGTCATTAGAATAATAGAAGCCGCGGCCGGTTAGCACAGCGGACTAAGCGTCTGTCTACCACCGCAGAGACACTGGAATAATAATAATAGAAGTGTTATGGTTTGTAACCGACCCCAATCGCACAACACAAGACAGGTATGAGAGTAAGCCAAGAACAGGGCATTTATTGAATACAAACAAAAAGCGGCACTGTCCCTTTAAGGGAGAACACAAAATACTGGAAACAAGAATTAGGGAAAATTGGCACTGTGCCTTTAAGAGGCGAGCAGGCTAAGGGGCTAAGGCTAAAGGACAGGGCCAGGGCAAAGGACAGGGCAGGAACAGGGGCACTGGAGAGGGGAACAGGGACAGAGGCCCGGGGAGGCGGGCTGGAGACAGGGACAGAGAAAACAGGGTTAAGGCCTTGGACAGGGCGAGGGCCAGAGCTGCTTACAGGGATGGAGTAGGAGCGCGCAGGCTAGACGTCTGGAGTGGAGCGCGTCGGCTTGAAGAGCGCGCCGGCTCGGGGTCTGGAGTGGGGCGCGTCGGCTTGAAGAGCGCGCCGGCTCGGAGAGCGCGCCGGCTCGGAGAGACGCATCCTCCCGTAGAGGATTAGGAAGCGATGCGCGTCTGGAGTAGTAGCGCGCCGGCTAGACGTCTGGAGTGGGGCGCGTCGGCTTGAAGAGCGCGCATCCCCCCGTAGGATAGGGAGCGATGTGCGCCGGCTTGGAGAGCGCGCCGGCTCGCGGTCTGGAGTGGGGCGCGTCGGCTTGAAGAGCGCGCATCCCCCCGTAGGATAGGGAGCGATGAGCGCCGGCTTGGAGAGCGCGCCGGCTCGGGGTCTGGAGTGGGGCGCGTCGGCTTGAAGAGCACGCCGGCTCGGAGAGCGCGCCGGCTCGGAGAGACGCATCCTCCCGTAGAGGATTAGGAAGCGATGCGCGTCTGGAGTAGTAGCGCGCCGGCTAGACGTCTGGAGTGGGACACTGGAAAACCTCCCGTAGAGAATTAGCGAGCGCACCGGCTGTGTCCCACTCCAGGCAAACGGTGACAGGTGGCGATGGCTGGCACCTCGTCTCACGCCGGAGAAGAACCAGCATACAGATACAGATAAGATACGGAACGACCCGACGAGGACTGGAGGGGAAGTCCAGGTATTTAAAGCCCTCTGGGGCGCTAATTAGAACACACATCAGGTGCGTGATGGTAATTGATACTTGACTTAGAAGTGTGTGTTCGGCACGGACCAATCAACACAGAATCCTCACAGTACCTTAAAGGAACGGAGCGAGGCAGGGAATGCAATAAATCAACAAAGTACCTTAGAGGAACGGAGCGAGTGGGTGGGAAGACAGGGAATTAAAGGTCCAGGGAACAGGCGAACCTCACAAGAAGCCTACTTTGCTGGAATGATTAATTTCACACGTACAGTATACAGTATGTGTGTGTGTGTGTGCTGTGCGCTAAGGCTGCCTCACTAAGCCGTTTCTCCACGGATTTATTTCATTTAGAAATAGGAATACATCAAACCAACAATAAATAATATAGAGAAGAAGACAGTATATGGCATATTAATACAGTATATTCCACTATACAGTAGCTATGTCCGGGGCGATTGGTTTAGTTCTTTTTTATTTAGTTTGCAGTGTGTGTGTAATGCTCACGATGCCTCATAGTATAGTCAGGACTATAAATGCAAAACGTAATTATTAATGATACAAATATTGTCGTATGAATTATCATTATAATTATTTAATTCCACGGATGTCTGTAGTATGGACAATCCCCAATGACTTGTCCCAGAGAAAGCTGTCGAAACCAGGGCACACACCAGTGAGTCTGACTTACGACTGCCTTTTCAAGTTCGTAAATCCTACATAAATCCTACAAAGAATTTACAATACGAAGCCGCTCAAGAATGCAGAATAAGTACGTAAATCGAGTTATGAAGGAATTCCTTGGTAACTTTTACATATGTCCGTTCGAGAATGCGGACCATTGTAGGTAAGGTGCAACAAGGCCAGGGGGGCCTAGGGTTCAGCTCAGGGAAGCCAGTAGTAAATCAGGTCCCACAGAAAGGAAGCATGGTAGTGGAGCAGGTACGTCAACAAGAGGAAGTAGTTCTCAGGCTTCTCTGTTACAGTGGGTGACAATATTGTCACAAAGAAAGATGAAATTACATACCTAGGTTCCATACTAGATGCAAATCTTTCCTGTGACAAAATGGCATCCAATGTAATAAAAAAAGTCAACTAACGAACTAGATTCTTGTACCGGATCTCCTCTCTGGTAAACAAGATTACGCTGAAGACTCTGGCAGGAGCACTCATTCAAGGGTACTACGACTATGCTTGCACCTCATGGTACCAAAGCACCTCAAATGCGCTAAAAACTAAATTACAAACATCACAAAACAAACTGGTCAGACTACTGCTTGACCTTACTACTAGAACCCACCTCACCCCTGCCCACTTTGACAACCTAGGATGGCTTAGAGTAGACGACAGAGTACAGCAACTTGCAATGGGCCTGGTCTACAAGATACACTACATGACCAAGGTACCCATGTACATGTCAAAATACTTCCCAAAGGTCAGTGAATACCACGATCACAACACCAGAGGGAGCTCCACAAATCATGTTAAACCCAGATTCGGCTCAAACAAGGGACTAAACACTTTTAGCAATTATGCCACATCAATGTGGAACGCCCTACCCACAGCTGTAAAGGAATGTGAATCACTACCCACCTGCAAAACCTCTCTAAAAGAGCACCTACGGGAGACTGCAATTCGAAACTGGCCCCTGTAAATGTCCAAACCCAACCACCTCCAATGTACAGTTTCCCCACCCCACCTACCCAACCCCCCACCCCACCTACCCAACCTCCAATGTACAGTTTCTTCCCCCTCAAATGTATATACTCTATTTTTAGACTATTTTTGTACTCACAAACAGTACAGTATATTTGTAGATCTGGTATGTCATAAATGTCTAGATGTAACATTTACATTTACATTTAGTAATTTAGCTGACGCTTTTATCCAAAGCGACTTACAAGTTCTGTACGACAAGTCATCAGGAAGCCTATTGCTTAATAACAGCGGAGCAGTGCTGCCGTTGCTTCCGCGTTTTCCCTGATTGGCTGCGACACGCCCCGCGGCAGGCGCGGCAACCGCAGAGCTTGCGGAATTATGTAACCGCCCTAATCCGCCATGAATTTCATTCGGCGCTCAGCTCACCTGGCAGCGCAGCGGTCCTGCGGTCCTGCGGTCCGTTGTTGACGAGTTCGAATCCCATGCATTTTTTTTTTTTAGCGTGATTTTTTTTTTACCGTGTATTCTTTCGCCGGTTAAGGTTAGGCATGGTTAAGGTTAAGGTTAAGGTTAGGCATTGTTTCGGAGTTGGTTAAGGTTAGAACGGTTAAGTTTAGGCGCTGTTAAGGAGCTGGTTAAGGTTAGAGTTTGTCTTAGAGAATGGCAATATTCTTTCTATGGTTAAGGTTAAGGTTAGGCATGGTTAAGGTTAAGGTTAAGGTTAGGCATTGTTTCGGAGTTGGTTAAGGTTAGAACGGTTAAGTTTAGGCGCTGTTAAGGAGCTGGTTAAGGTTAGAGTTTGTCTTAGAGACAGCCTATTTCCGCACTGCCGCTCTCCCGCGTTGCCGCGGTCACATGGTCAAATTGTCACATTCTTGCACTGCTCCGCTGTTAAAAAGCAACACGCCATCAGGAAGGGTACAACTCTATCAGCTGAGTAACAATGTTCATCAAAGTGTTGCATGCTACAGTGTAGATTAGTTTATTAGGACAAGTGCATGACTGTAAGGTTAGTTAGGGTTAGATTTTCTTTTTTTCTTTATTTTTTTTAATTTCAGATAATGGTTGAAGAAGTGCGTCTTTAGACGACGGCGAAAGATTGGACGGGTTTCAGCTGTCCTGACTGGGGTGGGTAGTTCATTCCACCATTGTGGGGCAAGGACTGAGAATAGGCGACTTTAAACACACATTTTAAACGTCTGTTTCATTAATGATGTCAAACCTCTCCCTCGCTCCTGTGCCTGTTGCTGTTCTTATCAACTTGTTGATGTTCTTGATGGAATGTAAACACCCTGCACGCTGCTCAGTGTGCTGCTCACACTGACTGCTTCCACCACCCTCTGCTAAACCATGCACATTTCGACCTCTCTGACCCGGCCCCTCCAGCTGCTGTCATCTCCCCCAATATACATTACATACATTGAAAAAACACAGATATCTCTCACTTTGCTCTACATCGTTGTAAATTAGGGAAACCTCAAAGATTTTACGAGGTTTTAAATAAAGGTTTGATGATGATGATGATGATTTCTACATCAGGAAACTTGAAAAATGCACAGTTGAACACCCTGACTTTGTGACAATGGATTTTCTATTTAATTAAAAATAAAATTCAAAACCCTGACTAGTCATTAATTTCTCTCTCTCTCTGTGTGTGTGTGTGTGTGTGTGTGTGTGTGTGTGTGTGTGTGTGTGTGTGTGTGTGTGTGTGTGTGTGTGTGTGTGTGTGTGTGTGTGTGTGTGTGTGTGTGTGTGTGTGTGTGTGTGTGTGTGTGTGTGAGAGAGGTAAATGGTGCATTTTATATAGCGCTTTTGTGATGCCCACTAGAAGTGGTATCACGTTAATATCATTAGATTATGTGTCAAAACGTTGTGAACATACTTGTACAGGATTACCTCCATCAGAAATAAGGTAGAACAGTCATGTATCCTATGTATATCGCCTGGCCTTCCCTGACTCACTTTGACTCTTGCCGTACTTGTTGACGTGTTGTTCTGTTTTTCCTTTGTCTATCCGTTGATTTTATTTTGTTTCTCTGTTTATTTTATACTTTTCTTTGTACTTAGCTTAGCCATGTGAAGCACTTTGGTTGACAAGCGTCATGTTTAAACGTGCTATACAAATACATTTGATTGATTGATTGATTGATGTCATACTTAATGGACAACATTAATATAATTTGGTCAATAGGTGGCAGTATAGGACTTGTGTTCAGCAACTTCGCCTTCTAGGGAACCGTACTTTGCTACCTACAGGCGCACGAGGCGAGCTGATTCTCACAACTGAGAGGATTCAGAACCAGTAACACCATGTCCGCGCCTCCTTTTGTCCATGACTAACTACAACCTGTTTTATAGGTGGGTAATACATTACAAAACACACATAAAGGTTAACAATGATACATGCAATGTCGAGAGCCCAATGAGGTGATGTTTGAGTCAAGTTTAAGAAGTTTAAGACGACAAGTAAAGTGGTTTAGAAGTTGACCGTCAATTGATGATGCCGTGTCTCGTGGTACATTAAAATAGAGTGTTGAAATATAGAGTGTTGAAATACAATTCCCCATTAATCATTAAAGTGTCGGAGCTAAGTATCTCCAAGGGAATTATAAAGGTTATGTTTGGGAAATATGTACTGTTTGAGTTGAAATGTTGTTTGGTAAATGAATATTGACATATTTGGTATAAGTGTTAAAAGGTGGTTTAGTCGAGGACTAGAATTAGCCCACGCTAGCTAGAAGTTAGCTAGGCACTGGAGCTGTCCCACGTCCTCTCTCTCTCTCTCTTTCTATCCCGCTCTCCGTTAAATGTAAATATAAATCTATTCCTTTGGGTTTCACCATGGCCACGGTTTAGCAAAGTCCTAGTAAGGCTGAGATCGGCCATATACGTATATATATATAAATGCACTTTCGATGCACATTGATTAAAGGTTCAAACGAACTTGAGCTGGAACACAAATATGAGTGACACAGAGGTGTTGAGGTATTCCTGTGCACTATAGAATAGTGGATATGACTGATGATAAACGAATGATGAAAGGTAATAGCTATTGATGATGTAAGGAATTGTTTGACAGACAATTAGAATGACAGTGTTATTAAAAGAAGACAGATACGATGTTCTCTTCCAATATGCCTAGACAGAGGTTAACAGGAGAATGCTCCCTTTTCGCATGCTTATATTTAAGACCAAATATGCATAAAGACATAATTGATTGCAATGTACAGTATATAATGCTGGATAACTACATTTGAAAGGAAAATGCTATTGAAGTGAACCAGTGTATCCTAAAAGGGTAGAATGTGTACTGTAATGATGAATATGCTTTTGAATTGATGACAAGAACGGAACTATAATGGAATGTATTAAAAGTCATGTAAAATAATTGAACTAAGTGATGGTATAATGTTATAATGATTGATTGAAGATTCTTATGAATAAATGAGGGCTGTTGTAATAAACAACTGAGACTGAGAGGATTCAGAAGCAGTAACACCATGTCCGCGCCTCCTTTTGTCCATGACTAACTACAACCTGTTTTATAGGTTGAACATATATCTGCTATCAGGTGCCATATCCTGGTACCTGTAACACTTTTATCCAAAGCACTTTACAATTTTTGTTCCTTACATTCACCAATTCACTCACACATGCACACACACCAATGGTGGAGGCAACCATGCAAGGTGCCATCATCATGTTGTATACTTGGAATATATTTGTACAAACTCAGAGATGGACTAAACCTCTGAGCTTCTCCAGGCCAGGAGGGCTATTGCACTATGTTGGAAGAGCATGGCTGCTCGGACACTGAGAATGTGGATAAAGGAACTTTCAGTCTGTATCGGTCTTACATCGCTAAGGGAAAAGAGAAAGACTTTGTACATGTAAACGTGGGCGCTGCTTAACTCATTCAGTGCCAGCCATTATCCTCATCCCTGTAGTCAATGGGCCACGCTTTAAAAAATAGGCATTTTCACTGTGCGTATGTTTGCAGAGCTATATCTATATTGTATATTATAGCTATGGAGACAATACTATGGCTCATTTGACAGTCACTATCTCCCGTCCAACATGTAAAAAATAGTAAAAATTTTCATGTATACGTTCGCATGTTATCCCGTGGTGAATATTGTATAGTTTCAGAGTTATCCGGGCTAATTCCTGGAAGCTGAGTTATGGAGCGCTATGTGCATTTGTGTTGCTCGCCTGGACACGATATTATTTCCAAATCAAAGGTATTATAATAGGTATTATGTTTCATCATGAAGGCATCAAAGGGGGGTCGTTTTGTGATGCTCTGATCGTCAGCAACTGCATATGTTTTGAATACTACATAGTACATACGTTGATCGTTGCAATCGATGTGAAATCATTGTTGGATCAAAGTAGGATTGATGTCATATAGTCCTTACCTTCGCTAGGAGTTATTCCAAAATGAATATTCCAATTGTCTGATCGCGATTACCAGTATTGATGTCCACTCAAACATTCACACACCGATGGCAGAAGCAACCATGCAACCCGCTCATCGTGAGCAGTTAGGGGTTAAGTGTCTTGCTCAAGGACACTTAGACACACTGCCCGGGATGAGCGGGAATCGAACCGGGAACCTCTGGATTACCAGATGACTGCTCAACCTCCTGAGCCACTGTCGACACTGTTGTATGTTGTTGTGATGTTAATATTTCAAATACTGGACTGTAATATTGGTAGTTACATTACATTTATAGTACATGTTCTGAATGCGATGTAATTGAAAAATTACAATTAAAAATGCGCTTTACAATTTTGTTCCTCACATTCACTCACATTCACAGTGGAGGCAACCATGCACAAACGTTCCGATTACCAGTCGACCGCTCTACCTCCTGAACCACTGTCGCCCCAGAAGTGAAGAAAGGAGCCAGAAAGAACAAGAAGACATTGAAGATCTAGCCACAGAGGCAGAGAAGGGGGTAACAGTGGCTCAGGGGGAAGAGCAGCAGTCTGGTAATCGGAAGGTTCCCGGTTTGATTTCTGCCTCTCCCGGGCAGCATGTCAAAGCGTCCCTGAGCAAGACACTTGACGCCCTAACTGCTCCCGATGAGCAGGTTGGCACCTTGCATGGTCGCTTTCCACCGTCGGTGAGTGTAAAATAATTATAAAACAGCAGAACAACACAGACCCTCTTTGCGCCGCCCCTGTGCCTCAAATAGATCCGCTATCAACTCTATCTTTAATCTTTCAAAATGTTCAGTTGCAATCACTATCAGCTCTATCTTTAATCTTTCAAAATGTTCAGTTGCTATCGCTATTAGCTCTATCTTTAATCTTTCAAAATGTACAGTTGCTATTGCATGCACTCATCTGTGTTCCACTACACACATGAGTGCATGCTTACCAACTGTCCGTCTGCAACACTACTATCACCAACATCTAAGAAGGGAGATCCCCCCTTGAATGGCCCTTCTAAGGTTTCTCTCCTCCACACTGCCTGTGGAGCTTTTTTCCCTATTGTTAGGTTTTAGTGAGTTTTTCCTTACCTTCGCGTGGGGTATGTCTGGGAGTGCTTGCATTCTTTCATTTATTTGCATTCATCTAAAAATGTTTGGACTTTATGGTGTTCTTGTTCTGTTCTTGACTTATTGTTATGTTTTCTTCTTGACTTGTTTAAAGAAGACCTGTACGGCCCATGGGGACATTAACGTGTGTTGTCGGGCCCTATAAATAAATTTGATTTGATTTGATTTAGAAAGGCAATAATGTCTAAAGGCCTGTCACAAACAGGTTGACTCAAGGACTAGATGAATACCAGACCTATGTCTCCGTGCCTTCACACTCTATGAGAAACACACCCACAAGAATCTGCTGTATATGTTGTAATAATAATAATACATTTAATTTATATAGCACACTTTAAACTCAACGAGATCTCAAGGTGCTTCACAGCAAAAGGAAAAATAAAAAGGTTTCAAAGTTAAAAACATTAAAAATTAATAAAATAAAAACATAGGAGCAGTAAAAACAGGCCCTAGTGGAAGGCAAAGTAAAATAATTTTATTTTTTTTATCCACTTTTTCTCCCATTTTCTATATTTTCTCCCATCCCAATTTTTTTCGTATCATCCAATTCAACCCTCCCCTGTCACGAACGCTGTTTCTTGCCTCCCACAAGCCGGCTGCAATGTGGACTAAGTCATACATAGCACAAGTCCCCTCCGGTACTTGAGGTAACAGCAGTCGCATCTTTTCACCTGCGCAGCTCGATCTCTCAGTGGCGAGGAGTAACGCGTGGGAGGCTCACGCTGCCCCCGACACTTCCTGATTCTACTGCGCAGGCGCACCAACCGACCTGTAGGAGTCGCTGTCCACAACGCCCGATCCCCACCCATCAGTTTCCCACCCCCTAATACGGCCAATGTATATTAGTATGAACGACCAGCTAAACTGAAAGCAATGTGGAGCGCTGGGATCGAACAGGCGATCCCAGCGTCTCCGCAATCATGGCGAGCGCCTTGCCCACTACGCCACGTAGCCGCTCAAAATAAATTTGTTTTAAGGCTGGTTTTGAAGGCAGCAAGGGAGTCTGAGGCCTTGACGGATCTTGGCAGCTGATTCCACAGGCGTGGCCCCAGTGTGGAAAAAGCACGGTGCCCCATGGTTGACAGCCTGGTGTGTGGGATGGCGAGGAGGTTTTGGCTGCCAGACCTGAGTGACCTGGATGGAGGTTGAGGGGAGAGGAGGAGGTCCTGGAAGTAGGTCGGGCCGGAGTGATTAATGGGCTTGTAGACCAGCAGGAGAACCTTAAAGTTAATCTGCTGGTGAAGGGCGGGGCCGGTGGCATGGAGTAGGTCGCACATTGCAACTGCTCCCCTAACTTTTACA
Organism: Notolepis coatsorum; assembly: GCF_963971535.1. Classification (NCBI taxonomy): domain Eukaryota; kingdom Metazoa; phylum Chordata; class Actinopteri; order Aulopiformes; family Paralepididae; genus Notolepis; species Notolepis coatsorum. The sequence goes on along the minus strand of NC_140167.1, from coordinate 19,392,118 downwards.
AACTAACACTTTTAATGCCCTCACTAGTCTTTATTTTTTTCCTTTTAATTTATGATTTCGACAGTATAATATTTTTGTGACAAACATGGCAAGCAAACAGACGAATAGGCACAGTGCTGCGTCCTCGGTAGCCGACAGGGTACAACCTCAACCGCCAAGCACGCCCGAAACCACACTGAGTGGTCCTAGCCTGGCCGCTATCAAGCTATTCCTTACGGAAATGAAGCAATTTGAGACTTACCGCCGGCGCCTAGCAATAACAGCTGAGATAAAAGCGGCCATTCAACCCCTTGGATGGGAAAGTGGAAATGCTCCACACGAAAACCATTGACAATACCAATGAGATTATCTCACTCACGAGAGAGGCTAGTCAACAGGACCAACGTTTACAACGCGTCGAGCAGAACATAGCTAGCCGAGCTAGCCAAGATGCAAGCTAGGCTCACCGAAGTTCAGTCTTGTGAAAGACGGAATAACATAATAATTGTCGGTATACCAGAGGACACTGAAGGAACCGATCCATCAAGCTTTGTTCCAGATATGCTGCAAGAAATCCTGGGTAAAGAACTGTTGGCTAGCCCTCGGGAATGTGATAAAGCCCATCGAGCTAATATGGCTAAACCACCAAAAGGACAGAAGCCGAGAGCTATAATTAACCGGATCCATAGATTGCAACTAAAGGAACTAATCATCGGGGAGGCCCGGGCCAAAAGAGGAAAGTTGTACAAAGGCCAATCCATCGCTATATAGGCCTACAAAGACTATCCTCCGGAGATCGTGGCCCAACGTGGAGAATACAGAGAGGCCATGGCAGACCAACGCTACTATTTCCAGCCAGGCTATCTATCGTAACCAAAGTGAGAAAGAGGCTTGGGTCGGTTGCTGAGGCAGAGGACTACCTTAAAGAGGCACGGGGGGACCCAGAAACTGCAGAGGATGTTTGCTAGCAACATGGCTGTCGAGCATGTCTACAGTTAGGCCAAACTAAATTAGGGTGACCAATACCATATTTTGATTTCCAAAAAAGAGGACATGCTGGCCCCAGCCTCGAGATACTCAATGATACTTTGCACAATCGAAGCGGGCATGGCCACCTTCATTTCACTATATGTATGTATGTGAGGAATAAACCTCTTGAATCTTGAATCTCTACTCAAAGTTTACTCAAAGATGCCTTATTGTTTTAACTTCTTAAAGGATAACTCCACTATTTTGGGAAATTAGCTTATTTAACATCTTCCCTGGAGTTAGACAAGAAGATGCATACCTTTTTTGTCTCTGTGCGTGCATTTTAGCTTTGGGAATAGATGCTCCGTTAGCATAGCTTAGCTTCATCACTGGAAGTGAGGCAGGACAGTAGCCTTACAGTGCCTTACAGTGTATTGCAAGGTCTGACATTGACCAAACTTGATATGCATGACCTTGGTGGGCTCTAGGTCAACTCCTGAAAAGGGGGTCAATGTCAGACCTTGCAATCAAAAGTTAGGGGCGCACTGAAATTATGGCAAGGGTTATTAGCCCCCTAACTTTTGATTGCAAAGTCTGACATTGACCCCCTTTTCAGGAGTTGACCTAGAGCCCACCAAGGTCATGCATATCAAGTTTGGTCAATGTCAGACCTTGCAATACACTGTAAGGCACTGTAAGGCTACTGTCCTGCCTCACTTCCAGTGATGAAGCTAAGCTATGCTAACGGAGCATCTATTCCCAAAGCTAAAATGCACGCACAGAGACAAAAAAGGTATGCATCTTCTTGTCTAACTCCAGGGAAGATGTTAAATAAGCTAATTTCCCAAAATAGTGGAGTTATCCTTTAATGCACCCATAAAAGCTGCCATTTTTTTTTCTTGAACTTGAGGACTGCATACTTTTTTTGCAAAGCTTATCTTTATACTTTATGCTTATAGGGAGGTGTAGTGGTTACGTCATTGTTGTTTCCGGCCGGTCCACCTCGCTTGAAATTGCAATGTATTTCCAATGGACACATTTGTAAATCGTCTCGTTTAAAACAAATGAAGCATGAACATTGGCATGGTGTACCTTTCTGTGTGTATTCATCCACAATCTATAGCTCAACATGAAACAATTAGCAATTAATCGTAAAATAATTACGTTGAATTTTATTTCAACCAAAAAAGCTTAAACAATAATGTTAGTGATAGAAGGGAACTAATTTTGTGCAAAAAATGGAAAGCTTGCCAATGTTCATGAGGCAGAATTATTACAATAGCCGATAATACATTTTCCCAATGATAAATCCCTAAACGTGTGGACTATAGCACATGCATAAGCCTGGTCTCTTTTGAAAGATAACATTCTGAAGTTACTAATGCAAAAAAGGAAAATCACTTTTAGTGCTAATGAAATAGAGTAGCATAGGTCTGAACTTGAGTTGAACGTGCACTTGTGTACTCACCTTTTTCTGTAGTGGTTGCAATATCCCAAATTTAACCACATAACATGTGCCCAGAAAAGTGGCAATTTTTTTTTACTTGAACTTGAGGACTGCATACTTTTTTTGCAAAGCTTATCTTTATACGTTATGCTTATAGCACACGCATTGTAGTTGCAATATTCCAAAATAATATATATATGTATTTTTTTTTTGTATAAGCTGGAAAACACAGCAAATCCATAGCCTGAAGTATTATGTAGTACAGGTCCAAATTTTATAAAAATCTGTTCAGAAATGAGTCTTTAATCTAGAGACATCCGGGTAAACTGTGTGCCAAGAAAAAAGCTCTCCATCTCTCCATTTCCTGATCCAAGTAAATTCATTCGGAATTTGTATCACTTGATCCTGTCTTCGTTTGTCAATTTTCACCTAGATCCCTGATTCGGACACCCCCACGTGGGATATCACTGGAAAGCTACACTCATTGTTTGCTACAAGTTACAACAACGCTGACCAATCATTTTCGCAATCGGCGGATGATTGACTTCTGGAGCCTCGGGAGTCCGGGGTGATAATCTGACGCGCCTCGCGTAAAAAGACGCTCGCCTGACATATCGGCATGTAACTCGAGAACCGAGGCACGGATCTTGTCGATTGAGATGGCATTCGAACGGCAACAAATAGCGCTTTAATTCGTTCATTTATATGGTCGGCGAGAAATGCAGCCCAGAGCCTTCAGACGCTCGCAAAGTGCCGTGAAACTGAAAAACAATAAAACCCAGACATTTTCATGAATTTATAAACCCCCCGGACAGGGCGTGAAAAGAGGACATGTCCGGGCAAAAGAGGACGTTTTGGTCACCCTAAGCTAAATTGGCCACGCTATGGGACTTTCATTGTGGTAATGCTAAGCTAAGTAACAAGCTCATGTTGAATGGTCCCAAGACAACTATATTTCAATTACGATGGTTCATGGTTGATGGATAACACACTTTATTAAAGCTAAGCTAAGTCAACTGAGTTCCTTCATGTTGTGCCCATCACTGTTCAATTAAGCTAGGTGAACCACGTGCGTGTGCTAGAAAATTGTATTGTATTAAGCTAGCCTTCAAGTTATGACCATCATACTGTTCAATTGAGCTAGGTGAACCACGTGCGTGTGGCCAGGAAACTATTGCATTAAGCTAGATGGGCTATGTTCGTCCCAAGTTTGTATATTAAGCTAGCGGGTTATGTTGGGCTAAGCTGTTGAGCTCGCCCGTTAGCCTAGTATTTTTGGGAGGCGTGGCCAGGCAACATGGGGTGAGGTCGTGTTTCAGCTAGGCTCCCCAACGAATGTTCTTTTAACATACGTTAAACCTTTATTTAATTTTTGTTTTATGTACAGTATTTTTGTATTGAAGCTCTTGGTGGTTAGGAAATGTAGTCAACGACACGGGCTGTCTAGTCAGGACACGGGAGGCAGGAACGTCCTTTGAGGAGTTTTATTGTCAATTATCGGACAGATGCACATAGGGTTGCCACCCGTCCCTTAAAATACGGAATAGTCCTTTAATTGGAAACTAAAAGACGCGTTCCGTATTGAACTGATACGGGACGCCCCTTGTTCCGTATTTTAAGGTTGCCAGTTTAGTGAGAGAAATTAGTCAGCCGACCTACAAAAACAAGCGAAATTGTGCCCGAAAGTTGCGGGAAATAAACTGACTTGGCAACTATGATGGGCGTGCGCTCAGCAGCTCACCGACCAATGAGAATTTGCGCTTTCACGTTGCTAAGAAGAGTTCTGTGCCGTTGTGCCAATCGTCTGTCTGTGCGCTGCCTGCCATCCTCTGTCTGTGCGCTCCCTGCCATCCTCTGTCTGTCTGTGGGCTGCCTGCCATCCTCACACTTCTTGTAAAACTACTGACGTTTTATACAGTATTTACTAATTGGTCTCGTTTCAAGGTCATTGCACACGACAACTAGCTGCTGTAACTCCTAGATATTTGGCCCTCAAAAAACAAATCTCCTACAGCAGGTGAATGCTTGAAAGAGACCAGCGTTAATTATCTTGAAAGAATAACATGGTCATTAACAATTTAAGTGCCAACGACGAGAATTCTCGTTATTTCATGCCAACAGTTCAGTTTTTTATTAGCGATTTCCATTAATTTTTCATCAATCTAGCCTCATGTTTTTTCAATACATACAATCTTTGCCTATCATTACACATGGGCAAAACAGAGTCCATTCTCTTCGGTTCAAATAACAAACTCAGCAAGACCGACGGCTTCTCAGTTACAGTGGGTGACAATATTGTCACAAGGAAAGACGAAATTACCTACCTGGGTTCCATCCTAGAGGCAAATCTTTCCTGTGACAAAATGGCATCCAATGTAATAAAAAAAGTCAACCAACGAACTAGATTCTTGTACCGGATCTCCTCTCTGGTAAACAAGAATGCCCTGAAGACTCTGGCAGGAGCACTCATTCAAGGGTACTATGACTATGCGTGCACCTCATGGTACCAAAGCACCTCAAAGGCGCTTAAGACAAAATTACAAACATCACAAAACAAACTGGTCAGACTACTACTTGACCTGAACCCCAGAACCCACCTCACCCCTGCCCACTTTGCCAACCTAGGATGGCTTAGAGTAGACGACAGAGTACAGCAACTTGCAATGGGTCTGGTCTACAAGATACACTATACGACCGGGGTGCCCATGTACATGTCAAAATACTTCCCAAAGGTCAGTGAATACCACAACCACTACACCAGAGGAAGCTCAACAAATCATGTTAAACCCAGATTCGGCTCAAACAAGGGACTAAACACGTTTCGCAATTATGCCACAACAATGTGGAACGCCCTACCCAAAGCTGTAAAGGAATGTGAATCCCTGCCCACATTCAAAACCGCCCTTAAAGAGCACCTACGGGAGGCTGCAATTCGAAACTGGCCACCGTAAATGCCCAAAACCCCCACCACCTCCTAATAGACAGTCTCCTCCCCACCGCATGTATATATTCCCTCCCCGCCGTATGTATATTTCCCTCCCACCCACCCACCCCCTCCTAATGTACAGTCCCCTCCCCATCATATGTATATACTCTGTCAGGATCTAGGGGTAACAGTACTGTATATTTGAATACCGCCTGTCACAAATGTATCAGTACTAAATACCTATATGTCCCTATGCCATAAATGTCATGTATGTTGTGTATGTCATAAATGTCTATATGAATTGAAACTGGGGGACCCTGATGGAAACAAGACAAACGTCTTTCTCAGGTCTGCATCCCCTTAACAATTGTATGTATTGAGCCGTACTGTATTGTACCCATTCTGCAATCTGTTAAATAAAGTTTTCATTCATTCATTCATTCATGTTACCACTGGGACTATCTCTGAGCTCAAACAGGGAAAATACCGCCCCCTATCGTCCCCCTTTGGATTGGACTGAATGAAAACGCATGGGGAAAAGAAAATCCGGAATCCACATTTTACTTGTCAGGCATGTAATCCAAGCCGATTGCAGTCTTTGTGGTCCCTCAGAACAGCGTGGAATAATGTGTTCGAGCACCCAGCGTTGGATCAATAAACGCGATTGATATTTGGAATGGCGATCAGGAATTGGAATAATCTTTTTGGAGAACATCGGATTTGAGGTAAGGAATCTATTTTACCAGTCTTGGGATAATCAGAGCTTTTTTCACAGATATATCAACGTGTCCCCAAGTGTATACTTGTGTGTGCTGATCAGGAAATAAGATAATCGATTTTTCAGCCCGCTTCTCTAGCGTGCATAAGTACACATACTATCGATAATCTAGCGTTTATTTGAAAACGATTCATAAATAGGCAGAAAAATTACGTTTTTTGTGTATTCCAGTAAAGGGCGATTCCTGCAGAATAACCTTTTTCTGGAAATTTACAAAAACGAGCGTTTTTCAAAATGGTATTAAACGGAAATGTACAGATGAAAAAACAATCTGTTTCAACAATGTTGACTGCAAGCAAGTCATTGATAAGCAACGGGCGTATTAGACACAGCCATAATTTTAAGATATAGTTTATGCGTTCGCAAATGTGCTCGCCCTCAATGAATAGAGCGTTGGGCCGTTGGCACTCAAGCGCTAAATCGTGCGCCCCCTGCTGGCACTCAAAGTGTTAAACATGACCAACTATCAACACAATTAAAGCCGTTATTTAAACCTCATTCTCGCCCCAGGATCTTTTTACACCGTTACCAGGCAACATGGAAATGTTTCTGATGTTTTCCTGTACAACAGTGCTCCTTCAGCTGGAGGTGTGGAATGCAACCTGAGCACATTGTCAGAACACATCTGCCAGTAAGGAAGTGCCTGGTACCGTAAATGATGCCTTTTGTCATAATGAACGGGATCAAGGATACGGTTAGACATGCAAAGATCAGCATTTCTACATAAGGAAACAAGATAAATGCAAGCCGACTGTACTTTCCCCGTTTTAACCCGTTAGAAGGGCAGAGTGCTAGAAAGAAGGGAAACATGACTTCTGTTTGATTCTCTACAAGGATGCTTGTTAAACTGATCACATTAAAGTAAATTGTAGACATCTAAACCCTTTCACTACCACACACTAGTTAACCTTCTGACGTGTGGAAGTGAAAGCGTTAACCCTTGTAGTGAAAGGGTTAAACATGTCCTTTGTTAAAAATACATGTGCACAGGAAAAAAGGTCAACTAGGCGGTTACTCTGTGTGGAATGAATTTCTAATATTAGTATATTTAAAATATATATATATTGTATCAACCTTTCATACAATTGCATTGATTTACATGCATTTGAATATTTGTTACAAGTCTGCATATTATACATATCATGATAAAGCAGTGCAAAGCTTCTATAAGTGTATGTGGCAGATGAAATACATTTAATTGTTACGATCACAAATGTCTGAATACCCATTCAAATCGTTTTTTTCGTATTCATTTCTATATTGAGGCTACAGGTCCTAGAGAAAAATAAGTCATGGTGTGCCTTTTAAAGTGTTAATGCTACTAGTCACATACACACCTGTCTAATCCATTCCTGTAAAAAAAAGATGACAATATATTTCTGCCGATCAATACCAAAACACTGGACTCGAGACAAAAAAAAAAAAAAATCATCATTTGGAAACTATTTATTGAACATTTGCAGCCAGATATCAGTTAAATACAGGACTTTCATTTCACTCTACGTCCCCAAAACACCGGGGACTAACTCCACTTAGTTACACTCTGTGAGAGGAGGGAATGTTATGGTAAAAGGAGCACACTGTGCTGGAAGTCTTTTGGCTTGTTGTGTCTTCTGCTAAAAAGGAGAGCAGAAATCTGGTGCTCGCAGCTCAAGTGTCTGAAGTCACCTCCTCTCCTCCGCTTCCATTCCTTCCCTTGCGATGGTGTGAGAACAGCAGACAAAAGCGCATTTACTCGCAGGGGGCGGGAGGGGAATTGTTTTTATTGCTCTCGTCTCTCCTGCATGTTCAGACCACGACAGAGGAAGAATTAAGGAGGGTGGGGGGGGGCCGCTAACTCAGACAGCTGGGATGCACCGTAGTGAATGCAGTCTCATGTGAAACCATGATTGGAAAGCTAAGTAAAATGATCAACGTGAATATATTAGGAAAAAAATGGCAATTAGTCTTTAATAAACACCTCGCCTCACCTACTCCCAACCAAGACCAGGGTTATAAATTAAAACTGTCCAAATAAAATCAATCAAACAGACTCTCTCTAGGCCAATTCTGTTCCATTTCAAGACTAAATCCTCATCCGAACAAAACAAATGGCTCTTTTCAGTCTCTTGAATTGGAATCTAAACTCGATTCTCAAATCGAATGGAATCGACCCCCCAACCCTAAAATCAAATCTTTCTATTTTACATATATGGGTCAGGCGCTCTTCAACCATCCACGATCGTCGAAGTGGCTCCTCGAGGAGGGGGGAGGAGGGGCTGTGGTCTCCAAGGTGCTAGGCCACGGTTTTAAAGGTCTGCAGTATGAGGTTGGTTTGGTGGATGAGCCGGTTTGCACTGATGAAGACGTTTATCGCCCTGGAAACGAGACCAAAAAAAGAACAAGCTTCAGAAAAACAACATTCAGAAAAGCATGCGCCGTTAAAAAAAAAACTAAAAACAGCCGATCATTAATGATATAGTAGAGGTAATAGCTGACGCTAGCGCTGGCAGGACACTCAAAAGGCATGCATGCACACAGCAGTTCAGCTTGACATTAGATTAAAATATATTGTCATTATACAGCACAAGTACAGTACAATGAAAAGAGGTTTGGCATCCAACCAGAGTGCAAATGAAACAGTAAAGTGCAACAGCAATATACAGGTGATTAAACTGGGTACAAAATATACAAATTAGTACTACCGAGTGTAGTGCTAATCAGATGTATGTACAGAGTTGTAGTATAATATGTACAGTGATACAGGTGTAAAGACACTATGGTAGTAAGTCATACTGGCCAGCAGCGTAACTAGTAAGAGTAGGTAAGGGATATGTACAGATAGATATTATATGAAAGTTGATCACAGGATCAAGCAGAAGCAGGTAAGTTGACTTGTCAGTCAACAAGTTGTCAGAGTAAGTTAGTAGTCATACTGACCAGCAGCGCAACTAGTAAGAGTAGGATATGTACAGATATAGATATAGTATCTACAGATATGTAAAAGGATTATGTGCACGATGACAGACTACAAAGGCACCTCCCTCAAACTGAACAGTGACATCTCCTTAGCAAATTATCTCAATACCTTCTATGCGAGGTTTGAGGCTGGTAATAACAACACCAGCCTACAAGCCACGGCAATGGGGGGGGGGGGGGGGTCTGCTGATGGAGACTCAGTGTTCAGGGTAACAGAGCATGAGGTGAGGTGAGGCGGACCTTTAAAAAAGTGAATATCAGGAAGGCAGCAGGACCGGACGGCATCCCCGGCCGCGTCCTAAAAGTCTGTGCCGACCAACTGGCCCCGGTATTCACTGACATATTTAACCTGTCCTTAGAACAGGCTGTCATCCCCACCTGCCTGAAGAAGTCCACTATCATCCCTGTACCTAAAAAATCCAAGCCTGCTTGCCTCAACGACTACCGCCCTGTAGCTCTCACCTCCATAGCCATGAAGTGCTTTGATAAGCTAGTAAAGGGCTACATCTGCTCCTCCCTCCCCATCAACCTGGACCCCCTGCAATTTGCATACCGCCCCAACAGGTCCACGGAGGACGCCATAGCCCATGTGCTGCACACAGCAGCATCACACCTGGACAAGAGGAAGGGGAACTATGTGAGAATGCTATTCATCGACTACAGCTCGGCATTCAATACCATAGTCCCCTCCAAACTCATAGCCACGCTCAGGGACCTGGGCTTGAACTATGACCTCTGCCAGTGGGTCTTGGACTTCCTGACGGCGTCTATATTAATGCCAGCCCAAGAGTGCTTCCGCATTCGCCTGATTGGCCCAGGTAACGCAATCCAATGCGCATTTTCTTTTTTGCCACTCACACGCGGAAATGGAATACATATTATCCAAACGCGCCATAACGTTATTTCGCTGTACATTGTAACGTTAACACAACGCAGCTGTCAACTGTACTTTACATATTATCCAAACGAGGACCAGATTCACTCATAACGCCATAACATTATTATGTTATTTCACGCGACTGTACATTGTTAACACAGCGCACCGATAATTTCTCAGTTGAAAAAAGTTTAACTTTTTGGGCTAAGACTGCAGAGACAGCTAACTATCTTATATCTGATGATTTATAAGTTTGCTATAGCAATGCAATCACGGGTTCCTTTATGGATGCTGTCATTTGTAAATGGTGTGTTCCTCTGCAGGAGATCAGAGTAAGACACACACACATACACACACAGCTCCTCTCACTCACACACAGCAAACAAAAGACTTAGAAGTCTGTCTGATCTGACTCATCCTCCTCTCCTCTCCCCCTACAGCTGTTGGAGATGGTGGAGCCTAGTGAGTGGATCCACGTCACCCTCCTCCATTATTTGCACATTATCTTTACATTTAAACTTGCACTTTAATTTGTATTATTTAATTTGTTTTCATTATGATTGATTATTGTATTTGTTATTAAAATACATTTGATTAAGCAAGTAGCTTAATTAAGATCCAAATTCAAATGTTTCATGAGTCCTTATTTAAATTTTCTTTTTTTTTTTGATCCACTTTTTCTCCCATTTTTCTATATTTTTCTCCCATCCCAATTTCGTATCATCCAATTCAACCCTCCCCTGTCACGAACGCTGTTTCTTGCCTCCCACAAGCCGGCTGCAATGTGGACTAAGTCATACATAGCACAAGTCCCCTCCGGTACTTGAGGTAACAGCAGTCGCATCTTTTCACCTGCGCAGCTCGATCTCTCAGTGTCGAGGAGTAACGCGTGGGAGGCTCACGCTGCCCCCGACACTTCCTGATTCTACTGCGCAGGCGCACCAACCGACTTGTAGGAGTCGCTTGTTCACAACGTTCGATCCCCACCCTTCAGTTTTCCCTCCCCGTAATACGGCCAATGTGTATTACTGCGGACGACCAGCTAAACTGAAAACAATGTGGAGAGCTGGATTCGAACACGCGAATCCTAGCGTCTCCACACTGGTGGCGAGTGCCTTGCCCACTACACCACCTAGCCGCCCTCCTCCTTATTTAAATTTTCTATGGGATCATGTTAAGGCAGAGGGAGGGTGACATTCACACGTGTGCAGACTTGAGCACATGAGGTAAAACATGCACTGGAGCCCTGAAAAGGAGACACGCCCACAGGAAGCAGAGATGGAGGGTGTGACAGAAATAATCGTTAAGATTAGTCGACTGATCGAAAAAATAAATCGACAGATTAGTCGACTACCAAAATAATCGTTAGTTGCAGCCCTATAGAGCATAATGATGACTTTGTATATATTTCATTCGTTTTATGGGTATTTTAATGGCCAATTGAAACAACAACTGAAACCTCTTAAATATGCCAAGTGTTCTAATAATTTTGGCCTCGCACGCAGCTGTGTTTTACACAGTGCTCTCTCTCTCTCTCTGTGTCTGCCACTCGCAGACTGTGTGGATGACTATCACTGAAAGTGCTTATGGGCGGAGCGCAGCCAATAACAGGCTGAAATCTTGAGGCTGGAAAATGATGCTTTTGAGTACTCCATTAGAAATATAAAACAATGATTTATTTTTTTAAATAAACGTTACAGATGTCTTCCATACTCACAGGAATTGTGTAAAGTTGCCCAAATGTCCCTTTAAATTTTTTTTTTAACGAAATCCTCAATTTGAATAAAGTGATTAATCTGATTAAATTAGTCTTTTTCTTTTATTAAATCAACTTTCTTTAATGAATATAACTCATCATTTTCATCAACATAAATAATCCAATAAGGGCACGGTTGGTATGAAAGTGATGATGACGTCTTATAGTATAATATTATAATATTAGTGTAGCCTAATCTTTAACTGCAACTGTGAAGAAAACCCCCATTGGTTTAAAGAGATTTTTTTAAATAAAAAATTACAAATTCTAATGTTGATTTAGAATTCGAATGTCAACATTACGATCGAAGCTTAGAAGAATTCGGTACAGCCCTAGGTAGACTATTTATGCATTTAGGCATAGGAATTTATGTCTGCATCAGTGACCCAAACCTTATTATCTAAGAACCCTGGGTGTCGCCTACAGCCTTGGTCTGTGACGGAGGGGTGGACTTGTCCTTGCCATGTCTAAAATATTCCATGTTCTGAGCACGCTACCTATTTAATTTAACTGCCTGGTATGGAAATAGCACGGCACAGGACAAGAAGGCCCTACAGAGAGTGGTGCGCTCAGCCGAGCGTACCACGGGTATTGCACTACCTCCCCTGCAGGTTCTATACAACAAGAGGTGCAAATCGAGAGCCTGCAGAATAATGAAAGACCCTCACCACACCAACAACAGCCTGTTCCAGCTGCTGAGGTCAGGCAGACGCCTGCGAACCCCAGCTACTAGGACAGAGAGACTTCGGCTCAGCTTCTTCCCCCAGGCCATCAGAGCCTTGAACACTGAACTCTCTACACACAAACACACATGAGCACACACACGACACGCACGCTGTACCCGCTCGCACACTAGCAGCCACTTTAACATGAGCAAGCACACACTCATGCTGCACACGCCCACACTTATGGACACTAAGGAAAGGTCACTTTAAAAATAGTATAGTAACAGTAACAGTGTATATGCACTACCAAAGGACCTAGCATGTCCTCCATGCTCTGTAAATAACTTATGTACAAATACCGATATGCCCTACTATGTTACCTGTTTATTGCACAATGTTGTTTTATTGGATTCTATTATATGTTTATTGCACAATGTTGTTTTATTGGATTCTACTATATGTTGTTACTACTGTATTGCACATCGTTGCGGGCAAGACCACCCGCATTTCATTGTATACTTGTATGCCGTGACAAATAAAACTCTTGACTTGACTTGAAAACTCTTGACTTGATCTCCGGCCTCACCTAAAGGGATTATATGCAGGTATATTCAGACAAATATGTGTGTGCATATATATATATATATTATATATATACAATATATATAATGCATATTTATGCAGTAAATAACGTATATATTTTAGCATTTTGTACTTTAGTTTGTATATTATTTTGTATAGTGTTTGGTCTTTATTCTTTTTTTTTTTTTTATGTATGAAGCACAATCTCAGGGGGCTCATACAGAACCAAGCATGTCACTGTAATGTACATGTACCCTATATATGTGACAAATAAAACAAAACTTGAAACTATATATGAGCATAAAATAAGTAGCTGATTCACTCCAAGCACTATTTGCTGCCATTACTTTATTGTGTGTGTTTTCTTCAACCACCACCTTCTCTGGTTCTGCTCAGTATGTTGTGCCCACGGGGAGTTTATAGCTCCTGTGGTTCTTTATTTATGTATGCCTTTCATGCCTGGCTTCCACAGCAGGGAGTCACCTAAAAGACTTGAACAATAGCAGTCAAGTTGGACTATATTTACCACTCTGTGCGTTAAATGGATAAAGTGATGACGCAGGGCTTCTTGGGTTAACCTAATTTAACCCAAACCCTAGAAGTTGACGGGGAAGGTAAACGCATGCAAATAAAAAGCCTTTTGGCAAAAAAAATTTAGACTCCGTGTTTGTTTTGGCGTTGTGGGTATTTCAACGTGTAATGAAAATGTAACCATTTTATAGCTCTGACAGACCTACACTCTAGTTCAGACAAACGAGACTTGACTCCGAGTAGCAACCAATGCCGCTGGCCAAATGAAGACATTCGCAAGGTGCTCGGTAGAGCGTTCACCAGCTCAGTGTACAAATGACACAGCTTGGGTAACTGTATGTGCTGGGAGCGGACGGTAGGCGCAGCGCCCTGCAATCCATCTCCCTGGTCTAGACTCCCTCGTATGGCTGATGTCGACCACAAGTCGCTTTGACCTACTTATTTACACTTGCTTTACAGCCGGCCATTTGAATAACTTGCTTCTTCAATACTGTATCCAAGGGAGGAGTCTCTCATTTGTGACTATTCTCACAGGCTATTCTCGGCCCTGGCTCCACAGTGGTGGAACGAACTCCCCACCAGTCAGGACAGCATAAACCCGGTCAATTCTTTTATTTTTTTCGCCGTCGACTAAAAACATAGTGTAACACTCGAGCTTGTTACTATTTGACAAACAATGCCACCCTTAGCTGCCAGAGTCTGGATAAAAGTGTCAGCTACATGACCAAATGTAAATCACTGGGGTCCAAGCGTACATGGTGTCAAAGCGACAGAGCATACAGGTAACGGATGGAGAACTCGCATTATCGATTGAACGTATGAATGCATGTCGTCTATTTTATGATTACAGTCTATTTTATACTTGTTTTATGTCTGCACTTTATGTATTGTTTTTATTTAGTAAATTCTCTGCTCATTTTATACTAGTCTATATTTATGCTCATTGTATGTCTATTATGTCTACATTACTGGTGTGTAGCACTTTGGGCTGTTTGTAAGACAGGTGCTATACAAATAAAGATTATTATTATTATAATAATAATAATAATAATAATTCATTTATTTTGTATAGCGCTTTTCAAAGACCCAAAGTCGCTGACAATAGGCAAAAAAGAAACAAAGAAAACAAAGAAACAGAACCATAGGGAAACGGAGGACAATAAGAATACACAGGAAACATAAAACCACGAGTAACGGATAACAAATACGGGAGTGAGTAGGGGAGACAGTCGGGAGGAGAGTAAGGGAAAACCAAGGGGGTTGGGGGGGGGCAGGAGAGGAGAGAACGTGGGGCAGGGGGAAATGGTGGCGAGTTGGAGGAGGGTGGTTATGGGTAAGGAAGGTTGAATGCTTGGGAGAACAGGTAGGTTTTTGAGTCTGGATTTGAAGGTGGAGAGTGAGGGAGAGTCTCTGATGGTCTGAGGGAGGGAGTTCCAGAGTCGGGGTGCAGCTCGTGAGAATGCCCGGTTACCAAAACTTTTCAGTTTGGATGACGGGACAGTGAGGGAAAGAGTGGAAGAGGACCGGAGGAAACGGGTGGGGCGGTAGGGGAGAAGGAGGTCAGTCAGGTAGGGGGGGGCCAGGCTATGGAGGGCTTTGAAGGTGAGGAGTAGTGTTATTATGTCCCATCCAAACAGCTCATCAGAATACAGGCAGGTATATCTCAGTGTAGGCTCTCTCTCTTTGCGGTGATGTTTTCATAGTAACCGTGGAGACGCTGACCCCCGCAGTATCAGCCCAGCTCTTCAGCACAGATCTTCAGCACAGCTCAGGATGTTATGGATCTACTCACTTTCCGTCTTTGAAGTATGTTTTGAGGGTGTCGCTGAAGCTTTTGGAGTATTTCACAAACTCCTTTTTCTGGTGCTCCAGGGCCTGTGTACAGAAACAACAGAAAGGAACACTTTCATGAACAGCAAAGGGAATGGTACATGTTAACACATTGGTTGCCAGCCGGATATGCTGATTTATCGCTTGGATGCCAGCACGTTAATCAATGGGAGGACGAGCACATTTGCGAACGCATAAACTATATCTTAAATTATGGCTGTGTGTCTAATACACCTGTCGCTCATCAATGACTTGCTTGCAGTCAACATGTACGAAACGGATTGTTTTTTCATCAGTAAATTTCCGTTTTATACCGTTTTGCATACGAGTATAGTTTTGAAGATTTCTAGTGATTCCAGAAAAATCCGCGAAAATAGCTCTTTACTGGAATACACAAAACACGTCGTCATTGTTCGGCCCATTTATGAATAGTTTTCAAATAAACGCTAGATTATCGATAGTATATGTGTACTTATGCACACTAAAGAAGCGAGCTGAAAAATCAATTATCCATGACCTGGTCAGCGCTAACGTCATACACGCACGTTGTGACCGCTGTGAAAAAACATCCGATTACCCCAAAACTGGTAAAATAGATTCCTTACCTCAGATCAGATGTTCTGCAAAAAGATTAATCCAATTCCTGATCGCCATTCCAAATATCGATCGCGTTTATTGATCCAACGTTATACTCCGAAACAGATAGTCGACGCTGCTTCCAGTCCCCTCAATGAATGCACTAGTATCAGGTTGCATGCCCCAGAAGTAAAATGTGGACAGAGTTCTTTTTTCTGATGCAAGTCCCATCGACTCCAATCCAATGATGTGCATTACCATCCGGGAGACGATAGGGGGCGGTATTTGCCCTTTGAGCTCAGAGCCATTCACAATGATAATGTCAGGCTGGACGGATGAAAAATGAATGGATATCGCTAATAAAAGAAATAACGATTAAATAACAAGAAAACTCGTCATTGGCAACCAATGTGTTAAGGCTGTGCAATATATCGATATTTATTGTGTATCGTCTATCTGCGTTATCGCACAGTGGTTGTTCTATTACATCATTAAT
This sequence comes from Notolepis coatsorum, assembly GCF_963971535.1. Taxonomy (NCBI): domain Eukaryota; kingdom Metazoa; phylum Chordata; class Actinopteri; order Aulopiformes; family Paralepididae; genus Notolepis; species Notolepis coatsorum. The sequence goes on along the minus strand of NC_140167.1, from coordinate 19,375,748 downwards.
CGTGGCACACGACTGTTGCCTAAATTAATGCTTAAAAGCAAATATTAAGTCGTATTTCTCACAAAATAATTTCTGAAATATTTGAGAATGTCAGTTGGCAACTTAAGTTTCAGTTTGATACTGAACATTATCATACTTCACGTTACCATGCAGGCAAATATGTTGAACATTGATTGGATTATCCATCGTGTGAATTTTACCATACATGCAGATATCGTGAAATCTATCAATATCGCGGAACAAACACCTGAATATTGTGACATTGATTTTTTTTCCCTTTTCGTCCAGCCCTAGTACATGATTAGGTGTGTGTGTTGTGTGTGTGTGTGTATCTCCACAAATTGCATAGCAAAAAAGTAAAGCCCAGATGGGATAACAGATCCCCAACGTATTAGATCGCCAATTATCATATCATGGGGTATCCTTGGAAAGCCACACTCATTGGCTACAACCCTGTCCAAAATTTTTCAAGATCACCAAATGAGCTAGAGCCCCCGGAAGTCGGGGTGGTAATGTGTACTTTGGTGCACGCCTCACATATCGGCATGTAACTCGAGAACCGCTGAACGGATTTCGTCACCTGAAAGGGCACTTGACAGGCAACAAATAGGGCTTTAATTATATCTATATATTGTATTAAAAGAAATGCACACCCAAGCCGCTAGAGGTCGGCAAAGTGGCGCGTCGCAAATCGTCCTCATGAGGGCCCACATGTGGGCCCTTGGATGTTAACACTTTCAGTGCCACCAGGGGGCGCACGACTTAGTGCATGAATGCCACCATCGGCACTAATGTTAACGTTAATATCGCCTAATCTATGTTTTAAATTATGGCTATGTGTCTAATCTGCCCCGTTGCTTATCAAAGAATCATTTTCCAGTCAGTGCTGTCAAGGCAGATTGGTTTTTTATCGCTTCATTTCCATTTGAGAGCATTTTGAAAAGCACCCGTTTTGAGGTAAAAAACTGCCCATTCTGGGCCATTCTGTGATAATCGTCTTTTACTGGAATATTACAGAATGTTGCTATTTGTCGGCCTATTTACGCTAGATGATCAATATTATCCGTACACGCACGCACATTCGAGGCGCGCGCTTATAGCAGTTTTCATTTCCTCATGGATTTTACAGTGAAACCGCTGGAGCACATATCAGAAAAAAGCTTATATCTTCATCAAAACGAGTCCGATTATCCTAACACTGATAACATGGATTCCTTACCTGCGATCAGATGGTATCCAACTGGTATATTCCAATTCCTGATCACCATTCGAAAAAATCGATAAGTGTATAGATCTAACGTGTATACAGTAGATCTCATGCTTGCCGTGGCTCAGAGTCTCCAGAATGAACTCTGGTAACCCCGGCTGCATCAGTGGACTGGAAAATGTGGACTGGAATAATTTTTTTTCCCCATCCATTTTCATTGAGTCCATTCCAAAATCCCTGATGTCATCTGGGAGACGATAGGGGGCGCTTTTTTCACATCTGATCGCCGGCGGCCTTTGGGTAGGCTCGCGTGATGCAATATGATTTCAGATCGCTTTATTAAAAAAAGAAAAAAGAAAAAAAAAAGATTCCGAAAAATCTCGTGAGTGGCTTTCAACGTAACTATTGTAAATCCGAGAAAAGTCATGAGTGGCAGTCAAAGTGTTAAAAGGTTCTGTTTTTTAATTATTTTTTTTGTAGCCAAGAGTAAATACCATAACCCTATCAAAACAGTAGTCAAAGTGTATATTTTCTTTTTTACGATTTACCGAAAATACGAATTTATCGGAAAAATGCTAATTATATCTATTTTATCGTAAAACCGCAAGGAAATTACTAAACCCTGCCATTGGAAAGAGGAGCCTTTTCCCTATCCATAGATGTATGATTTGGCCATAATAAGGTCAAGTTCAAGGTAAAATATGAATTTATAATTAAATCATTTATTACTGTATCTACAAATCCTTCTGTTTAATCATCTTCCCTTTATTCATTTGCTTAGATTTTTTTTACACTTGATCTCAAGAAGGTGCTGAATGAGCTCAGTGAGCGAGCTCGGCTGGCTCACAATTGTAACATGGTGTTATTCACCGGCACAGATGCAAAAATAAATCATAATTTATATTCTCCCTTTTTTCATTACAATTTACTCAAGCCTAGTAACAGACACAATATTTCTGACACTGGAAATACATACCCCCAGGTCCCTAGATGTTCCTAGATACCAAGAACATGCAAATTGGCCTTGTAGAAGTGGAGAAATCTTCCATTTACTTAGGCATGTACCTTTAGGTGAGATTTCTGAAAATAGGGCTACAGCTTAACAGGTTAAGTCCTGTGCTAACCAGCTAGCCCCAGTGTTCACCACTATATTCAACCTATCCCTGGCCGAGTCCGTGGTCCCTGCCTGCTTCAAGGTATCCACTATAATCACTGTACCAAAAAAACTCCTCCCCAGCAGGCCTAAATTACTACAGACCAGTGGCAGTCACCTCTGTGGTCATGAAATGCTTTGAGAGGCTGGTCAAGGATTACATATGTGCCTCCCTCCCTAGTACCATGGACCCATTGCAGTTTGCATACAGGACAAACAGGTCCACTGACGACGTGGTCTCCCAGGTACTGCACAACACCCTTTCTCACCTCAACAGTCAGAAGGGGGGCTATGTGAGATTGCTGTTCATTGACTATAGTTCAGCTTTCAATACAATAGTCCCCACCAGACTGGCTGACAAGTTGATCGATCTGGGTCTGAACCCCACCCTGAACGCCTGGATCCTGGACTTTCTGACCGACAGGCCCCAGGCGGTCAGGGTGGGTGGACATACCTCCAACTCAATCACCCTGAGCATCGGGTCCCCCCAGGGCTGTGTTCTCAGCCCCCTGCCGTATTCACTGTACACAGGAACATGTGGCCAGGTTCAGCTCCAACTCCATAGTGAAGTTTGCAGACGACACAGTGGTGGTGGGTCTGATCTCTGACAACGACGAGAAGGCCTACCGGGAGGAGGTTGATGTCCTGGCACGCTGGTGCCGGGATAACAGCCTACTCCTGAACATCGGTAAGACCAAGGAGCTGATCGTGGATTTTAGGAGAATACAGCAGGGGACACACTGTGGATAAATGTGGCTATCGTGGACAGGGTGAGCAGTTTTAAGTACCTGGGAGTCCGCATCACAGAGGACCCGACATGGACAACACACATAGACACTGTGGTAAAAAAGGCAAAGCAGCGCCTCTATCACCTGAGACAATTAAGGAAGTACAGCGTATCGGGGAAGATACTCCACGCCTTCTACTCCGGGGCTGTAGAGAGCATCCTGACTGGGAACATCACTGCCTGGTTTGGAAACTGCACTGCACTGCCCAGGACAGGAAGGCCCTACAGAGAGTGGTGCACTCAGCAGAGCGTACTATGGGTATTGCACTACCACCCCTGCAGGACTTATACAATAGGATGTGCAAATCCAGAGCCTGCAGAATAATGAAGGACCCTCACCACCCCAACAATAGCCTGTTCAAGCTGCTGCGGTCAGGCAAGCGCCTCCGCATACATGCAGCAAGAACAGAGAGACTCAGGCTCAGCTTCTTCCCCCAGGCGATCAGAACATTGAACACTGATCTCTCCACACACAAGCACACATGAACACACACACACCCATTCTGCACTCTCTCTCACACAAACACACCACAGGTCCCTTTAAACACACAAGGAAAGGCAACTTTAAAAGAAAAAAGGTCACTTTAAAAGGGGGGAAAAACATAACTGGATGTTTTTGTATAGTTAGGATAGCATAGTGACAGAGTATAACTGTATATTGTATAATAGTGTACATAGGACTCATTACCTTTTGTATTTTATCTTAGTACTTTTATCATGTCTATTTTATTTATATTCTATTATTATTTGTATTATTCTTTCTTGCACAATCGAAGCGGGCATGGCCACCTTCATTTCACTATATTATGTCTTGTGTATGTATGTGATGAATCTTGAATTTAGCAGTGCTACTACACCACCTTGTGGATTTAAGCTACCATGTAAATGAACCTCTTAAGCCCTAGCCATATTTTCAGAAAATTCACCTAAAAGTACATACCCAAGTAAATGGAAGATTGCTCCAATTCTACAGAAATATTGTGTCTGTTAATATGCTTGAGTAAATTGTAATGAACCAAAAGAGAATATAAATTTACACGTTTTTCCATCTTTGACGGTGAATAACACCATGCTAACATTGACCATATGTGAAAAATTGCCACTGAGCTCATTCAGCACCTTCTTGAGATCAAGTGCACAAAAAATTGGTAAACAAACAGTGCTGAAAATATACACTTTGACTGCTGTTTTCATACGGTTCGAGTCTTTACTCTTGGCTACATTTGGAAAAAAAAAAATTAATACATTTTTATTTTAATTTCTTTTTGTATAGCACTTTTCATACAGAAGTTGCAGTTAAAACATTAATTCATACGGTCTGTATTGATCTATTTTTGACGTGAAATAAATCTCAACCCGGTACCGGCACCATCAGGCTTAACATCCATCTCAGTCAAAGTATCATATTTATGTACTTTCCCTGCACCATCTTCTCATAAAGCAGAGAACAATGCGTGTGTGTGTGTGTGTGTGTGTGTGTGTGTGTCAGTGCACGTGAGCGGCGCGGGGAGCGGAGCGGGCGGTTTTGACGTGAGCGAGGAGTGGGTTTTAAAATGGGTCGGCGCGACGTCCGGAGCGAGAGTTCTCCTCCGCTCCAATCCACTCCGGGCCGCTCACAGTGGTTTAACACTGATGTAATATACATGTAGTACAATGCCAAAGCAACAGATGGCAATGTACAAACATGAAGGCCATTTTCAACCAATGAGAAGGGTGAACCGTCACTCACATCCTGTTAGAAAAAGTATATGACGCCATTGTTGTTGTCGTTAGCTTACATGCTAACGTTAATGGCAGCGACCATAGCATTGTGGCTAGGCTAGCTATCATCGCTTAGTAGAGCTAGTGAATGGATAAACAACGTTATTTAACATTGCAGAATGGGTACAATTACAATACGGCTCAATACAAACAATTGTTAAGGGGCCCAGGGGGTGTAGACTGTTGTTTGAGCTAATTTACACCATGCTCCAAAAACATCTAAAAATCTGCCGAGGGATGTAGAGCAGGGAGCGCTCGATTCAAGGTGAGCGAGCGGAGAGCGACTTGGGGGCGGGGTCAACATGAGCGAATAGCGGAGGAAAACAAGCCATCTAGAGCGAAGAGCTGATTTCACGCCCGCGCCGATCCGCTCACGTGGCCTGGTGTGTGTGTGTGTGTGTGTGTGTGTGTGTGTGTGTGTGTGTGTGTGTGTGTGTGTGTGTGTGTGTTACTCACTCTGCGATTCTGGTACTGGTATTTCTTAAAGACTGTGTTGACTGTGTCAAGAAGCTCCTTTATAGCACTGGCAATGTCTCTGTAGGAAATCAACAACAGCAATACCAATCAGAGCATAGGACTGACCGAACCAACAATAGCAACAGCAATCAGAGCGCAGGACTGAGAATCAACATTAGCAACACCAATCAGAGCCCAGGGCCCTATTCCCCGTACCTGGTTCAACTAAGTTGATCAAGAGTCCCATTATCCAGATTCAATTAACCCGATGTTTGAATCCGGGATTTTCCTGTTCCTCGAAGGTGGATTCAGTCTCGTTCATTTGAACCAGACTTGAGACTCAGGATAATTGCACGCGCCCTCCTCAGCTGAAAAGACAGCAAGTGTCGATAGCAGAAATCCTGATCTTCTAACGGCATTGATTGATTGATTTAAAACTTTATTAACAGATTGCAGAATGGGCGTGCCTGCTGGCAGTATAGGCTTATGGAATGAATAATCAAATGAGATCTTGCTAGCGAAAATAATTAGTTCAGCTCTTTCAGAATAACGATAAAAACAAGCCCAAATAGTATATCTAATTGATACGAATTATATCATGAGGATATCTGTATGTGCTTAGGTATTATGTACTATATAAATACATGGTTTCCAAAGAGAGGCTTGGAGGGAGGCTTGCAGTTACACTATTCATCAGGTTTTAATCTGTTTCGGACCTAATCCATACATGCATTGAATTGATTACCATTTGGTTTATACCAGTGACACCTCATGTTCATCATCAGATAACAGTGCTTGAAAAGATAAATGCATTTTCTCAAATTCATTCATCAAAAACGTCAAAGGCTCATTCAATTTATCAAGTCACGTCATCAAATCCATCAAACAGCGCATCTCCTCATATATTTTAATCCCAGTTACAATATCACAATAACGTGTGACACTGTCACAGTGATACAATTAAATACTCCACAGATTCAGATTCCTCATAATTCATATCCACAATCCGCGCATAGACGCTTCAGCTTGAATGAAACGCATCCGGGTGCTCCGTTAAGCAAATACACAGCGAAGAATATTAAACTAATCAGAGCCAAACACCCGATTAGGGATGGGTACCTTTCACATTTGAACCGGTACCGGTACCTGTGAATCGATACCGGTACCCAACGGTACCTTTTTTCGGTACTTTAGTCTCAAGAAATTTAATTTACCTACCTCAGTCGTAAAAAAAAAATCCAAACTTCAAATAACTACAATTTCGACAGTTTTCGGCTTGTCATTGCTCCGACTGCTTTGTTGTTGAATCAAGTCAAATCCTAGGTAAGCATATATTGTGCGTGTGAACGTTGACATGAAAAGAAAAAAGTTAAAAATAATAATAAATAATAATAAATAATAATAATAATAATAATAATAATAATAATAATAATAATAATAATAATAATAATAATAATAATAATAATAATAATAATAATAATAATAATAATAATAAAAAATAAAAAATCGGTTTCTCACTTGATTCGATACTCGGTAGTACCGACGTGTTTCGGTTCAGTGCCTCAAAAGTACGGAATTCGGTACCCATCCCTACACCCGATAGGTTTCATTCATTAAAAATATCCCAGCGGGATTCACATTTGCAATGATCCGTTTAGTCCGTTATTAAAATAACTGTGTGTCGCGACTCGCGAGCGCCGTATCCGTATAAATATGACGTGCATTATATAGGACAAAGTAAATTAATAGGCTGAATATGATTTATTATCAGCGTTACTGCAGATGCAGACCTATTATTTTACATTTCAAACGAAGCACAAAAACCTAATTCAGAATGGCATAATGGGATCTAGACTGTGAGAAATATTTCAGGAAGGGAGCTGGGATTTCTTTGCGGGGGCGTGGCCATAGTTCATCCAGCTAACTGAACTTAACCCTGCCCTCGACCAGGTTCAAACTTTTTGATCTGTTGTCATAGTGATTTAGACAATCGAGCGTCGGGGAATGGAAAGGTCTGGCTTAAGTCAAGCTATGCTGAAAATTATCCGGCTAACTCAGTTAGCCAGGTACGGGGAACGGGGCCCAGAACTGAGAGAATCAACAACAGCAACACCAATCAGAGCACATGACAGAATCAACAACAGCAACACCAATCAGAGCACTGGGCCCTGTTCCTCGTACCTGGCTAACTGAGTTAGCCGGATAATTTTCAGCATAGCTCGACTTAAGCCAGACGTTCCCCGACGTGCGATTTTCTAAATCACTATGGCAACATATCAAAAAGTTTTAACCTGCTCCAGAGCAGGGTTTAGTTCAGTTGGCCACAGCCTCGCAAAGAAATCCCAGCTCGCTTCCTGAAATAATTCTCACAGTCTAGATCCCATTATAAATACCTAAAATTCTGATAATAAATCATATTCAGCCTATAGATTTACTTTGTCCTAAATAATGCACGTCATATTTTATACGGATTATGATATAGATTATGCATTTAACTTGTCGGTGAGGCTATTGAGCCGTACTGTATTGTACCCATTCTGCAATCTGTTAATAAAGTTTTCAATCAATCAATCAATCAATGCCGTTAGAAAATCAGGATTTCTGCGATCGACACCTGCTGTCTTTTCAGGTGAGGCGGCCGTGCGCAATTATCCTGAGTATCAAGTCTGGTTCGAATGAACAAGACTGAATCAGCGTTCGAGGAACAGGGAAAGCCCGGATTCAAACATCGGGTTAATTGAATCTGGATAATGGGACTTTTGATCGACTTAATTGAACCAGGTACGGGGAATAGGGCCCAGGACTGAGATAATCAACAACAACAGCAACACCAATCAGAGCACATGACAGAGAATCAACAACAGCAACACCAATCAGAGCACAGGACTGAGATAATCAACAACAGCAACACCAATCAGAGCCCAGGACTGAGAGAATTAACAACAGCAACACCAATCAGAGCCCAGGACTGAGAGAACCAACATATTCAAAGCCTTTACTACTTTTACTAATATCAAAAGCGTTTACTATTTTTGCTAATGTTTAGTTGGGCTAGAGATGAGGCAAAGACAGTCTTCCTTTAAAATCAACAAATCTGGAAAATAGCGTTTTCCTATTTATTGTACTTCTGCAAATAAATGTAATACTGCAGAACGACCACTTGTTAAAGAAAGAAAACAACACGTAAAACAACTGACAAAGACCCTAGCAACCTAGGAGTCAGGTGATGGGCTAAGACGCGGAGGCCCTGGAACACTCACTTGATGGTCTGTAAGAAGCGTACTCTGTCGTTGATCTCGTCGGGGATCTTGCTGAGGATGTGCTTCAGGGCTCTGGCCTTCTCGTTCAGGTCCAGGAACTCCTGCTCAGGCCTGTCGATCATAAACTCTGGGAGGAAAGAGAAAACGGGGGAAGTGTTTAGCCCAGCATTCCCAGTGAATGATAAATGGTGCATTTATATGGCGTTTTTATCCAAAGAGCTTTACAATTTGTTTGTCACATTTGATTTTACCCATTCACACACCGATGGTGGTGACAACCATGCAAGGTGCTATAACCTGCTCATCGGGAGCAGTTAGGGGTTAAGTGTCTTGCTCAAGGACACGTCGACATGCTGCCGGGGAGGAGCGGGAATCGAACCAGGAACCTCCGGATTACCAGACGACTGATCTACCTCTCAAGGCACTGTCGCCCCTAGTATAGTAAGGCTGGGTGTTGAAAATCAATATAACCATCAAGGTATCAATTGAATTGAATCAATAAGTTTTAGATTAGATTCACATTTATTGTCATTCTACAGCACAAGTACAGTACAACGAAAAGAGGTTGGGCATCTAACCCGAGTGCAAATGCAACAGTAATGTGCGGGTTGGATTAAACTGGAGTATATATATAAATAAGTACTACAGAGTAATAATGCTAATCAGATTTGTGTTATAGTGTTATTATTAGAGCCGGGCTAAGTTAACGGCAGACTATTATCGCGCGATAAATAAATTGCCGCAGTTAATCTATTCTCAAAATTGGGTCTGGGAGCCAATTACATTAGCTGATGTATACCTGGTCGAATTACTCAGTGTGTGCGGAGACACATTGTGGGCGTGTTTGTTTACACACTGCTACTACACTCGCGTCGACAATAAACATAAGTTTCAAGACATTGCGTCGGTCTGAGAGAAGAATCAAGCATCGGAAATACATTTGGACTGCAGTATTCTGTTGTGGATGGTTAAAACCTTTGTTTACATATTGTGGTGTGGATTAAAAGTTTTAAAACTTTCGTTTCTGGACCCGTTTTCTGCCTGGCTCAAATCAAGCTGGCAGGCTCGTTCGAAGTTGAACACAGCTACAACCGCCACAAGTCTCTGTAAGTAAGCTAGCAAGTATTTTTTTCCCCCGTTTTCTATTTTTCTCCCATCCCAATTTCGTATCGTCCAATTCAACCCTCCCCTGTCTTCGAACGCCGTTTCATGCCTCCCACAAGCCGGCTGCAATGTGGACTAAAGGCCTCTACATGCTACAGCAACTTCAAAGCAACTGCACCACAACATCGACAAAGCAACGGTGTTGTAGACACTCTGCCTTTATGCTTCTGCAACATCGACGCGCAAAGTTAGTTTAACTAAAGTTAGTTTAGGTTCGTGTTAACGTTAGATAATGTACAAAATAAACGTATTTCCGGTGCTTTTAGACGTCGCTCTTTTATTTTGAAATCCCCCGACCGGAAGTGTTATAGTGTCTGTTGCTAGCAGCTTAACTTCTGTCGCCCGTTTCTGTGCTTTTCGAGCTAACGTTACCGTAACGGCATTAGTTTCCAATGGAGAGGAGAGAAAGACCTCGGCTCATGCAGCTCAAACTACCTGTTGAAATAAATTTATTGATTGATGTTTAACTTGTCCCTGTGTGTGTCCAGTCATTTCAACTAGCAAACGTTGTATTTAACGTTACCTCAGGATACCATTGTATTTAGTTGGTTAGCTATGTAGCTAATGTGGATAGCATTTTGTATAGCATCAATGCTAGCTGGCTGGCTACAGCTTTATTTACTAAATTATGGAGGCTTTTTAATCGTCAAGGTAAGAGAGGATTTGTCATGATCAACTGAAGGCGTATGCTATGGAACAATATGTGCTTGGGTTTTCAGAAAAAGGCCAGCTATGACGCTTATTATTTAGCTAATATTGATAGCATAGCTTGCTGGCTACAACAATGGCGGATGGTATTCCTCGCTGCGGGACCAATATTATTCTATGACAGCCCCGTCCCCATTCACTACCAACCAATCACTGCTACACAATATCAACGCAACAGCTGTTTAGGTTAGATTTGGGGGACATGTACGCAACGTCCTCGCAACACAGTCTACAAGACCCTCTAAAACAACCGCGTTGAAATCGCGCTGATGTTGTGTTGCTTTGAAGTTGCTGTAGCATGTAGAGGCCTTAAGTCATACGAGTCCCCTCCGATACTCGAGGTAACAGCAGTCGCATCTTTCCACCTGCGTGGCTCGATCTTTCAGCGTCGGGGGTCTGGGGTTTGGAGGGGCCCCGCCCCCGTCGCTTCCTGATTCTACTGCGCAGGCGCACCAACCGACCTGTAGGAGTCGCTGTCCACAACGCCCGATCCCCACCCATCAGTTTTCCCTCCCCCTAATACTGCCAATGTGTATTAGTGCGGATGACCAGCTAAACTGAAAGCAATGTGGAGCGCTGGGCTCGAACAGGGAGATGATCTGTTTGAGCTCAGCCTCCAGTATTCGTGGTGAGCGCCTTGCCCACTGCACCACGTAGCCGCCAAGCTAGCAAGTATTTTCATATCTTAACCAACGTTGCAACTTGCAAGGCGCTTATAATGATCTCTCTCTCTCTCTCTCTCTCTCTATGGGTAACGCATGTATTCCCGGTAACCTGCCCCATTTCTAAGCCATATAACCTAGGACGTTATACGAACATTCAAATATTTGTCAAAAATGATTGTTATAGATGCCAAATAATTCACATTTAAAAAAAATTAAAAAACATCATGTAATGAGGGATGGCGGACCTCTAAAGTTGACCTAAGTTACAGGGAATACCAATTCACTTATCTCCTCCAATTTAAGAGGGAATTTAAATGTTTTGGTTGTTTTGTAGGGATATCATCATCATGTAACATATAACCATAGTTCTCCCCGAGTTATCTCAAGAGAATTCAAATTTAGCTGAATCTGAAGGAAAAATCCGGGTAGAGGGATATGAGTCAACATAGTTCATGGCCTTCAATTGATGACGAACAAAAAAGGCTTAATTTTCATGGCAGATGCATGATATGTTTTGGGCATGATCTTGGCACCCCAATGAACAACCAAAATGAGTTTCGTCTTTTGTGGCCAATTATTTTAGGAGATAATTACGTTTCACATATTGATCCCAGGTTACCGCGAATCTCCTATTTTACTAAAGATTGGTGAGATTTTATTTTTGGAAATCATAACAGCAATAATAAGGGTTAGATGTAAACCAGAATTACTAGAATGTGTTGTGTTTTGTCTGTTAAAATGAGCAAAAACAAGGAAAGGGTATTCCCAGTAACTTAACAAACAAGTGCAAAAAATGCAGTTCTAGAACAAGTATTAAAAAACATTCTATCTTCAAGAAAGTGGAAAGGAACCCAACATTTTCAATTGTCTGCACACAATCGTGTTATTCCAAGATGGCATTTGAACTGAATTTTAGAAAAAACAGGTATTCCTGGTCACCTCAAGTTAAAGTTCAAGTTTCTTTATTATACAGAATACTTTTATACAAAATGCTTCTTTCTGTTACGCTCCAGACTGTGCTAGACAAAAATAGGTAAGTATAAAATAAAATAAAAATAAGTATAGCAAGTATAAAATAGAAGTATAAAATAGAATTCAATTACGTAGGCACAAGTGTTCAGTATGTACATATGTACAATGTTCAATGCAGAGTAGAAGTAACTGAGTTACCATACAATATACTATACAATATACTAATATACAATATACTATATAGTGCAAAGCAGAAATGGGATGAGGTACAATTTAGGTACAATTTACAGTAAGGTGTAATGAGGTATGGGTTGTAGTGCAAATTCTTTACCAATAAATATAAAGTGTGTTTAGGTGTTCTAAAGTGTGTAAAGTGGGTGCTGCAGTGAGTTGTTTGTTTAAAGTGAGTGTGTGTGTGAGTTAGTCTACCTTTCCACATTACCAGTCTACCTTTCCACATTAGATCAGCCCAGACACTAGAAATGTTTGAATCATCACTAAGAACCCACCGTTTCTCACTGGCCTTTTGAAGCATGATGTGTGTTTTCACTGTGTATACAGTATGTGTCACTGTTTTACTGTGTATGCTTTAATCTGTGATTGTTTTACCCACACATACTGTACAGCACTTTGGTCGACCTTGGCTGTTTTAAATGTGTGGGTGTACCTCTATGGGTCTAGCCAGGTCAAAATGACCCCCAATATGTCTTCTTGTCAAATTGGTTACATGGGGGCCCCTCAGCGGGCCCCTCTCTCTCTGTCACATGCAGACGGCTGAGACCAACGTTGCAGGAATATTAAACTTGGACAGGCTACGTGATTGTGAGATGAAGGCGGCAGACCTGGAGGACCGTGGTAGGAGATGCAATGTGAGAATTTATGGACTGCCTGATGAAACGGAGGATGACGACCCGATAGGGTACCTTGAGGAAATGGTCCCAAAATGGTTCCCAAAGCTAGCTCGACCTGAGATCGAAAGAGCGCATAGGATCTTTAGACCCGCTATCCAGTTGAAGGGCGGACGTGCAAACCCTCGCACATTCATTTTCTGCTGCCTGAGATTCCAGACGAGACAGCATATACTGAGAGAGGCCAGACAGAAACCTCCGGTTGTGAATGGCTGTACATTGAGATTTGCCGCTGACTTTAGCGATTACACAGCTAAACGGTGAAGAGCATTCGCAGGCGGATCTGGCACGAGAGCGAGCTGTGGAGGTGTTTCTGCTATTCCCAGCAACGCTAAAGGTAAAGACGGGACGGGGAGAGGTATCGTGCAACCGGCTGTTCAAGTCACCATCTGAGGCGGAGGACTACATCCGAAGAAGCAGCACGGTCGCTCAGACGGGGGTGAGCGGACAGGCCGCGGTGGAGCATGCGCCGAGCGATGGGCAATGAGGGGCTGGAGCGGGTACCTGAGGCGGGCTTCACGCGTGGCCTGCTAACATGCTAGCTATGCAGGCTAGCATCCCCATAGGAGCGGAGCTGATTCCACGTGTGGGCGGGCGGCTAGCATACAAGCTAACCAAGCTACCGTCCTCACTGCACGTGTGCTTTTAGCACACCGGCTAGCTAGCCAGCCCGGCATTATGGTAATCACTTTCGACCGCTGCTTACTCAATTTTCAAGACAGTAATACCTGACTTCTCTATACGGTACTGTTTCAATCACAAACATGATTACGGACTAATTGAATGTAATTCAGACGCCGTATAATCTTATCAGTTTTTTCATTATTATTTATCTCTTGCCCTTTTTATCATCCAACACTTGAGCTATCCAGTAAACGGTGCGAGGATTGTTACGTTTGTTTATTATCTTTATTCGGCTCTAACCGGGCGGGATGAAGATCAGTTTTTATTTCCTTTTCTTTTTCTTTTCCATTTCTCAATTCTTAGAGAGAAAAACAGTGATTCACATTTTAGCAAGAATCGCCCAGCCCTACTACAGAGAGTGGCCCGTTCAGCGGAGCGCATAATTGGAGGTGGGCTTCCCACTCTCCAGGACGTTTATAACAAGCGTTGCAGGGCCAAGGCTAAGAGTATAATCAAAGACTCTAGTCACCCAAACAACTGCCTCTTTGAACTGCTGCGGTCAGGCAAGCGCTACCGGAGCCTCATGGCCAGTACAGAGAGACTCAGAAGGAGCTTCTATCCCCAGGCCATCAGGATGCTCAATGACAATGACACTATGTAACAACCCATCATCTACACACACTGCACACACATCCACATGTACACACTCACTTTAAACAAACACTCACCTTACCACTCACTTTAACACACTTTATATTTATCTATTATTAAAGAGATTTGCACCACATTCATACCTCATTTGCACCCTACCCCAAGTTTTGTACCTCTGCATTCTACCTCACCGTTACTCATTTTACTCTGTATTGTATATTGTATATATGTATATTGACTTTACCTGCTTTTTACTTCTTAATTGTTTTTACTTACCGTACTTTCTCTTTACTGTATGTAGCACACTCTCAGGGCTCAGAAGAAACAAGCATTTCATTATAAAGTATCCTGTTCTGACAAATAAAAAGCAAACTTGAACTATTTTTCTACACCAAGTTCACTGAAATATAAAATACCCTAGAATTGTCTGTATTCATCCTATATTTTTCCAGACGGTGCAACTTGCTGTATAAAAGCAATAACACACTTGAACCAGTGGGATATCATGAATATTCCACTGGTTCTCGTGTATTATTGCTTAATTATATAACGTTACTGTATTATATTTTTTAATGCTACTCCAAAGTTATTTCGTATGCTGCCATCTTATTGCTTTTTTATTACCATTGCTGCTGTACGGTTGAGGAACCAAGACCAAAGACTTTCTCCTGTACTTGAACATGAAAGACGTGATATTAAAAAATGTGAATCTGAAATACGCCCCCAGGACTCCAATTTATCATATAAACAGACGTACAGAGACACTAACACGTACAACCTAGACACACGCATCTCGAGCAGCGTTTGTGTTAGACAGACACTGCCGGTTTTGACCTATTAAAAGGATCAAAGTCAAAACAACTTAAAAGCCTCCCGATCATATAACACCATCTAACTGTATCGCTTGATCCGGTCTCCTCCATCGGTAAAGGGCACCCTGTGAAACGAATCATTGGATGACAATCACGGTTGGAAAGAAGCAGCAGCATTTAAGCTAAATGTCAGCGGGCAGACGAGAAAATGGCCTACAGCGTCTTTCTGGTCTTACTGCTATACGAGACACAAAGGCCTACGGTGTCTCTCTGGTTTTACTGCTATATGAGACACAGAGGCCTATACGAGACACAAGGGGTGTTGTTCTTTTGTAATGATCTGAATGATTGAATTACCCGTCTTATGGATAATGGATGGATGATGGATGCGTTACCTGTCTTATGGATAATGGATGGATGATAGATGCGTTACCTGTCTTACAGTATGGATAATGGATGGATGAGATATGTTCCCTCCGGTCCTCCTCCACTGCCTCCCTCACTGTCCCGACATCCAAGCTTAAAAACTTCGGAGATCGGGCCTTCTCTCGCACTGCACCCCGACTCTGGAACTCCCTCGCCCAGTCCATCAGAGACTCCCCTACACTCTCCACCTTCAAAGCTCGCCTCAAAACCCACCTGTTCTCCCTTGCCTTCAACCCCCCCCACCCCTAAACCCCCCCCTCCCCTCCAACCTGATTGATATGTCTCCAGTCTTTTTTTGTGCCATCAGGTTGTCTCCCCCGTTCCCCCCATGGTCTCATGTTCCTTTTGTTTTTGTTTCTTTGTTGTTTTGTTTTTGTTTCTTTGCTTTCGTTTCTTTGTTTGTACCCCTGCTCCCGACTACTGTCAGCGACTTCGGGTTATTGAGAAGCGCTATATAAATTAAATTAATTATTATTATTATTATGGATAATGGATGGATGATAGATGTAGTACCTTTCTTATGGATAATGGATGGATGATAGATGTGTTACCTATTTAATGGATGGATGATGGATGCGTTACCTGTCTTATGGATAATGGATGGATGATAGATGTGTTACCTATTTAATGGATGGATGATAGACGAGTTACATTTCTTATGGATAATGGATGGATGATAGATGCGTTACATTTCTTATGGATAGATGATAGATAGGTTACCTGGCACACAGAGCCTGGAAAGGGTCGTTTTGATCTTTTCCTGCACATCTTTCTCTACACCATGATGCTCCGACAACGGTCTCTTAGCCCCATTTCACATTTACTAAACCTCTCCCTTAATATGTATACATTTCACTCACACGTCACACACAACCAAGCTGAGTTTTCGACGTTCTTTGCAAGTGAAAGCCAATCACTGTCCTTGCCCCGTTTGTACTGTATCCGTCTAAGCGCCTAACCAGATTAGTCAGCATTTCAGCATTTTGTCTTGCAAGTTAAAATTATATGGATGCCTGTGCAAAATAACACCCCAGCATCAATATCAAAGTGTGCACACACATAACATTCTGACCCAACATACAGACGCACACATAACATTCTGGCTCAACATACAGACGCACGCATAACATTCTGTCCCAACATACAAACACACACATAACATTCTGTCTCAACATACAGACGCACACATAACATTCTGTCTCAACATACAGACACACGCATAACATTCTGTCCCAACATACAGACACACGCATAACATTCTGTCCCAACATACACACACACATAACATTCTGACCCAACATACAGACACACACATAACATTCTGTCTCAACATACAGACACACGCATAACATTCTGTCCCAACATACAAACACACACATAACATTCTGTCCCAACATACAGACACACGCATAACATTCTGTCCCAACATACACACACACGCATAACATTCTGTCTCAACATACAGACACACATAACATTCTGTCTCAACATACAGACACACATAACATTCTGACCCAACATACAGACACACATAACATTCTGTCTCAACATAAACACACACATAACATTCTGTCCCAACATACAAACACACACATAACATTCTGTCTCAACATACAGACACACGCATAACATTCTGGCTCAACATACAGACACACACATAACATTCTGTCTCAACATACAGACACACGCATAACATTATGTCTCAACATAAACACACACACAACATTCTGTCTCAACATACAGACACACATAACATTCTGTCTCAACATACAGACACACACATAACATTCTGTCTCAACATAAACACAACATTCTGTCTCAACATACAGACACACATAACATTCTGTCTCAACATACAGACACACATAACATTCTGACCCAACATACAGACACACACATAACATTCTGTCTCAACATAAACACACATAACATTCTGTCCCAACATACACACACACACATAACATTCTGTCTCAACATACAGACACACACATAACATTCTGTCTCAACATACAGACACACACATAACATTCTGTCTCAACATACAGACACACACAACATTCTGTCTCAACATACAGACACACGCATAACATTATGTCTCAACATACAGACACACGCATAACATTCTGTCCCAACATACAGACACACACATAACATTCTGACCCAACATACAGACACACACATAACATTCTGTCTCAACATACACACACACATAACATTCTGTCCCAACATACAGACACACACATAACATTCTGTCTCAACATAAACACACATAACATTCTGTCTCAACATACAGACACACACATAACATTCTGTCTCAACATACAGACACACGCATAACATTCTGTCCCAACATACAAACACACGCATAACATTCTGTCTCAACATACACACATAACATTCTGTCTCAACATAAACACACGCATAACATTCTGTCTCAACATACAAACACACACATAACATTCTGTCTCAACATACACACATAACATTCTGTCTCAACATACACACATAACATTCTGTCTCAACATACACACATAACATTCTGTCTCAACATAAACACACATAACATTCTGTCTCAACATACAGACACACATAACATTCTGGCTCAACATGCAGACACACGCATAACATTCTATCCCAACATACACACACACATACCATTCTAACATACAGACACGCATAACATTCCGTCTCAACATACACACACACATAACATTCTGACCCAACATACAGACACACACATAACATTCTGTCTCAACATAAACACACGCATAACATTCTGTCCCAACATACAAACACACACATAACATTCTGTCTCAACATAAACACACGCATAACATTCTGTCTCAACATACAAACACACACATAACATTCTGTCTCAACATACACACATAACATTCTGTCTCAACATACACACATAACATTCTGTCTCAACATAAACACACATAACATTCTGTCTCAACATACACACATAACATTCTGTCCCAACATACAAACACGCACATAACATTCTGTCTCAACATAAACACACATAACATTCTGTCTCAACATACAAACACACACAACATTCTGTCTCAACATAAACACACATAACATTCCGTCTCAACATACACACATAACATTCTGGCTCAACATACAGACACACGCATAACATTCTGTCCCAACATACACACACACGCATAACATTCTAACATACAGACACGCATAACATTCCGTCTCAACATACAGACATGAAACCATCCAGACACACACAGAACAGACATGAAACCATCCAGACACACACAGAACAGACATGAAACCATCCAGACACACACAGAACAGACATGAAACCATCCAGACACACAGAACAGACATGAAACCATCCAGACACACACAGAACAGACATGAAACCATCCAGACACACACAGAACATTCTGTCCCAACAGGCATGAAGACATTCAGACACAGAACAGAGTAAGACATAAAGACATTCAGACACATAGGGCTGTACCGAATGCTTCGATCATAATGTTGACATTAGAATTCTAAATCAACATTCGAATTTTTTTTTATAACAAAAAAAAAAAAGTATCTTTTTCGTATACCGGTATGTCTATTCAATCTGTTTAAACCAATGGGGTTTTTCTTCACAGTTGCAGTTAAAGATTAGGCTACACTAATATTATAATATTATACTATAAGATGTCATCATCACTTTCGTACCAACCGTGCCCTTATTGGATTATTTATGTTGACAAAACTGATGAGTTATACTCATTAAAGAAAGTTGATTTAATAAAAAAAAGACTAATTTAATCAGATTAATCACTTTATTCAAATAAAGTAAAAAAAAAAAAATTAAGACATTCAAAGCTTCGTTCTAATACTTCAATAGAAGCTTCGAATGTTAAAAAATGACATTCGGTACAGCCCTACAGAACAGACATGAAAGCATCCAGACAGTGTGTACCTTCCACGTCGTCTGCTGCCATGCGCAGTAGGGATTCAGTGAAGTTGATTTGGACGTTCTTCTTTTCCAGGACCTTCATGATGATGTCCTGAGTCAGACCAGGGTTCTCCCTCTCCGCCTGGCAACAGCACAGAGTGACATGATGCTCAACAACAAGGGCTTGGCTTCCATTATACGTAACCTATTATACGTTTTCTTTTTCCTTCAGTAATTGAGGCATGTTCTTTTAAAGACCCAATCTGGATGGAAATATGCTTTTTGGAACTTTCTTAAAACAAGAAATCAGAATATTCACTCCAGTGTTTATAGACATTAACAATGTCAACAAACCTTTTACAGCCACAAAATACAGCTACCGTAATACAATTAAAAATCCATATTTACCTGCCGTCTAATTAGCCCTTGTATCAAGAGCTCAGTCAAATCAATGAAAGCATGTCTGTTCCCATTTCTCTCAGGTCTTTAACCCTTTCACTGCCACACGACAGAAGGTTAACCCTTTACTATCACACAACCGACGGCAATGCTTCATCATTAGCATCATTAGCTCCGCGTCGGTTGTGTGATAGTAAAGGGCTAACCTTCTGTATTGTCACAGTGAAATGGTTAACCGGCTGTCGTGTGGCAGTGAAAGGGTTAATGGCCACTAAGAAGGTGAGGCCGGAGATGGCAAATTAAATAGGTAGCCTGCTCAGAACATGGAATATCTTAGACATGGCAAGGACAAGTCCACCCCTCTGTCACAGACCAAGACCCAGGGTTCTTCGATAACAAGGTTTTGGTCACTGATGCAGACATAAATGCTATAGTTAAGTCTACCCATATACTCTGTATGATAGCATGTACAACAGTGCTGTATATACCGTATATATATCTGTACATACCTGCACATAACTCTTTTACATATCTGTAGATACTAGGGCTGACCTCGATTAGTCGACTAATTGATCGAAAGGAGCCGTAGTCAACCTCTTAAAACCTTTTTTTAATGCAAAAAAGAAAAAAATATATATATATATATATTTTTTAATCATTCTTTCCAAAAGCAAAGAGGCCTAGAAGCGTGGCTAATGCTAATGGCGCACATACTAGACAAATATCAAGATGTATTCAGTGTACCAATTGCATGCTTTCGCAGGACAAGAAGCCTTCAGTCGACTCCTTCAGACATTAGGCACCCCCACAGCCCAAATGGAATGATCTCCCCAAAAAAGTTAAATAATATATATATATATATTTTTTATTTTTATTTTTATTTTTC
Source organism: Notolepis coatsorum (assembly GCF_963971535.1). Taxonomy (NCBI): domain Eukaryota; kingdom Metazoa; phylum Chordata; class Actinopteri; order Aulopiformes; family Paralepididae; genus Notolepis; species Notolepis coatsorum. The sequence continues at coordinate 19,354,987 of NC_140167.1, read as the reverse complement.
ATTCACTGGGGCAAATTCCGGCCAATCAAAGTCCTTAGTCAGGGACAGGCCTAGTAGATACTATATCTATACATATCCCTTACCTAGTCTTACTAGTTACACTGTATCATATACCTGTATCACTGTATAATACATATTAATATTACAACTCCGTACATACATCTGATTACACCCAGTAGTACTAATTTATATATTTTATACAGTTTAATCACCTGTGCATGTCATTGTATGTTACATTGCACTTTACTGTTACATTTGAACTACTGGTTGGATGCCAAACCTCTTTTTGTTGTACTGTACTTGTGCTGTATAAAAGGACAATAAACTAGAATATAATCTAATCTAATAAATCTACCACTGGAGCACCAACTAGTCTGGGGACCAGCGTTCTAAACGTTTCATTCACTTAAAAGGGGACATATTAGGAAAAATGGGTTTTGTCAAGTCTTTGTATGGATCTCAGTCTGAGATGTTATTTATTTTAGGCTCTGGGGGGAAGGGGGTGACATAGATACTTCCAATGCCATTTGGCCAGGGTTCCAGGTCTTCAGATGAACAAGCCTAAACAAGCCGTGCAGAACTATTGCAGTTTTGTGAGGTCATAGGAGGATGAATTAAGGCACTGTGGCTCCCTCTCAACGCGCGCTGAAACTACTGTTTGGGCTCGGGGGGGGGGGGGGGGGTGCTGCGGAGTGGAGCACACCGCTGTGAAGGAAAGGTGCGCTGCATTTATAACACAAGACAAAATGAGCGCAGCGCAACATGTGGCACAATAATCGTTTATCTCCATGATCTTGTTTTCATGATCGTCAACTCGATTAATTGGCCAGTCATAGACACTCCTATACTGAACAGGGGTAATATAGACTACTATAATAAGGACTGTCTCAAGGTAGCTGGGTTTATATGGCTCCACTTATTCAAGTGCTCAGAAATTCGACGGTAGCAGAGTTGAGTAAAAAAGGACAGACAGAATACACTATTGGAATTACAAACTTTTCAACACCATCATTTGGTGGAATGTTCATAGGGATCACTGAAAACAAAAATGTACAAGGGACAAGGGATACCAACATCAGAGTTGGTGTGCTCTTGTGATTGGTCGAAGACCGGCGAGGCTTATGGGTACTGTAGATGTCATGAAAACAAGTAAACATGCCGATATAAAAACACATTTCCTTATTTTTTTTTCACATTTCCTTTTTTTTTTTGCATGCTCTGACGCGAGGCAGCTACCTGGTGATCATTCTCTCGTTATTAACATATGAAATAGGTGGCCTATACATCACTATTATTTCAGACACTAAAACGCTGCTTTAAAAGACATTAATCAACGAGAAGTTTTGAAGACAAGCTAAGGAAGACAAAGGAATATCCGTGTGCAGGAATCCCATCGACCTGGTTAACAACGACCATGACGCAGACGGCACGCAGCGCTGATTTGCAACAATGTGGGTCAGGTTATCCGCGAGGAAACATCCTCTCGACTAAAAGGTTTTCGGCTGATAAATTACTTTATTGAAACCATGAAGTCATAGGTGAGCTGGGGGCTCTGGAGACATCTGCTACAGATGCAAGTGAACGACTTCCACAGTTGGAAAAGGAGCGGAAAGAAGTGCAAGAGGAGAATAAAACAATTACGACAAAAGGTTGAAAATCACGCACATTAATGCAACACCGGAGTTTGGTGAAGAACATGGAGACGGGTGACCCGGCGGAGTTGATGAACAATTTCTTGCATGAGCCGTTTGACAATGAGAAATTGGGTCCTATGCCACCGGTAATTGTGGCTCCCCGCACTGGGCCCTCGAGCGATGCCTCCCGTTGTACGATCGCTCGTCTCTGCGGCTCCGAGCTAAAAACAATGATTATTCGTTCCAACGTCGAGAAATGCACCTCTGAACTACAAAAGAGAAGAAAATAAGCATCTATGCTCGATGTGAGTTCAGATCTTAGTAAACAGAGGGACACATTTAAAGAGCAGAGATCAAATACAACTTATACAAGCATGATGATGATGGACACCCTTTTGTGCTTTGATCAGCTACTACGGGTACACAATTTGGCCTGAAGAACTGGTTCATAACTAGAAAGACTGTGCCTAGAGAATAGTCTATTATTATTCATTTGAAACTATGTGATTAGGAATTAAACGATCAAAGATAGAGATGAAGCTAAGCTATATCCCACATAGTATTGCTATTGTTGAATAAGCAAGAATGTCAATTTGCGGAGATCAACACAGGATCGGTTAAGGAATCCAGAATATAGTGGAACTCTGTTAAAGGTTTTATCAGTTTTATCAGGAGCAATGAAACACTATTTCTATAAAATTTGCGCAAAGCCGCGCCTCTCTAGAGAACTTGGATAATCTATGCTACTTCAGTCAAATCATACAGAACAATTAGATTTGCAATGAAAGCTGGTCAAAAGTATATGAACAATTCCTAGACAGCGTTCACAATTTCTTATCCACAGAACCAGGCAACGTTATTATTTCCATGAATCCAGACCAAGTAATTTACTCGCTATAAAGGAGGATCAGGACTCGTGAGCAGTTTGCTGCTCATCTATTAGAGCTCAGAATGGGAGGTATAACAACTGACCCCATGGAGATTAATGATGCGTTCCGCTATTTTTACTCTAGCCTGTACAAGATGGACATAGATTTTGACAGGGAAAGATGTGACGCCTTCTTTAGCAGAGTACAGCTAACCGTACCTTACAGAGACTGATTCAAAGCAACTGGCTGAAACAATTACCTTCGAGGAACTAAGGGCGGCGGCACTTGATATGCAGAGGGGGAGGGAGCTGGTCTTGATGGCATCCCTCCTTCTAGGCCCATTACTGCTCAATATGATTCATTACTCTATAGAACATGGTTGCTTTGTAGGGCGGCTACGTGGCGTAGTGGGCAAGGCGCTCGCCACGAATGACGGAGACGCTGGGCTTGCCTGTTCGAGCCCAGCGCTCCACATTGCTTTCAGTTTAGCTGGTCGTTCATACTAATACACATTGGCCGTATTAGGGGGTGGGAAACTGATGGGTGGGGATCGGGCGTTGTGGACAGAGACTCCTACAGGTCGGTTGGTGCGCCTGCGCAGTAGAATAAGGAAGTGTCGGGGGCAGCGTGAGCCTGTCACGCGTTACTCCTCGCCACTGAGAGATCGAGCTGCGCAGGTGAAAAGATGCGACTGCTGTTACCTCAAGTACCGGAGGGGACTTGTGCTATGTATGACTTAGTCCACATTGCAGCCGGCTTGTGGGAGGCAAGAAACAGCGTTCGTGACAGGGGAGGGTTGAATTGGATGATACGAAATTGGGATGGGAGAAAATATAGAAAATGGGAGAAAAAGTGGATAAAAAAGAACATGGTTGCTTTGCCAGGGACGTGAATGGGAAATGGAATGCATTTATATAGCACTTTTACCCAAATCGCTTTACAACTTATGTCTCTCATTCACTCACGGCGGAGGTCCATGCAAGGCGGAGGTCCATGCAAGGTGGAGGACCATGCAAGCTGCCAACCTGCTGATCGGGAGCAGTTAGGGGTTAAGTGTCTTGCTCAAGGGCAGGGCTTGGCATTAAGGCTTGTCCTATTGCCCGGGACGCGTCTATGCTTTTACCAAACAGTTCCGTGTTTCCGCGTTCCCGTTTTGCGCTCCGATTAGCCACGCACGTTTCTGGTCATGTGACATGTGCGCCCAATCGCATGACGCGCCCATTTCCGCCTCGACCAGCAGCAAACTACCTAACTCCTACGATCCACACTCTAACCTTAACCAACTTCGAAAGAGTGCCTAAGCTTAACCGGCGAAAGAACTTGCCGTCACACGATATCGCCCTGCTCTAAGACAAACTCTAACCTTAACCAACTTCGAAAGAGCGCCTAAGCTTAACCGTCCAAAGTACTTGCCGTCACACGATTGGGCGCACATGTCACATGACCAGAAACATCAGTGGCCAATCAGAGCGCAAAACGGGAACGCGGAAACACAAACCGTTTGGTAAAAGCGATCAGGCGTCCGGCACAAGTATAAAAAAAAAAAAAAAAAAAAAAAAAAAAAATCGGACAAGCATGATACAATTTAACTTGTCCGACTGGACAAGTAAAAAAAAATATATATATATATTCCCCAAACGAATAGTAACGTTACTCCATCTGATCAGAAAGTGCCTGTCTCACAGTGTCACACTGGAAACTCTCAATCTCTGTACGTCAATATTACTTGTCCTGGACAAACGGCGAGCATCTTCTGAGTGCTCGCTTAGTGGACACAAGTACATTTCGGACAAGTAAGTTTAGCTTTCGGACAAGTAAAATATCTGAGCCACTTCTCTGAAGGACAAGTGGCTCAAAAAGTGAATGTCAAGCCCTGAAGGGCACTTTGGCTGCCGGGAGGAGCCAGAATCGAACCCGGGAACCTTCTGATTGCCGGACAACCGTTCTACCTCCTGAGCCAATGTCGCCCTGTGAACATTAGTGTTCTCTTTACTCTTAAACAAGGAGAAAAACCCAACAGATTGAAACAACTATAGGCCCCTCAGTCTTCTCAATACCGACCCAAAGTTGAATGAATGATCATTACATTTATATAGCGCTTTTATAGACACTCAAAGCGCTCCCCACAATGTAGGGTGGAAATTGCCTCCTTCACCACCACTGGTAGCACCCAACCTTGGGCTACGCAGGCTCAATGGCTGCCATACACTGGCACCAGGCACACATCACACTACACAACGGCGCTCAGGAGACAGGGTTTGATATCAGCCAATTAAGGGGGAGGGATGATTAGGTGGCCTTGATGTCAGATACCTGATTGGGAATTTGGCCAGGAACGTCGGGGAACCCCCTACTCTTTGTTATAGGCGTCCTGGGTTCTTTAACGATGGAATTCAGTCACAACCTCGGTTTAGCGTCTCATCCGAAGGATGCGTCTATGCCAAATACAACGCAGTTCGGTTTCCGGGTTCCTCTGATTGGCCACTAAGCCCACTAGCGCGCCCCCCTTATCGCCCACTGCCGCGCTGTGAAGCGGAAGAGCCAGCGGGGCGGCGCGAGGCGACATACACAACATACATGACAGCTTTGGCTGTTTGTACGATGAAACAAAGAACTTCTAAGATATACATTAACTTGGATTTCAGTGATATTCAGCGGTTATGTCAGTGTTCTTAAAAGCTTGTAGTTGTGCATGTCATAAAAAAACAAACTAGCATAATTTGGGTATTTCTGAATGTTTTGGCATACGAGTCTATATAGATGCATTTTTGTGTAATTGTTTGATCATAATACAGGACTAAGGAACATGGTATTCTTTTATTTCAAATTATATATATAGGACTATGTATAAAGAAACCATTTCTTCTTTCAGAAAGGCTGATGTAAAGCTAATGTTTTGTGTAATTGTTGAGGACCATTACATTTGTAGTATTAATCGTAGAATCATATCATATCAGTACCTTCAATAAAGAGTAGATCTGACTACTTTACTGAATTAACAATTACTGTGAATATCTCCAAACCACGCTCAAACATTGAGTAACAATACCTTGGATGATGTAACTGATATGGATATTAGTCGCGCTACTGGAGAAAAAGACGCTGGTACCCTTGACAGTTAAAAAAAAATAAATCACTTTATTCATTCCAGATGTAGCTTATTTTTCCAATCATATTGTACTGAACAAAGATTAGCAACACATTTTCTTGCGGTGAATTCCTGCCTGAACATTCAAGACATGCTGTATTGCGTGGGGCTTTTAGAGAGGAAGATCCGTAGGACGCCACAACGTCGATTCCTGAATGCAACCTCTTTGATATAGCTAGAGGAGAGATTACACCCATGCAGCCTCGAGTGTCGTGTGCAGCGTAAACAAACATTGTTTAGGAGAACACATCCAAAGGGAACACAGTTTCTTGAGTCTGGCGTTGTTGTACTTCATCTATTTAGTGTTACTTTTGGGAGTAGTGGGGGAGAAATGAATGAATGAATGAATGAATGAAAACTTTATTTAACAGATTGCAGAATGGGTACAATACAGTACGGCGCAATACAGACAATTGTTAAGGGGATGCAGACCAGAGAAAGACGTTTATCTTGAAGAACGAGCCGCCTCGGAAGAAGACGGCCGCTGCTGCTGAAACCACCGCCCGCGTCGCCCGCTGGCTCTTCCGCTTCACAGCGCGGCAGTGGGCGATAGGGGGGGGCTTAGTGGCCAATCAGGGGAACCGGAAACCGAACTGCGTTGTATTTGGCATAGACGCCCGAAGGATATGGTGTCTCTATCACCGTAACAGGGGCATTATTACTGACAAGTCCAGAGGACAGAGTGCCCCCTGCTGGACAACACCACCACTTTCCGATCATGAGTCCAGAGCTCTACTCATGTAGCCACGGTGCCGGACAAATCTGATCTATGCTCAAGTTCTCCCCCGGCGTCTACAGAAGCACATGACAGGTTTGATTAACTGCGATCAAACAGGCTTCATAAAAGGCTGTCTTGCCAGTGACAACATTAGATGCTTTTTACACATAATCAATGCTGGTATAGATCAAGTCTTCAGCAACCGTATTATACTTAGATAGATGCCATGAAGGAATTTGACAGACTTGATTGTGGTTGGTCCTGGAGATTATGGGATTTGACAAGGATTTGATCCATATAGGGATGTGCAATAATTATTTTGATAGCGGGCTATCCGCCATCATTAACCGAATGAAAAACGGATAGTCGATTTCTCTCTTTTACTTAACGTGGTTCCAAGTGGTCTGCCATGCGCACAATCTGCCCATTTCACATTTAACTTAATTTAGTTCATTCACGTATATGTTTAAGGAAACCAACAAACAGTTATAATCTTACACATACATGTGAAACAAATGTAAAAAGAAAAAAGATTTAAAAAAAAAAATTCATAAAGATTATTAATAATTTAAGCTAGATTTGTCTCATAGCTACGAGTAATCGATTAATCAATTACTCACACCCATCCCTACTCTCTCCCAACATGACGATACAAATCTATCTAACGTTACCAGACAACATCCTACAACATAGGCTACACATAGAGATCATCCTTGAGTTAATGCTGCTGCTCATCATCACACAACAATGCTTGCTAGTGCAGAATGTTAGCCAACTATAAAAATACAGCACGCCTGCATGATGACTGTACATTTTCTCATCATTAGTAGCAACACTTGTAAAATTGTTGTTCTAAATCGGAGACGTATAAAGCCCAACGCACACGGGCACAGTGACGGCAGGAGATTTTCGAGCGACGATCGCGCAGCAATTTCTGTCGCCTGGCTAAATATCGCCTCAAACCTATTTTTTTGAAGCGACGGCAGGCGACACAGCAAGGACAATGAGGAAATAACATTACTTCTGGTGTATCATTTGTAATATAAATGAATTTATCAATACATTCATTGATCAATAACCTACGTATTATTACCATGCTACTTATGTTAATTATTAATTAACAGGAACAATTTAAATAAATAACGTTAGTTGGAGAACTTAAGGTTTAGTGGCCGCTTGTCATTAACTAATAAATTGACAATGCGCCACGATGCACCTACTAGATGTTTTTATACTCGGGTAACAAAATAAGTTGTGGATGTTGACAGAGTTTAATGTCCACAGGGCTGTACAGTGCGACGAGCTCGTCGCAAATTGCCCCTTTAATTGGCCGTTGCGATTGGTAAATAATATTTGGGGGCGGGCTTGCGAGTAGGGATTTCAAGCCTTGCATTCGCATTTCACTCCTAAATTATCCAAGCCGTGTGATGACGCCACTCACGCGAGCTGAGCACTCAGGTATGAGAGTGGGGAAAATCGATTGAGCACTCTGATAGACTGGCTGACTGTCTGATTTAGCTATGCCTATGAAGAAAAGTAAAGTTAGTATTGCTTCATATTTTCGACGCGTTCCACCTCCTAGTGAGCCGTCGAATGAAAATGTGACCGTCGAGAACATTGAGCCAGCAGTGGCAGTAGCCACCACCGCAGACCTGCCTTTGTACTAGGGTTGGATGCAGTTCCCTGTTGGTCAGTCTGTGTCTGTTATTCCATCTTCTTCTGCTCTGTTTAACGTTATACACTTCAAATAGTGCAGCATGTTTGAGAGTGCTCCCTTGACTGAGAGGATGGCTAGAGGATGGCCGGAACCACGAGAACTTTTATTAAACATTCTATTAAACATTCTGATATTTCCGCGGGTCTCGTGCAGTGGTCTCGTGCCACTGTCAACTAAAGCGAGCACTCGGAAGACACGCACCGTTTGACAGTGATATGCGCACTGACAGTCGGCGCAGTTGACATTTTCCAAGTGGGGGAAAATAAATCCTCTTCGTCCCGACTGTGTCCCGGCCCCGTGGAGGATTTTTCTTCATCCCAAATACATATTTTATTTCCCCCGGGACGACGGGACGGTGTTAGTCTCAAGCCCTGTCGTCGATCCCCAGGTACTGGTTCAAATGTGAACGGTACCCAACCCTAACTGTTCAAAACGAAACGTCCCATTAAACTAAATAGTTCAGATAGCTCCTGATATCAATGTCTTATAACACTGAGTCGATGCGTATTCGAGCTGAGGGCACGCTGAATATAGTCAATAGGGTCCAGCTGCAGCGCCGGAGAATCCTGGCCGTAGCTGGAGGCTACAGTATAGGGTCCAGCTGCAGCTCCGGAGAATCCTGGCCGTAGCTGGAGGCTACTCGAGTACACACAGACAGTGGAGCTGGTTGCATATAGCGAGCATTTTGACTTGTTGCGTGGTGGCGATGTCTCGCAGATAATACAACTACAAGTATGATTATATAATATATATTATAATATATTTTTAATAATATATTAAAATCGATATAAATAATGGTAAATTGTTATTTAAAAATGTGCCCCTAAAAAATATTTTTTGCCCCTAAATTTCTCATTTAGGGGCAAGTGTGCCCCTAGTGAAAAAGCTTAGCGTACAGGCCTGGTCCAGGCTGCAGCTGATGTACCGGTAGTTTGTAAGGTTTATTGTCCAAAGAAATGATGGTTGAGAACAAAACAGTTTGCGTCTTCCGTGAAAAAAACACTCTCTCTCAGCAGGTGCATAATACTTGTCCAATCGGTGGTAATGAACGTATTGTAGCGATCAGTCATGCAGTCATGTCAGGAAGAATGAGGAGAGGTTGTATTCGTATTATGGTGGTTTAATTCCAGCTCAATATGGGTTTTACAGGTTAATACTTCCCTCGTAATGCACAACACAGCTAAGCTACCTGCTAATTCATCTCGCTTCACGACAACCTAACGTCCGGTCCGTCCTCTCATATCTCCCGGGGGAAACCACACCCCCAGCTAGACAGAGCGAGACATATAGCTTATTATACCTGAACGGTCGGATCTGGTGTGGGGGGCCAAGCGATTGTCGTCGAGCGACAGACGATCGCATCGCCAGGCAACGTCGGTCGCCCGCCGTGTGCTTTGGCCTTTTTAGTCTAAACTAGAGAACGTGCCGTCTCAGGTGTTCACTTTATTTAACATAACATTAATCTGTATGCAGATGATATCCTAGTTTTATGCAGGACCCTAGTCAATATGTACCCCGGTTTTAGCATCATTTGAAGAGTTGAGACTAGTCAGCTTTTAAAATAAAATGGCCCAAATCTGCATTATTACCTTTAAATGAGGCAACTAGGCCAACTTCTCTCCCTACAGAGGTTCCTATAATAAAACATTTAAAATACATTGGCACTGAGATATTTCCTTCTCTCAATATGATAATTGAGTATGACTATACTGGAACATTGAACAAAGTCCTCAAAGACCTTGAAAGATGATCAAGTCTGCCAAACTCTTCACAAGCTCGCACATCCATAATCAAGATGAATGTACTGCCCTGGATACATTTCACCATTTATACGATTCCTTTACCCCCCACTGCTGGCTACTGGCAGAAACTACAGTCTAGAGTCTCTAAATTAATTTGGACCGGAAAATGTCTGCGTCTTAAAATATAAAAAATATCAATGACCAAGCATAAGAGACATGGTAGCTTAGAAGTTCCAAACTGTATTTCTGGTCCTTCACAATGAGGCCCCAGACTAATTGGATTGATCCCCAGTCCAATGTTTCTTGGCATGTACTAGAGGAAAACGTAGCATCTCCCTTGAGATTACAAGATATTATTATACAATATTTCAATTAAACAATGTTGACTTCGGTCCAGTCCTCTTATCACACAGGTGATACATACATGGCGCAGGGCTCCAGACTAACTTTTTCCACTAGGAGCACTGGTGTTCCTTACTGAAAATCTTAGGAGCACCAGCACAAAAGTTAGGCGCACCACTTAAATCGACAGTGTAGAGAAAGACAAATGGAGCAGCAATTACTGTAATCTATCGGATGGATTCTACTAATTTGGAGAGTGTGTGTTGAGTGTTTGGCCAGCAAGAGAGAGAAAAAAAGGGAAAGTTATTTTCTGCCAAGTATGCTTTTCTAGTGGTCTGAGTGTATATGATTTTAGATCCACGCTTAGTCTCAGTTCCTTTTACATTTTTATTAAATCACCGCACGGCCTTATCTGGTCTACGCTGTGGGTCTGCTCGGGACACAGAGCCTGGAAATGTTTCTTTTTACATGGGAATCGATGCCGGTACCCAACGGTACCTTTTTCCGGTACTTTACTCTCTCTGTAAAACAAAACCAAGTCAAAACTTCTAAATTTCAACATTATCAGTTTATCACAACACACAACCTAAAACCCCTCCCTACCACCCTCTCCCAAACCATTCCTACAACAATTTTTTTTTGTATGTTGCATGATCATGTATACATTTATTATGTATTATAATTGTTTATGTTTAAATATCAACATTATCTGGCCATCCTCAGTAAATACTATCAAACTCCTCTGACCTCATCTGGTCTTTCTAAAGACCAGAGATGGGAGCAAGCACGCTCACACACACAGAAAGGGAGAATGGCTTATAGCTAACTTAATGATTTTAGAATATTTCAGCTAATGAAGTTAAATGTTTATTATCATCACCTATCCTGTTCGTTTTTATAGTGCAACGTTTGGCTACTTAATAAAATCATTTAACGTAGAGAGAGAAGGCTCCATAGATCATTTCAGGGCCTTAAAGGCAGCAATGATCTACCAGGCACTGAACAATCATTAAATCTACACTCCTTAAATACTTTATTTATTTATTTAAAGGGCCCCTATTGTAAAATGGCCTTTTCAACACTAAGACATTGTGAAATATGCAAACAGTGTAGTTTATGCAATTCACCTGTGACATAATTGCAGCCACAATTGCCAGTTAATAATGTGTGTATACGTGTGTGAAGAGATCTTGGAAAAATTATGAACATAAAAAAGTTTGACCATTTTTAAACGGCAAGTTTGATATTTACATTTACAGTAATTTAGCTGACACTTTTATCCAAAGCGACTTACAAGTTCTGTACGACAAGTGATCAGGAAGGGCACAAATCTATCAGCTGAGCTGATTAACAATGTTCATCAAAGTGTACAGTGTAGGTTAGTATATTAGGACAAGTGCATGACAATAAGGTTAGTTAGGGTTCGATATTCTTTTCTTCTTTTTTTTTAGATAATGGTTTAAGAAGTACGTCTTTAGTCGACGGCGAAAGATTGGACGGGTTTCGGCTGTCCTAACTGTGGTGGGCAGTTCGTTCCACCATTGTGGGGCAAGGACTGAGAATAGGCGGCTTCTAGGGCGGCTAAGTGGCGCAGTGGGCAAGGCGCTCGCCACTAACGCAGGAGATGCTGGGTTCGAGCCCAGCTCTCTGCGTTGCTTCCGGCTTGGCTGGTCGTTCATACTAATACAATTGGCAGTATTAGGGGGTGGGAAAGCCGGTGGGTGGGGATCGGACGTTGTGGACGGCGACTCCTACAGGTCGGTTGGTGCGCCTGTACAGCAGAATCAGGAAGTATCAGGGGCAGCGTGAGCCTCCCATGCGTTACTCCTCGCCACAGAGATCGCGCTGTACAGGTGAAAAGATGCGACGGCTGCCTCCTCGTGTACCGGAGGGGACACGTGATGCAAGGCTTCATCCACATTGCAGCCGACCAGTGGGAGGCATGGTCTAGCAACGTTCGAGACAGGGGAGGGAAGAATTGGATAATACGAAAATTGGGATGGGAGAAAAATATAAAAATGGGGAGAAAAAGTAGATAAAAAAAATAAAAAAAAGGCGGCTTCTCCTTGATGACCCTCCCGGAGCACAGATAGGAGTGGGTCTGAGATGGCCAGAAGATGCTGGATCACTGGATAGGATGTTGCTGGATCTTTGAGTCATATTTAATCTGCAACATCTAGTTTGACAGTTTGATCTGAATTTCATTTGGCAGTACAGGCTCATGCACCATTGCTAGTAGTGCTGCATGATTAATCTAATTGCAATTGATTAAGAAATTGATTATCTCAACCCCCGAGGGCTGACATAATGTACTCAAAAGCAGCGACCACAACCCCTTCTGCCTTAAACAATCGATGGATGATATGCAATGAAATTACAGTACAGTGTTTGAAAAAAGGCCTTCGGGTGAAACAAAACTTTGAGCCAGAATCAGGACAGACATGTAAAGAAGAACAATTTAGAGGAATTATCCATTTGGAGCAGAAAATAAGATGCATTCTTGCCATTATCTTGCCCATGCATGAACGTCAATTAATTGTATTATCCTGTTAAAACTCATTGGAGAAAAACATTTGGTCAAATGTACATGCCATGTCTCATTCAGGTTTGTTTGTGAATCGTTATAAAGAAAATTGTGCCAAATCCTTGCAAAATATCGATGCCTTGATATTTCTATAACCTAATATTTCACTAATAACACAATAAATCATTGGTAAACAAACGTAGTGCTGAATATACACGCTGGCTGCTGTTTTGACAGGGTTAGGTTCTTTACATTTGAAAAAAGAACGCAACATTAATTCATATTCTGTAGATGGATTTATGGCGTGATGTCATTCTCGTACTGGACCGGTCGGGCTAAGAGGTTAAATGTACTTTTCATGAATTTGTTCAATTATAATTTCTCACGTATGTATTGTCCTTAAATACTGTACAATTTATAAAGAATAAAAACATTTGATCAAAAACATTTACTTTACACAGTTTGGCCATAAAACGTAGTAGTTTGATCCTTTGATCTTCACTGGGCTGCTACAATGGGGGGGGGGGGTCACAGTGAATGACGCAGCACACAAGTCAGCGTCTTTTTAAAACTGATCGCTGCACACCTGCACACTCAGTGCGCATGCTGGAGAAGTGGTTTGAGTCGCAGAGGCGAAGCGTCTGAACAGGCAAGCAACTACTTGGAGCCCCCGGCCCCCCCCCCCGAGGGCTGACATAATGTACTCAAAAGTAGTGACCACAACCCCTTCTGCCTTAAACAATCAATGGATGATATGCAATGAAATTACAGTAGGAAACACAAACCATGTTTGCGTTTGAAAAAAGGCCTTCACGTGAAACAAAACTTTGAGCCATCAAGATCGACATATAAACAAGGAAAATGTAGAGGAATTATCCATCTGGAGCAGAAGAAAATATGCATTCTTGTCATTACCCATGCATGAACATCAATTACTTTTATTATCCTGTTATGGCAAATGGCTAGAAAACTCATTGGAGAAAAACATTTGGTCAAATGTACATGCCATGTCTCATTCAGGTTTGTTTGTATATTGTTAAACTTTTTACAACGGCATTATTTTCAGCCAAAACAAAATAACATACCTATTCACAATATTGTTCATCAATAATAAAAATTAATGGCATTTGATGTTTCATTGGTAGTATTGTCATTTCAGTTTTACAGGAATATGATTATTTGTTCAATGGATTTGAACTCTTGATTGCAATTATAGTAACTCACTTTTTAAACCAATTTTGAAACCAACCAATTCATCACGTTTTTAGTTTAAGCTCTGATACATATTTTTTGTTTTTTTGTTTTTTTGTTTTTGAGGTCAAGGTCCTGGCGGGATGGTGCCAGGAAAACAGCCTCTCCCTGAACGTCAGCAAAACAAAGGAGATGATTGTGGACTTCAGGAGGTCGGGGGTCAAGGACTACAGCCCCCTCAGCATCGACGGGGCACCGGTTGAGAGAGTCAACAGCTTTAAGTACCTCGGAGCCTACATATCCGAGGACTTGACATGGACCACACACATTAACAGTGTTGTGAAGAAGGCACGACAACGCCTCTACTTCCTCAGGCGCCTAAGGAAGTTCCAAGTCAGCCAGAAGATCCTTAAGAACTTCTACTCATGTACAATAGAGAGCATCTTGACCGGCAACATCACCTCCTGGTTTGGGAATAGCACTGCACAAGACCAAAGCAGACTACAAAGAGTGACACGTTCAGCCGAACGCACAATTGGAGGGGGGCTCCCCACCCTCCAGAACATTTACTACAAGCGTTGCAAGGGCAAGGCTAAGAGAATCATTAAAGACTCCAGTCACCCGAACAACTGCCTCTTTGAACTGCTGCGGTCAGGCAAGCGATACAGGAGTCTCAAGGCGAGCACAGAAAGACTCAGAAGAAGCTTCTATCCCCAGGCCATCAGGCTGCTAAACGAACAATGAATGAACACTACACAACAACAACCACCAAACGCACATAGCACACACATCCACACGCACACACTCACTTTAAACAAACACACTGTAGCACCCACTCCACACACTTATAGCACACACCCACTTTAAACAAACACACTGTAGCACCCACTCCCCACACTTTATATTTATGGATGAAGGATTGCACTACAACTCGTACACCTTACTGTAAATTGTACCTAAAATTGTACCTCATCCCATTTCTGCTTTGCACTAGATAGTACTGTACATTAGTACACTGCATAGTATTGTGTATTGTATATTATATGGTAACTCAGAACATTGTACATATGTCTATACCGAACACTGTGACCTCATTTTCTTCCTTTTCTTCTTCTAAATTCATGCTATATTATGTTATTATGTTATTTGATACTATCTTGTCTAGCACAGTCTCTGGAGCGTAACAGTAAGAAGCATTTTGTATGAAAGTATTCTGTACTTCTGTATGACAACTATTAAAGAACTTGAGAACTTGAACTTTTTAATTTAATGAAAGTTTGACTGAGCTAATGCATTCTTGCCCATGCTTTTATTATCCTGTTAAAACTCATGGAAAAATACATGTTGTACATGTATGTGGCCGCAGTGGAAATCAGTTGAATAACTATGTGTTATCCCGGTACATGCTGCCCTTTGTAATATTTGTACTAAATAAAAATCTATCAATCAATCAACCATGCTATGTCTCATTCAGGTTTGTTTGTGCATTGTTATTAAATTTTTTACAAAGGCAGTATTTTCAGCCAAAACAAAATAAGTTATAACATACGTATTCATATTATTATTCATCAATAATTCAAATGTAATTCCTCATGATGTTTTTAGTATAAGGTC
The DNA here is from genome assembly GCF_963971535.1 of Notolepis coatsorum. NCBI lineage: Eukaryota > Metazoa > Chordata > Actinopteri > Aulopiformes > Paralepididae > Notolepis > Notolepis coatsorum. Next base: position 19,339,488 of record NC_140167.1, on the reverse strand, counting down.
TGTTCAATTGTTTAACTCTTCGAAGAGTTGGGGTGCCTTGGAGAAGGAGGAAAGATTCAGGTTCAAAAAGAGTTTTAGAGGACTCGGTGCGGTTCTGGGGGTGAAGTTGCAACATTGTTGCATTCTTCATTTGGTTCGCCTGCTTTCACACAGGTTTCTGTCAGGCGGACCGAGACCTTCTGAACAATGTCACGCGGTCGAAAAGGGCGCTTGTCTATTGGACAGTGGAAATGTGTGTGTGGCTGCGATCCTGTGTGTGCGCGCGCGCGCGTGTGTGTGTCTGTGTGTGTACTGCGGAGCCCAGATCAGCGGAGCCGAGTTTTGACATGGCATTGATCCATTGTTCTATTGAAGCACATTACCACCATCCTCTCGCTAAACAACTTGTAGACCACGGTGTTTTTATGAGTGCCCACAAGTAGCTGTTTTAATAATATAATAAGCCGCGCGCCTCGGTAATAATAATAAGCCGCGTTTTTTCTTCCTTCTTCCCAAGATGCACAGACATATATAGATAGATAGATAGAGAGATAGAGAGATAGAGAGATAGATAGAGAGATTAGATGCAGTGTGCTTGTTTTGCAGTGAGTGCTGCGAGCAGTGGTAATAATAATCACTTCCTATATTTGGTTCGCGTTTGGTCCGCTGAAGCGAACCGAGACCGACGTTTTCAGGCGGACTAGAGTTCGCCTGTTTGGTCCGCGGACCGAGTTCGACGCGCATTCACACAGACCCGAAAAACCGGACTATCGAATTCTGGTCCGAAAGTCCGGAACAAACAGCCCCTGTGTGAAAGCGACCTATGACACGTGGGAGTTAGCTACAGTGAGCTGTGAACAGGATGGACAGAGTCAATTGAATATACAAAGCTCTCCCCCCGAATCTAGATTAAAAGTCTGAATAATTCAACGCCGACTCGCCGAGTTACAGTTGTTTGGAAGCAGTGGGTGTGGTAGACAATAGAAAGGGTGAATAGGGCGCCCAAGTGGCGACCCATGTAACGCGCTGCGTCGCGAAGCGGCCGACCCGGGTTCGATTCCCGGACCCGGCGTCCTTTGCCGAATGTCTTCCCGCTGCTCTGTCTCCCGTTCTTCCTCTCTCTCTCTCCCTCTACCGGACTGCCCGGTAGTACAAACAAATAAAAATCTACCAAAAACATAAAAAGGAAAGGGTGAATAAAGGCCCACTACTAGTATCATAACAAAAATTATTAAATCTCAGGTGATTTATCTCCGTCAGGTTTGGTTAATAATAATGATGCTGCTCTTGTAAATAAGAATGTGTTCTTAATTGATTTGCCTGGTTAAATAAAGGTAAAATATATAAAAATCTTCCTTCATTACTCTTTCATCCGCTCCATCATGCACAGTACTGAACACTAGGGCTGTTTGACAGCAATATGGAAATTGTGTATAGGTGGCGTGCATTGATCAATCCAGCACAATTACATTATTGTTAGAGACCCGAATCCCTGCAAAAGATTTGTGTGAATATCAGCCAATACATCGCTATCAGAATAGTTTTTGCTCTGAAAAATATCAGTCCCAAAAATTCAGTATGTGGAAATAGGTGCAAGCACATATCCAGAGACAAAGATCATGACAGCAGGTTGTAAATATGCTGGTAGTATGAGCTTCAAGAACCCCAGTATTTCCCCTAGATTCATTCAGCAGTAGTGCCCTCCCAACTAGCCTGCAGAAAGATTGTCCCCACTGCTAGAACAATGTAAAGACAATGAAAGTTTGACTTACTGCTCACTCTAAGCAAACACGTTTTGTTCCAATTATTCCAGAACTGTACAAATACAAGACATTTCTAAACCAGAACACATATGGAAACTGATGAGAATGTCTGGGTTGGGAGCAGACCCTGGTTCCAGCACTGAAATGACCCTTGTAGTCACTGCCACCAAAAACTGATCGTTTTTCTTTTTGCTGTGTCCAACAAACTTCTATGATGAACTGCCTCAGCTAATTACCACAAGAACAAACCACATAGCATTGTCCTCCAGACACTCCAATAACATCTTTTAACATATTTGTATCCGTTAATGTGTTAATTCTTCTTTATATATTATTCCCGTAACATCACACCATTCCTTGTCGGGTCGAACATCTTTTTCAGTGCACTGTGTCCGAGCACTGATGTCTGAGGAGGTACCGCCTACAGAGAGTTTTAATCGTGGACCACTACGTCAATCATCATTTTGCAAGCGGTGAATTTTAGAGGAAACACTGCAATCTATTAATGGGCATCAGAGGTCACAGCGGTCCTACCTTGATGAAGGCTGCTCTCAGTGTTTGAGCTGCTGACAGGTTGATCCTCTCCAGCTGTTTGACAAACACAAAGAACACACAATGTTAGTACAAGGACAGACTAGTGCCCACTGACTTTGTGCACCAATGTTGGATCAGGTTGATATACCAGGCAAAGAGAGAGTCACATGTAAAAACATGTCAAAAATGAAAACTGTAAAGGTTATTTAACTGTGCCCTAAACATGCACATACTCAAAACAGTGAAGAACAACGCAGGACAAATGGAAATGGTAAGAATTATTTCAAGGCTGCAGTCCAGAGAGTGTCTCTTCTCAGAGCACACTGAGGAATACTTCTTGTCACAGTTTTATTTGAGAGAGAGAAGACAGAGACAAAGGAGAACATCATGTGACAATAAAGGCGCCCCATATATATATATATACTTGGTTCAGCAGATAAAGAGAAGCGAGGATGTCTGCGTATCTCGGCAGAGGATGGCTTACAGGAAATGGCCCACTGAAAGAGGCCCAGTGGAACTTCCTGCTTTAGCAGAGGTGCAAAGCAGAAGTGCTTAGCCTTGAGAAACATGCCAGACACACAAATGACTTTTCTTGATCTTATCGAACATTAGTTATTCAGACATTGCACTGATTGCAGATAAAATAATACAAAGATATATGAATATCTTTAACAAAAACTACTTCATTTTTTGCCATTCTTTTTAGCCAAGGACCAAAAGCTTAGGGTTGTGCATCGACGATCTTCAGACCGATCGCCAATTGCATGATGATTTTTGGGTCGCTTGAGCCAAAACAACCGACTGGCATTTAAGCAGAGACCTGTGCCGTTAAATAGGCTTTGTGTTAAACGTGATGTGATTGAATAAAAAATGTATATCAATTGATATTCAGGTGCCTTGCTCTCACTGTAGCCCATCTCTTATGTTTCTCTTCTCTCTCTTGATGCCGAGCACAGGGAACTGCAGACTGGAGCTGTGCGAGTTCATCCACACTGATCAAATCATTACGTTCACAAACTCACTACAGGAGTTATATCACCATTATGAATAAAAGGATGTCTGTCATCTCTCATCAATCATGATGTTCTTTCTCCAGACATGAGTGTACCACCGCGAAAATGGCACCGACAACATTGCATTGATATTTGCAATAGTTCAACATAAAATAACCTAATATGTTGACTCGTACCTTTCAATAAGATAAAACATTTGAGTTTGAGCATTTATTTTCATTTTTTTTATTGATCTTTTTCCCCCTCCATTTTCCTCCGATTTTCTCCCATCCCAATGTTAGTCGTATGCCAATTCCCAGTCCCTTCCTGGTCGCTGCGCACTTACCCCCCACAGTCAGATCATCTGGGAGAGTGGAGGCTACCACGTGCTTCCTCCGACACACGTCCAGCCAATCACCGTTTCTTTTCACCTGGCAGCGCGGATTCTCATTGAGAGGGCGTAGCGTGTGGGAGGATCACACTATCCCCCTCAGGTCCTATCCGCGCTTAGCAGGCGCCCCGACCGAACTGTAGGAGTCGCTGTTTACAACGACCCGGACCCACCCCGCTAGCTTCTCCCACCCTCTAATACAGCCAATTGTATTAGTGTGAACGGCCAGCCAAGCTGGTGACAACCCCGGAGCTCTGAGCTGGATTCGAACAGGCGAATCCAGCTCACAGCTCCGGGGTTGGTGACGAACGCAATCTCCGCTCGGCCACCTAACCGCTTGAGTTTGAGCATTTATAATGCTATTCCAAAAACCTATTCTATTCTGATTAGGTTTGACAGTTTCATTCCATTGGTCTCTCTAATTGTAGCGACTATCCTGATGTCCTGGTAGCGTCTATTCGAAACCCAAACGGTGCATGCTTCCGCGTTCGCGTTTTACGCTCCGATTGGCCACTGATGTTTCTGGTCGCAACAATCGTGTGACGGCAAGTTCTTTCCCCAGTTAAGCTTAGGCACTCTTTCGAAGTTGGTTAAGATTAGAGTTTGTCTTAGAGCATGGCGATAGAACGCCCCCCCCTGATTCCAAACTCTAACCTTAACCAACTTCGAAAAAGTCGCCTAAGCTTAACCAGTGATAAACTAGGCGTTAGGTAGTTTGCTGCTGGTCGAGGCGGAAATGGGCGCGTCACGCGATTGGGCGCACATGTCAGTCACATGACCAGAAACGTCAGTGGCCAATCAGATTCGCAAAACGCATGAACCGCTTGGATTTCGAATAGACGCGTCCTGGTAGGCGCTCGGTTGGGTGCGGGAAATCCTCGTTTTTCAAGTAAAGTCAAGAGTTTTATTTGTCACGGCATACAAGCATACAGTGAAATGCGGGTGATCATGCCTGCAGCGATTGTGCAATAATACATGTAATAAAAATAAGAATAAGACATACATAGAATGAGACATAACAGGTATAATGTACATAAAGTTTACAAAAAGCATTTTTTACGCGCAATTAGAATAATGGTAATGTCCAGGCGGTGTCACTTGCCGTTGGGTGAAGTTCCCATTTAATTAAAGTATTTACATAATACATGGTTGATGAGCCAAACAATAGTGTCTGATCAATTTTGTTCATAATAGTGAAAACGAGCGAGGGTACGTGCGTGCGGTAAAAACCGTGAGACCTCTCCGTCACCCATACATTGATACCTTGATTGCAATAGCCTACACCTGTGCCTTTATTCAAAACCCATGCGCCGCTCCGCGCTGCCACCCAGTGATGAACTTAACAACTACAGACTTAACACTAGTAATGTTCTCACCACCTCCTCCAGGCCAAGCCTCTCTTGACGTGGTTGCAAAGTTTTTGACAATCCAGCCAGATCATGCAAACAAGTATTTGTTGAGCTACTACAATTAACAATGCAATGACCAATCATGTTTTGTTTTTGCGTGATCTGAACAATAACCCAATAACCTAGACTCCCGTCAACCCAATCCACAGGAGGGAGAGGGAAAGGGAGAGAGGGAGAGGGAGAGAAGAAATGTGGGTGATAGCATTGGGTGACGATGGAATGATCTGAATATGGAGCACATCACCCAACTCTAGTTCCCAGTGTCACTTCAGAAAAGGAACACCAGCAATGTGTTCCTCCACCAAGTGTCCAAAACCACCTGCTGATCAGAGGTCAGGAAATAGATTTATTTTTTTATCTTGCACATTGAAATTATTAGAATTCTGAGTGTAAAGGGTCTTGGGTAGGGATGTCCGATATTATCGGCCGACCGATATTATCGGCCGATATCGGCAGTAAAATGTGATATCGGAAAATATCTGTATCGGTAAAAGAAAAAGAAAAAAACAATAACAATCTTTTTTTTTTTTTTTTTTTTTTTTTACATTTATTTACCCAGGCAAGCAAGTAAGAACCAATTCTTATTTTATTTATTGTCAAAAGTATGCATGTTGGTTTAATTCAACAACAAGAGATATGTAATGTTAATTTTTACTTTTTTAATGATCATATTTTGCACAGATAATGCTTACATTTAGAAAGCCTTTTGAATGCATCCAGTGAAATTATTAGTTACATGAAATTATTCCGTTTTTTTGGGGGGAAACCCTGCATATATCGGTATTGGTTGATATCGGTATCGGAAATTAAGAGTTGGACGATATCGGAATATCGGTATCGGTAAAAAAGCCAATATCGAGCATCCCTAGTCTTGGGACATTATGATGGCCTAATGGTTGCCATTCCCATGATCAATTATGCCTCACAAATTGCTGCAGTGATTGGAAGCTAAATACACCTTGATGTCATTTCTTGGGAGGCTGTTACAATTAAGTTGACAAGTTTTACCTCGTTGAAAACTGGGTACATCACAGCGTACAGCGTCATGGAAACCATGGAGTTTGTCTCCGTATCATTCTTCATCTCCTCCATTGTCATGCTCCAGGGTGGAGCAGCTCTCGGTGAAACGGTACAGGAAGGAGGCAGACAGCAACTCACACACACTCACACATACACTCATCCACCCACACTCACACACCAACACTCTGAACAACCCACGGGCCCCAGAGTGACGGCAACCTGGGCAGATGTTGAGACACAAGAACATCAGGGCATTTATAGTTTAAGAAAGATCATCTAAATCAGGGGAGGAAATTAGGCCACTTTACTGGCCAAATGCTGGTATTTTTTACGTTTGGCTGGTAAAAAAAAATCAGATACCCGCCAGTTGGCTGGTAAGCCAAAAAGTTAGTTTCCTCCCCTGCTGGCGAGTATACAAAAAAATAAAACATTCTGCAATCACTGCACTGGCAAACGGTGCGCGTCTTCTGAGTGTTCGCTTTAGTTGACAGTGCCACGAGAGCACTGCACAAGACCACCCGCGGACATATAATGTTTAATAAACGTTTGCGCAGTACTGGCCAACCCGCGGACATATAATAAAAGTCCCGCGGTACTAGGCTAGCCATCAGGAGCACTCGCAAACAGATAACGTTAAACACAGCAGAAGATGGAAAACAGACAGACTGACCAACGGGGAACTGCATCCAACCCTAGTACAACCCTCGAGTATAAGTTACTAAGGACACATTTAAATCACAGAGGTGTAATGTTAGTCTACTGGAACTGTATACAGTGGTTAGCTTCTAGTTAGCGTTTTAGCTATAGCTGCTTGCTAGCTAACGTTAGCCCCGTGTGCTCAAAGCAGCCAGCTAGGTGTATCTGTTATGACTATAATGTTTCCAAAAAAGCACCGGACTACGACGTAAGGTTAGACATTTTATTTCATGCTCAAAAGCCCCTGGCTTGCACATCGCAGTCACGAAAGGGGCTAGCTCAACCAGTGCACTGTGCACAACAGCACACCAACCCAACTGACGTTACCACAACACTTGACGGTACTTCACAGCACTGTCGTAAGACCACCGTGCTGTCTTAAAGGCACAGTGTGCCTACCCAGATGCATACACAACATTGACACGGCTTGACATACAAAGAAGTAATTATCACAATTAGCGATTTTTTTTGTCTGGTAAAAAATCTGTTTGGCTGGTAAAAAAAATCAGATACTCGCCAGTTGGCTGGTAAGCCAAAAAGTTAGTTTCCTCCCCTGATTCATCTTAGTTAAATTACCTCGCTAAACAGGATAGATTAACGGTGCCAAACTACACCTGTGGTCTTTCACATGGTGTGATAATAATTGGTTTGTTTAGCCATTTGACTACACATGGGGGACTGAAAATGGGGGACCCTGATGTAAACAAGACGAACGTCTTTCTCTGGTCTGCATCCCCTTAACAATTGTATGTTTTGAGCTGTACTGTACCCATTCTGCAATCTGTTAATAAAGTTTTCAATCAATCAATCAAACATGTTTACTAGTAGTCAGCTATTCAGCTGTGAACTTCGTGACCAGAGGCCACTGTCAAGTTTCCTTGGCGCGTTTGCAGAGTACTTTGGTTCTACACAACGTAAGTTGCCTGGCAAGTTGTATTCAGCATTTGTAAATCTGGTATGTCAAATGTATAGAACTATAGATGTAACAGTACTGTCTATCTGTACGTCATGTATGTCATATATGTTATGATGAATTGAAAATGGGGGACCCTGATGTAAACAAGACGAAAGTCTTTCTCTGGTCTGCATCCCCTTAACAACTGTATGTATTGAGCTGTACTGTAGCCAGCTAGCTGACTGTTGACATAGCCACCCGACTAGCAAAGTAGTTGGTGCAACCTTAGTTACGTTAGTAGATGTTCTGTTTTTGGCAAACAGACTGGCCCAATCGTGTGTAATGTTGGTTAATGTTGGTATGGCTGGATAAATTGACGTCAACCAAGTTTCTAAAGAAAAAATACTCCCGAAAATGTTCAATCGAGGCCCGTTAGCTGTGGCCGACCGACGAGACTGCTCTCTTCAGCGTAGCTTGCTAGCTAACGTAAATGGTAACGTTTGGTTTTTGTATGTACTACTGTCCAGCTAAAACGCGCCAACAAACGAGTTGATGCCAATAGGTCTCTCGGTAGATGAGTGATAAATATCTTGGTATATCTACCTTTAGTCTGACTTCTTAAGAAGGCCAACTGACGGCGTCGATTGCCTTTTAGCTGCTATGTTTTCTTAACAAATGAAGGCGGAAGTTTTTCAGCACTGGCATAGACGACAGCTTCCGGTTACAAACCTCAAGACACACTGTCCAATCAGAGAGGCTGTTATGTAATGCCAATCAGAGAGACTGTTATGTAATGCCACTGATGATTCCAAATAACTTGCATTATGATTATGTCAGAGGGGTAAAGAGTAGCCTACTGAAGTAGAAGTTCTACTCAAGCAGGCCAGGAATAGGTACTATTCTAAAAGTACTAGGCAAAGTTTATATTCTGAAGACCTTGGTACTTGTGCAGAAAATAATGAAATATTGATTGATTGATTGATTGATTGATTGATTGATTGATTGATTGATTGATTGATTGAACATTTTATTAACAGATTGCAGAATGGGTACAATACAGTACGGCTCAATACACACAATTGTTAAGGGGATACAGACCAGAGAAAGACTTTCGTCTTGTTTACATCAGGGTCCCCCATTTCACTAATAGACCTAAAGCTAAATTAAAACTAAAATTAGGATCATTATGTTCCAAAATACATCCCCAAAATGTACCAGATTTGGTGTGGTAGCAAAGGTCGTCGTAACTTAGACTTCCTAATAATAGTGCATTATCCACAGCGGTAGGAGAGGAAAAGTATTACAGAATATATAAAAACATCCAACAAAAAGTAAAATGTGTGTTTGGTAGATTATGTCTCTATGTTGTAACAATGCTTCTTGGCAATACAATTTATACTGTTTGGAAAGCCTGTTTATTTACCTTTTAAATGGTGCCCCATTTGTAAGGAACATGGATGTGTGGGATGAGCAGCACAGCTGAGTATGTGGGTTGTGCGCCCATGAAAATTGTGCCAAATCTTCTCTGCCAATGCCAAACAGCTTATTCTGCTGTTGCTATTGCCTCTTGTTTGGTGTCATTTGGTGGATTGGATGATTGAAGTCTTATCAGTAACAAGGATGAAACGAGACCCGGAAGAGTTTTAATTTAACAAACAGTCAAGATAATAATAATAATAATAATAATAATAATAATAATAATAATAATAATAATAATAATAATAATAATAATAATAATAATAATAATAATAATAATAATAATAATAATAATAATAATAATAATAGATCAAATTTATATAGCGCCTTTCATAGAACCCAAGGAGCCTCAGTAGCGTGTGGAAGAACCATACACAGCCACAACAGCCGGGCACCTCCTCATGCTGGACACCAGCGTGGGCACACACTGCTGTGGGATGGCATTCCACTCCTCAACCAGGATTTGTAGCAAGTCAGCCAACGTGGTTGTGTTGGTCACCCTGGCACGAACAGCATGCTGCCCAAGCTGATCCCACAAGTGTTCAATTGGGTTGAGGTCAGGACTGTTGGCAGGCCAACCAAAGAGCTGATCGTGGATTTTAGGAGAATACAGCAGGGGACACACACGCGCCGTTGTGGATAAACGGGTCTATCGTGGACAGGGTGAGCAGTTTCAAGTACCTGAGAATCCACATCACAGAGGACCTGACATGGTCACACATAGATTCTGTGGTGAAAAAGGCAAAACAGCACCTCTATCACCTGGCTGAGACAGCTAAGGAAGTTCAGAGTATCGGGGAAGATACTCCACTGAGTCCACTCCTTCTACTCCGGGGCTGTAGAGAGCATTCTGACTGGAAACATCACTGCCCACAGGACAGGAAGGCACTCCAGAGAGTGGTGCGCTCAGCTGAACGTACTATACGGGTATTGCACTACCACCCCTGCAGGACTTATATAACAGGAGGTGCAAATCCAGAGCCTGCAGAATTATGAAAGACCCTCACCACCCCAACAACAGCCTGTTTAAGCTACATGCATTGCTATTCCTAGCACTATTTGGGCACTATTTGAAGACATCTGTAATTTTTTTTTAAATGCATTGTTTTATATTTCTAATCAAGTACTCAAAACCATAATTTTTCAGCCTCAGGATTTCAGGCTGTTATGGCCTGGCTTCGCCCATAAGCACTTTGAGTGACAGTCAGCCCACACAGTCTGCGACTGGTAGACAGAGAGAGATAGAGAGAGATAGAGAGAGAGAGAGAGAAGAAAAAGACAGGCCGTTATTGATAAGGCCCCCTCTCTCCCTCCCTCCCTCTCTCTTCCTTTCTTTTTTTCTTTCTTTCACTCTCTCCCTCTCCCGTTCGGGGGTGTGTGCCGCGCGGCAGCTTGTGCTCCCGAATGGGGGGGGGGGGACCTGCGCGCGGAGTGTTTGCACAGTGGTCTCTCTCTCTCTCTCTCTCCCTCTCTCTCTCTGTCTCTCCCTCTCTCTCTCTGTCTCTCTCTCTCTCTCTCCCTCTCTCTCTCCCTCTCTCTCTCCCTCTCTATCTCTCTCTCTCTCTCTCCCTCCAGAGTGCATGCAGAGGTGTCGGGTTTCACTCTGCCGCAGTATGAGGAAGTGGTTTCCACTCGCTGTGTAGTCAGTCTAGGTAGATTGTGGGCGGGCATTAGCTCCAACCACAGAGCCAATCGCATCACTGTCCGCTTACCCAGGCCCCGGTGATGTCACGACATGCCTCAAATCAGGATGACCTAATTAAATCTAGCAGGAAATGGTCTGAGCTGAATCAGAGCAATCCGCCAATATGGTATTTAGACACAAAAACACATAGATACTAACTCCTATTACTATAATACAATGCTGAATTTATAATGCATGTCACCTTTAATCTGCTGCGGTCAGGCAAGCGCTTACGGTCACACGCTGCAAGAACAGAGAGACTCCGACTCAGCTTTTCCCCCCAGGCCATCAGAACACTGAACACTGAACTCTCCACTCACAAATACACATGAGCACGTATAGCCGGTGTGATATAAACTGCATTGTGTATTTCGATTCGACCCCTGTTAAGGGATCGCCCTGAGTGGAAGTTGAACCCCGGTCTCTCTGCAACGGGGCAGACATCACAAATTGCTGCGCCAAGAAAGGATATCCCTCCTAAGCGCTCAGTTGTATAGCGGCACGTGGTGTAGTGGTTAACACTGTCGCCTCACAGCAAGAAGGTCAGGGTTCGATTCCCGCTTGGGGACCAGGTTTCCATGATGCCAGTTACCCAGGTGGGGTATCTCCTAGGCCTTTCTGTGTGGAGTTTGCATGTTCTCCCTGTGCTCGCAAGGGTTTCCCCCCCGATAAGATAAACCCAATGGAAAAAGATGCACAACAATAGATCGCTAACGCTGTGGCGTCCTTGACGAAGACGGACAGGAGCACTTGGATTGGTCCCCTGGCGCGGCTCACGTTGACGCCTGTCTGCTCCCGGCTGCCCTTGGGGGGGAAGGACGACGGGATGGGTTAATCGCAGATACGAATTGCATGCATGCATCGCATGTGTGCCGATTGATGACCTCTGAGCAGGTCCTAAATTGTTATTATTATTATAGTTTGTATGCCTCTGGGGAGTGAGTTTAACTTGCAGTACCGCTTAATAATAATAATAATAATAGATTTCATTTGTAATGCGCTTTACAGTTGCGGGGCAACTCTCAGAGCGCTACAGTTAAAGGGACTTAAAAGCTAGCGAGAATAAAGGAAAGAAAGAATATAAAAATAGGCAAGACTAAAACATAAAATAGCAGAGAAACATAGAATAATAAAACTGATAAAATAAATTGGTAAAAGAACATAAAATGTGTGGAGCAAAAAAAAAATTTGATAAAAGGTCAACAGAAGGCTCTACTAAAAAGGTGGGTTTTGAGGCTTTTCTTAAAAACATCCACAGTCTGTGGTGCTCTCAGGTAGTCAGGGAGAGCATTCCACAGACTGGGAGCGGAGGAGCAAAAAGCCCGATCTCCCATAGTGCATAGATTTGTCCTTGGGCGCTGGAGGAGGTTTGCCTGGCCAGAGCGGAGATGTCGATAGGAGGAGTGAGGGATGATGAGTTCTTTGAGGTATAGGGGGGGCGTTTCCGTAGAGGCATTTGTGGGTGAGCAGGGAGACTTTGAATTCAATCCTGAGTGAGACAGGGAGCCAGTGAAGGGACTTGAGGATGGGGGTGATGTGGTGGTATTTCCGCACTCTCATCAGGATCCTAGCAGCGCTGTTTTGGATACATTGTAGCCTTTGGATGTTCTTGCTAGGAATCCCGATGAGGAGTGCGTTGCAGTAATCCAGCCTGGAGGAAACAAAGGCGTGGATGAGCTTTTCGGCATCTGACAGCGTGAGTGAGGGGCGTAGTTTGGCGATGTTTCTAAGGTGGTAGAAAGAATTTTTGTATAGTTGATTTATGTGTGCCTCAAAGGTCAGGTGAGGGTCCATTTTTACCCCTAGGTTGGTTATTGTTGGTGACAGGGTGATGTTTTGGCCGGAAAAGGTGATGGTGGTGATGGTGGATGAACGAACCTGGTGTGGGGTGCCAATGATAATGGCTTCAGTTTTTGAACTGTTTAGCTGTAAAGAGTTGTGCTTCATCCATGCCTTGGTCTCCTCCAGGCATGTGGTCAGCGTGGAAGATGGCAGAACTGTGGATGGGGTGGGGTTTATTTTTAGGTATAGTTGGGTGTCATCAGCGTAGCAGTGGAATGATATTCCATGCCGGCTGATGACAGAGCCAAGGGGGAGCATGTAGAGGGTGAATAGGGTGGGGCCGAGGACTGATCCTTGTGGGACACCACAGGTGACATGATGGGTGTCAGACCCTGCCTCACCCAAGGAGACATACTCCGTTCTTCCGGTGAGGTAGGATCTGAACCACTCAAGGACAGAGTCTGAAAGTCTGATGGTGGACTGGAGCCGGTGAAGGAGGATGTCATGATCGACAGTGTCGAAGGCTGCTGTGAGGTCAAGGAGGATGAGGAGGGAAGGAGAGCCAGCATCAGCCGTCATCAGTAGGTCGTTGGTGACCCTGACCAGGGCAGTTTCTGTGCTGTGGCCAGAGCGGAAACCTGACTGGAACTTCTCGAGAAGTTGGTTCGAGTTTAGGTGGTCCTGAAGCTGAGCGGCAACTACCTTCTCCAGCACCTTAGATAGGAATGGGAGGCTTACTATCCACAGCCACTGAACTACTTGTACCATCGTGACTGTGGATATACTGCGGTACCTCCGTTACACACATACAGACACACACACACACACACACACACCACTCATGCAGCAACGGCTAAAAAAACAAAATGTCACTTTAAAAAATGTAATCTTTAGAAACACTTTAAAATAATTGAGTACTGTATAGTTTAGATACAGTAAGAGTTAACATTGTAAATTGTATATTGCATAGTATATATAAGAACCAGTTTCTCAGGAACCTAGCATGTCTTTTTTCTTGTGTCATCTATTTTATTTTTTCGATGCCTATTTTATTATTGTATTTTGCACAATCAATGCGGGCAAGACCACCCGCATTTCACTGTATGCCCTGGTATGTATAATGTGACAAATAAACCTCTTGATTCTTGATTCTTGATTCATTCCATTCTCTCTGCTCCCAAAGTCTCTGATAAACCCGCTCTGTGGGGGCGAGCGTTGTCATCTCGGAGGATGGAGTTCGGTCCCAGACTGGAGATATGGGGTTGCCACTGGTAGGGGGTAGGTGTGGAAACGTGACCATAGCTCAGCGTAGGAAGGTCCGATCGAGGTCCATATCTGAGGAGGGGCCAGGCTGTTGTTGTCATGAAACAAACTCAAGGTACAGACAAAACAAGGGAGACCACACAAGTACTTGAAGTTTGTAACAAAGAGTAATTTAATTATGCTATTTAAATATGTACAAACAAAAGAAATTAAAGAATGAATGGATCAGTAATATCAGTAATGTAGTGAGTGCATGAGTGAGTCAGTGTGTGGTGCCTGTAAATGATAATATGAGAAACAACCAAACCAAATTCAAACAAACAAAATGTCAGGACCAGCTTGGAGGAGAGACAGCAGACAAATGGAGAAGTCAGGCCTTTTACACAGGTGTGCCTCCTCCTCCTGACACACCTGCACAGGTGCATCTGATTGCCAGTCTGTGGATGGCAAACAGGTTAATGGAGATATCCAGGTATATCCCTGAGTCAACCTGTAGGAGAGGAATGGGGTTGTCACAGTTGTGCACATATTGTGTGTGGTTCTTCCACACGCTATACTGAGGCTTCTGACTGTTTGTTAAATTAATTAATTGTAAAATTGCCAATATGTCTTGTTTCTTCCTTGTTACTGATAGACTTCAATCATCCAATCCACCAAACAAGAGTCAATAGCAACTGCAGAATAAGCTGTTTGAATAAGATTTGGCAAATTTTTCATGGGCGCAACGACCCACTACTCAGCTGTGCTGCTCATCCCACACATGCATGTTCCTTACAGATGGGGCACCATTTAAAAGGTAAATAAACAGGCTTTCCAACGGTATAAAATGTATTGCCAAGAAGCATTGTTACAACAGAGAAATAATACACAACAATAACAAACAATAACGCAAATTTCCGAACCGCTTGTACGATGTTTATATATAATATATATAGTAAAAAGTATGATTTATTTTTAAATGTGGTTGAGTGACAATGACTTAATTTTCCTTTTGGGACAATACGGGTCTTATCTTACTTTCCACCCCCTGCCCAATACCCTGAATGTGTATGAGAGCTCTCATAATTGCGCTATAATGTCAGTATGACTACTGAGACAGCAAAGTGTAAGATATAAATGCGCCACTGTCAAAAGGCCAACTAAATATCCTCTTCTACAGGCTAATGCTCTATAAACTGGATGAGCATAGCATACATCACTTGCCCCAGGACTCTACTTTCTAAAAGCCAGTTCCCTCTTTATTCAGTACACTAGTGCAATAGGTCTGGGCCAAGTGGCTTTCCATCTGTGTTTGAGTATGTAAATGTAGAGTACTCTCTCAGGCTGTCTGTTTCAGCTGTCTGTGATACGCTCCACGGAGAGAGGGTGATCGGCTGCGCCCTTCCCTCCCTCGAGTCCCTATATTCCACCAGGGCCTTGATGAGGGCGAGGAAGATCAGGGCAGACCCCGCCCACCCGGGTCACAACCTCTTCACCATGCTCCCCATGGCAGGTGGCTATGGCTACCCAAGACATTAAAAACCTGTCACAGACTTTTAGTTTCTTCCCCTCAGCAGCTCGCCTATAGCTATAATGAGTCGGGTGTCCCCCTGCTCCACCCCCCCGCTATGGGGAGCTGCTAGGGATGGAATCTCATACTTTATTTTGCACTGACAACATATCATCAGCCATTGCACTTTATTGTCTTGTCTCGTTGTATCACTGTTTTGTCCTGTTTGCATGCATTTGTATCTGTGAAAAAAGTATATGCACAACATGATGTAAATGCCGTATCACGTTCCTATGTGTTTTTTTGTAAAACATAATGGCGATTAAAAGCTATCTGAATCTGGATCTGTTTAGCATCAACCTGATGAGTCGGACGACTGGCTCCAGATGAAGCCCTAAGGCACTTCTCCCGGCAGCGTCATATCTCAACCTTATGAAAGCCTGTCTGCTTCCCTGTTTTCCCTTTGGAAAAACTAACAAAAAAACTGGATTAGACATTTGGCAATGTATGATATTCATTTCATAGTCTATAGCCTAGGGCCATATGGGTAATAATCCAATTATGCTTGCCATCAGAGCTAATAATAATAATAAAATTTAAAGAGCGAAGCGCCTTTCTCAGACTCAAGGACACTGTACAAAGAGAGAGAAAAGCTAAATAAAAGAGAGGGTAAAAAATATGAATATATATATGTATAGTAACAACAGGAAAAAATAAAACAAATAAGATAAAAAAGGAAGCAAGGTGCTGTCCAATTGGACGAAACGTTAACAAGAAAATTAACAAAATCTGTGGCTTAAAAGAAAAGAGTCAGGGGGTGGGCTACTTGGGAGCAGGGCCGTGTTGCGTGAAGGCAAGTGTGAACAGAGGTTATGTAATCAGCAAGAAAGTGTATACCTGCTTAACTGGAATCAATAATGTAATCCACCAGATAATCAGTCATGTACTGTAATTGAATTACTTCAATTACTTTCAGAGTAGGCCTATGTTTGCCTCCAAAATCGAATGAATATGAAGTTAAATGGACAATTTGCTGCAATTAATGTGTAATAATCATACACATCTATACAGCACAATTGAACATCGTGAACATATTACACAACACTACAGGTAGTTAAGCTATTATTGTTCTCATCATCATCATCATCATCATCATCATCATCATCATCATCATCATCATCATCATCATCATCATCATCATCATCATCATCATCATCATCATCATCATCATCATCATCATCATCATCATCATCATCATCATCATCATCATCATTATTATTATTATTGTTTGTTGATGTAATCAGATTTGGCTGGGCTAATCCCGTAACATATGATCCATTACTCTCCAAACCTGGGGCCATATCTGCCTCCCTTGAGGCAAACTGCTCTACTTCAGACTGGGAGGTTGACGATGATGACTTATTCAAACTGCACACAGATTAGGCAATTACTCAAAAACAATATAGGTCAATTTCACCAGTCAGTTAATTAATTAGTCACACAAAATTATAGCTGAATGCTTTTTGGCATCACTTATATCACTGGGACAGCTAGACAACCACTGCATTAGAATAATGCACTCAGTATGCAGACCTCCACCAAGGCCTAACAATGTCCCCCACTTTGCCGTCACTTTCACAAGCAACATTTTACTGGGGAGATGACAGAAACAAGAGTTGCTGATGTTGTCACATCATCAAAGTACCCTAAAATACCCCAAAGTACCCCAAAGTACCCCAAAGTACCCTAAAATACCCTAAAATACCCCCAAAGTACCCTAAAATACCCCAAAATACCCCCAAAATACCCCCAAAGTACCCCAAAATACCCCAAAGTATACCCCACAATACCCCAAAGTACCCTAAAATACCCCAAAGTATACCCCACAATACCCCAAAGTACCCTAAAATACCCCAAAGTATACCCCACAATACCCCAAAGTACCCTAAAATACCCCAAAATACCCCAAAGTACCCCACAATACCCCAAAGTACCCTAAAATACCCCAAAGTACCCCAAAATACCCCAAAATTGTGGGGATGGGGTTCTTGCTGAGCCCAATAGCAAAACACAGGAGGAGAGAGAATGGAGCGGTTTAGGGTGTTTTAATGTTCCTCCCAAACAGACAGAAATAAATAAATACAGTGAATGTACGACAGACAGGTCTGAATGTTCTTGGGGTTAGACGGGTGCACTCCTTGTGCAGTACGGGTGATTGTCGACACCGGCTGTGTCAGGGGGTGAGAGCAGGAACTCCGTACGGGAGAATGTAGACACCGGCTGTGTCGGGGGGGGTGAGAGCAGGAACTCCGTACGGGAGAGTGTAGACACCGGCTGTGTCGAGGGTGAGAGCAGGAACTCCGTAGAGGAGAGTGTAGACACCGACTGTGTCGAGGGTGAGAGCAGGAACTCCGTAGAGGAGAGTGTAGACACCGGCTGTGTCGAGGGTGAGAGCAGGAACTCCGTAGAGGAGAGTGTATACACCGGCTGTGTCGAGGGTGAGAGCAGGAACTCCGTAGACCAGCTCCAGGGGGGTCCAGACGGGCTCGCTGGAACGGAGGTCCTTGGGCACAAGAGAAGGTAGGTTAGAACAGGGAATTAAATGAGAGAGTGTCTAGTAGGTCTTCGGACTGAAGGGTCGTACCTAGGTAGGCAGTTTAACACTGCAACGGATTTGCCAGGTGATATAGGGGCTGCCTGATGAGGGAATCCCTCACAGCCGCGCTGATTGATGATCTGGCAGCGTGGGAATGCTCCAGCAGGAAGCTGCCTATATATGGGCGCGGCAGGATGAGGGCAGAGGAAAGCCAGAGCCCTGATCATGACAAAAATACCCCAAAGTACCCCAAAATACCCAAAAGTACCATAAAATACCCCAAAATACCCCAAAATACAGCAAAGTACCCCAAAGTATACCCCAAAATACCCCAAAGTACCCTAAAATACCCCAAAATACCCCAAAATACCCCAAAGTACCCTAAAATACCCCAAAGTACCCCAACATATTCCAAAGTATACCCCAAAGTATACCCTAAAATACCACAAAGTATCACGAAATACCCCCAAAGAACCTAAGTTCCCCAAAGTATACCTCAATATACCACTCTACCATCACACCCACTCCTCCAGCTGCTCTCTCTATACCAGTGGTGCCCAACCAGTCGATCGCGATCGACAGGTAGATCGCGGGCTGATTTCAAGTAGATCTTGATTAATAAAATTTGATTATAAAAAAAAAAAAAAAAAAAAAATTTTTTTTGCTAAATCAACTCTGTGTCTATACCATCACACCCACTCCTCTAGCTGCTAACTCTACCATCACACCCACTCCTCCAGCTGCTCTCTCTATACCATCACACCCACTCCTCCAGCTGCTAACTCTACCATGAAACCCAGGGACGCGGCAAGTAGGGGTGCGGCGGGGGCTGCAGCACCCCCTGCTGGCGGGGAGTGTAACTGCAACTGCAAGGTTGTTTTGGCTTTTATTCCATTGTAACCGAGGCTACTCAATGTCACAGAGCGGAGCGGCACTGCAGATTTACCCTACTCTTGGAATTCATTGCCAGATCCTCATAGGGGCGCTGTCTCGATAATGCAGTGTTATTAAAGCAGCGTGTAGCCGACGCATGAACCAGTTGGGATTCGAATAGACGCGGCCTGGAAGCGTCAACGCTTAACTGGAAATCCGTTGGTAAAAAAATAGACGCAGCCTGGAATAGTTTTGGGACGCTGAATTCGCAGTAAAGGAATATATCTGCGGTTTCCCTGGCGTGAACAAGCCAGCAGAACTATCCGAGCCCCCGGGAGGGTGGTCGAAGACCTTTTGCATGTCGGCGATCATGTATGCAGGGAACGAATTGCAGAGGGAGGGCGCAACAGGTGGGGTAAGCTGGGCTGTGATGTATGCATAAAAACGGTTACATTGTTTGTCTCGCACGCTCCGCAGAGCTGAGCGTGAGAGCGCGGAGTTGGGCAGCGGTCTCCTCTAGTGAACGAGAGTGTTGGTTTACCAGAGTGGTAAACCTATGACGTTATTATTATATCACTTATCTCAGCACCCCCTCATAACACGTTTCAGACCCTGTTGAACTATCGCTCTAGCCTCTGACTCAATAGTATCCATCTGCAGAACGTCAGCACCAGCACTCTCAGGCCCCACCCACGCTGAATGTGATTTGACCAGACAATACAACTACAAGTATAATTATATAATATATATATTTTATAAAAAAAGAAAATAATAATATAAAAAAAAAGAAATTAATCAAAAACGATCGATATCTCAGCACCCCCACTTCCCGCGGACTTCCCGCGTCCCTGATGACACCCACTCCTCCAGCTGCTAACTCTACCATCACACCCACTCCTCCAGCTGCTATAACTCTACCATCACACCCACTCCTCCAGCTGCTAACTCTACCATAACACCCACTCCTCCAGCTGCTAACTCTACCATCACACCCACTCCTCCAGCTGCTAACTCTACCATCACACCCACTCCTCCAGCTGCTAACTCTACCATCTCACCCATACTGTACCCATTCTGCAATCTGTTAATTAAAGTTTTCAATCAATCAATCAATCAATCAATCAATCAATCAATCAATCAATCAATCAGGTGGTGGCAGAGAGGGGGATGAGAAGGAAGCTGGCTGCTATCCTGGAGAATCCCTCCCACCCCCTCTACGATGAGCTAGTCAAGATGAGAAGCACGTTCAGTCACAGACTCATACTTCCCGAGTCCGACACTCAACTAAACGCCTCAGCCAGTCCTTCATACCAGCGGCCATCAGGCTCCACAACAGTGGGCAGGGACTGCTGCCAGACATCCAACTACTAGGAACCTAGTAGCTGACTCCCACCTAAAAGGACAATATAAGTTATAGCTTATGCATACCGCACCTTATGTGAATACTGTATACTTCATCAGAGCATATATTTAGTATTTAGCATTTTAGCATTTAGCATTTGGATTATTAGATTATATATTGCATATATTTAGCATTTTAGCATTTAGGTTTTTTTAAATTATATATTAGATTTGATTTAGATTATTAGATTATATATTGTAATTTGTAACTATATTTATTGTAGGGCAAAATAACAGAGGGCATACATACCCTCATCTTGCACCTTGTTGCCCATATGCGCATGTCCAGAGTTAATTATATTGTAACCTATATTGTTTACACTGCCTTTTTATTCTATTTTTATTTTTATTTCTCCACTGTACTATACTTCTGTGACCTGTACCTGTATGTCTTCTACTTCCTGTACCTCCCCTCCCCCCTCCCCCATGCTGCTATGATGCCTGAATTTCCTATAAAGGAATATCTTATCTTATTACATGGCGTTTTAACATTCGCCGAAATGCTTGATTGTGATTGGTCAATAGCGCTCGTCAGAGGTCCGTTATTACTCGATAACGGACCTCTGCCGAGCAATAATGACCGCTGTGCGCAGCTGTAGCAATCAAGCCCACTGACACACACTGCATCAGTGCAGTCATGAAAGCTGCTCAGCATATGCACAGCTGCACTCAGTCATCAGTGCAATCAGACCACAGACCTGCCGGCTGCCGGCGATGACAGCGCGGAGCAACAGAACAGAACTGTGTCTGCATCAGGGGCGTTTTTAGGGTTAGAAAACATTGGGGGCTTCAGCCCAGGGGGGTGGAGGGGGGGGGTCACCCCCCCCCCCCCTTTTTTTTTTTTTTCCTTTTTTTTAAGCACAGAAATACGCAATTTTAGATTAATTAGAGATGAATACTGAATAACTAGAATCATTAGAGGTTCTCAAAGTGAGGTCCAGGTCCATGAGAGGGATATGGGCAGTCCCTAGAAAATTCAAAGTTAACAGGACCAAATCATCAGTTTCTTATTTATTTATTTATTTAGCCTTATAAAACATTTATCTGGTCCAAGAAGCCCCAACAGGAGTACAAATATACATATATACACATATATATACATATAATATATATACATATACTGTACATACATACACATATACACCAATAACAAAATAAAAACACAGTTAATTGTAGATACACAATCAGGTTTAAGCACTATAAAAATGCAGCAGGTGAGTTCACCTGTCTTCAACCAAAATGGAAGGAGAGTGAAGTACTGTACACAGAGAACATGAAAATATACAATACATTCACCAAACACTACACAAGACAACCAATGATGCAGACTGATGAAAATATACATTTTCTCCCATTTTCCCAAATCAGTCAACATGGAGAATCACAACAAAAAATTATCTTGCCAGGTCCAGCTAGGCAAAGAGATAATGTCTAGTATTTTCTGTTTACATTTTTTCAAAAAAAAAATTGTGTTACTGTAATTTTAACCTGTACTGGATACAGTATTTTATGTTTGTCTGATATTTGCTGAGCTTACAGTGTTATGCACATAGTAGCATGAAAACTGGGACATGTATTGTTGTGATTCTCCATGTTGAAATGTTGACTGATTTGGTTATATGGAGAGAAAATGTTATTTTTTTCATCAGTCTGCATCATTGATTTGGGTATATGTAGATAAATAAATTATATTTTCATCAGTCTACAGCATTGGTCTTGTGTAGTGTTTGGTGAATTTATTGTATATTTGCACATTATCTGCGTACTTCACTTACAGTACTCTAATCACTGAGAAGTAGAATTGCTAAATGTGTTTTAGGTTAAGCACAGCAGTGTGTGTAACTGGTTCAAACAGAATTAAGTCATTATGTAACGTGTGTTTCATATGGTAACAAAATTAGTGTATGGTTTTGACAAGTGTTTAATTTAGCAAAGGATCTGAGGTGTTCTGATAATTGTGTGTGTGGTTGTGCTAATTGTGTGTTTTGAAACACCGGGCCCCGTTTTCAAAATCATGCTTAGGCAATCGAAAAAAAACTATTGTGTGTTTCATTATATACATATGTTTCAGTCTTCTCATTAAAAAAAGATTCGATTTTTGGGTCTTTTCCTGCCTTTGGTCCTCTTTGCATTCACATCACAAATGAACCGCAGCAGGGTTCACTTGCAAGAGTGAATGAGCTTTCACACCACCCCAAACCAACCGGACTATCCGAGGTTCGATTAAAGCTTATTATAGGACACTGGACATGGGTATGGATGGCTCCAGGTGCTGCTGCGTTAAAGTGCACATCTTCAATATCTGTACTATTTAAAAGCACAGTGCAGGACACACTCAAAGGTTATCGCACATCAGAGATGGCAGTGGACATGTATGACAGGACAAAGGCCATATGTAATGGCCTTTGGATTGAGGAACATACTACCAGCCAAAGGAGGAAGCAGAAAAGGATGGACGAGTATGTAGTTGAGTCATCTTGTGGCACAAGCTCAGACCTCAGCTCAGGAGATCAGCTGAGACAGAGACTGTTCTATCCAGTCGTCGACAGAATGCTGCAAGAGCTTGAGAGCAGGTTCTCATGAGTTGGATAACAATTTATGAGAGGCATACAGGCATGTTATCCAGCCTCAGACCAGTTTCTCTCAGTGGAATTGCTGCAACCCCTCGCCACACATTACAATATCCAACTATTGCCAGAGGAGATCACAGTTGCAAAGTGTTTCCTGGTCAGGACAGGCAGAGATGCAGTCCCTACTATCCAAAGTGTCTTTTCCCTCCTGGATGATAATAATAATAATAATGCATTTGATTTATAAGGCGCCTTTCAGGACACTAAAAAAAAAGTCCACAAATCGGTGAATGAAAGAATTATAGGATCAAATGAAAACTACTTACTAAAAATGTTTAAAAGTACTAAAAACCAACAAAAAATACCAAACACTAACAAACATTCAGCACAGACAATGGGGATGCTGACAAAAAAAAAAAAAAAAAAGTTAAAAAAAAAAAGTTAAAAAAAAATGTAAACATTTTTTTTTTTTTTTTTTTTTTTAGATCCGGGGCTAGGAGAAAAACATCCGGGGCTAAAGCCCCGGAAGCCCAGGGCTAACGACGCCACTGGTCTGCATTTGATCTCGTCTTGTCGATGGTGTAAAATGAATTAGGTATATTGTTAGTAAGTTAGCCATGTAATAAGCGGGATAATGTATAGCCTATACTCGGTCATTGTCGCAAAATAATTGACCTTCACTACGTTTAAAACTAAACTCTGTGTGAGGATGGGGGGGTTCTTGCGGAGCCCAATAGCAAAACACAGGAGGAGAGAATGGAGCGGTTTAGGGTTCTTTAATTATTCTTCCCAACCAAGCAGAGTATAACAGGAATGTGAAACAGGAATGTGAACAACACGGAGGTCATAATGTTCTTGGGGGGGAAGAAGAATGAGAGCAGGTGCACTTCAGTGCAGCTGTCGGCAGCGAGAGAGAGAGGACACAGGTCTTGCGCTTGAGAGCGAGCAGGAGTCCTCTTTGCGGGGCTCGAGACGTCAGGGTGGAAGGACGCTGGGGCTCGAGACGTCAGGGTGGAAGAGCGCCGGAGCGAAGTCCTGGGGCACAAGAAACAGAAGGTTAGGGCAAGCATAAACAGGGGTAGTTACAGCTGGTCTTCAGGTAGCGTCGTCGTACCTCGGTAGACAGTTTAACACTGCAACGTTGGATGACGGGTTCTGCCAGTTGAAGTAGGTAATGCTTGATGAGGTGATCTCTTGCAGCCGCGCTGATTGCTCCTCATCTGGCAGACACAAGCTCTGATCGTGACACTCCGTGTCGGTCAATTATTTTGCGACAATGACCTCGTAGCTATATTATCCCTTACTTATCTTATGGCCATAATCAAACATACATACTACACTACATACAATCTCACTGCTATTATAATATATTTTTTTTATTGTGTTGCCCCCCCATAATTGCTGTGCTGGCCTATACTAGCCCTCTGTGTACTCTGGCATGCTAATTGGTCGTGGTGCCAGTAGGTCGCAGAACCCCTTAGGCTGTTCCAGTTAAACCCGTGAGGAATTCCATCCTCTGACCGATGGTGGTGTCTGTGTCTGGTCAGACACTCTAGTCTAGTGTAGCAGGGTGGATTATCCCTGCTTTGTGGGAACGGTTGTACACGGCCACCTGGTAGCGGGACACAGCAGAGCTGAGTCTAGCAGGATCCCCGACTGTAGGCCAGGAATGTCGAAGTGGAGGTCGAGCAGCAGGAGCGGATGGGGCCTAGGATTCACTGACCTAGGGATGGTACTCTGGTCCTTCTTGCCCTCCAGGGCGATCAGCAGTAGCTCCCCACACACCCCCACTTCCCCCAATACTTCCTGAGCCCTCCCACACCTGATGGCAGTAAGATGGATGATGTATTCGCTCCCCAAAGCAGTACCCTTCCTTAATGACCCGTGGAGACCTTTAACAATGAACTATAGGCAGGGGTGGGGAAAGGGTTAAATAATAATGAGCATTACCCCGGAGAGAAAAGGGTTAGATGAAATGCACACAGTGATCCCATTTACGTCTCCTTTATATAGCCTGGTTCCATTTACAAGTATAGCACTCAATTAGAAAAGCTATTCCCACAATGACAGCTATTCCCACACTGAAAGCTATTCCCACACTGACAGCTATTCCCACACTAACAGCTATTCCCACAATGGAAGCTATTCCCACACTGGGCACCTTGTGCTCTCTCTATATTACAGACACAGCAAGAACCTCTTCCCCTTTAAGGGTTATTTACTGCTCCGCTTCGCGGTAGGGGAGAACCAGGTAAAGAGTAAAGGAGTTCAATGGGAATTTTATACAGAACCACACATTATTATTACACTCAAAAGAAATTAACAGTGGGCCCACATTTAACAAATAAGGCCGGCTTGAAATGGTTGGGGTGCCCCTATACACTGCTCTCCAGCGTTCGTTCAAAGCACCGTTTATCTTCACTCTTACAGAGCCTGCGCCACACAGTGGACAGTCTACCGAACACGTTTCAACACTCAGAACGCCGCTGGTACTAATCCAAGATGGCGGGCTCAACCTCAGCACCACTAGTCCAGGTGCTAAGATGGCAGACGGAGATCCCGCGATAACAACCAGCGGGGCGGAGTAGACACTGGGGCAGGTGCTGCTGGGCAACGGCTTGGAGAGGCTGGAGAAGCGTGCAGTGTAGTGGCGTCCTCTGCTGGGCTGAAGAGGTGAGCCGGCGCGCATGCTAAACTGTGGTACTCGCCTAAACACAGCTAAACTGTGGGTCGTGTTGAACCCTCCTGCTATGACGCCTATACACAGCTAACGCAAGGTGGCCAATGTCTACCACCTGGTCTTCGGCGATGCTCGCCTGTTGATTCATTCACAGTGTCTCTGGCACATTAACCAAATGCTAAGCTACCGCAGATATTTCTAGGATAACCCGTTGTGTAACTGAGTTTATCTGGCGCATTAATCAAACGCTGAACTACCGCATATTCTTCTAGGATAACCCGTTTGGTAACTGAGTTGTTCCTCGCATGCTGACCCAGTGGTGCTCCCGTTCCAGACGTCCTTCTTCCTCCGTGTAGAACGCCGAAGAGAAAGCACCTCCCCGCTGCACGGTGTGATGAACCATTTCTTCTTCTCCTGATGTCCTTCCTGCCCAGCGACCACCACCGCTCCCTGCCGGCACCTGTAGTCCTGTCTCGCTATGAAACGTCAATGTTTTGAAGAAGGAGAATCAAAGAGCAGCAAGTTAATAGTCAATGTCGGGGAGGGATGATCAAGAGCGGTCAACTGGTTACAACGTCCTCGTGAACACAGGGAATGCAAAAGATTAACGTTAGACACCCTGAATAATAGCCAGACATATTCAGGTGGCTACACTAGGTTCACCTGTCTGGTGTTTTCTTTCAATTGGATGAGCCTAATTTATATGGAGCTTAGTTGTCCTTCCAAATGGTTATATGACCATTTGAAAGGACAACTAAGCTCCATATAAATTATTTTTTAGGGCTGTGGGTAGGGCGTTCCACATTGATGTGGCATAATTGCGAAACGTGTTTAGCCAAATCTGGGTTGAACATGATTTGTGGAACTCCCTCTGGTGTTGTGGTCGTGGTATTCACTGACCTTTGGGAAGTATTTCTACATGTACATGGGTACCTTCGTGGTGTAGTGTATCTTGTAGACCAGGCCCATTTGCAAGTTGCTGTACTCTGTCGTCTACTCTAGGGCGCGTTCACACCTACCCTGTTTGGTCCACTTTAAGTGGACCATGGTCCCTTTAGATCGATAGTCCGTTTGGTTTGTACAGGTATGAACGCAAAGTTAAACCGAACTATAATGAGGACCAAACAACCGAACCATGGTCCTCTTGAAAAGTTGGGACTCGGTTAGTTTCAAAGTGGACCATGGTTTGTTTGCTGTTGGTGTGAACGCGATCGAACTTTATATAGTATCTAATCTAGAGCAAATTAGTGACAGGTGCCTAGTGGCGGCGGTCGCGCGACCCAATTTGACAGTGCCAAGTTTACGGGACGGGCACACTGAACGCACGAAGTTCACGCGCGGCTCCCTCGCGGGATCGAGCGCCTGGCCTGGCACACAGAGTCCGACTTCTCAGCGCGTGCTGCAGCACGGGAGCCCTGATAGAACCAGCAGCAGCACGAGCTCTCTCTCCCTCTCTCTCTCCATCTCCCTCTCTCTCTCTCTCTCTCTCTCTCTCTCTCTGTCTCTCTCTCTCTCTCTCTCCCCCTCTCTCTCTCTCTCTCCCTCTCTCTCTCTCTAGAGAGAAAACAGAAAGAAAGAAAGAGAGGGGGAGAAAGAGACTGGAGAGAGAGAAAGAAAGAAAGAAGAAAGGCAGGGAGAATAAAGAGAGAGAAAAAGAGAGAGCTGTACTGTATTGTACCCATTCTGCAATCTGTTAATACAATTTCAAATCAATCAATCAATCGCGTGGCGCACGCCTCCCGCGCCGCCTCGAATCCGAAGCGGAAAAGATAGCTTGCCGTCCGCGAGGCGCGCTCCCGCTTGCGGCCAGTGTGCACAGTAACGTCCGTTAACATGGGAGCGGAAGTGAAGAGGCAGCCGCCCGTCCGTCCGTGTTCATTCGTTAGCAGTGTGCCCGTGCCGTCACAGCTTGCGCGCGACCCAACTCAAATTAATGACAGGCACGCGGACAGTCTCTCTCTTCCTCTCTCTCTCTCTCTCTCTCTCTCTCTCTATCTGCCTCTCTCTCTCTGCCTCTCTCTCTCTCTGCCTCTCTCTGCCTCTCTCTCTCTCCCTCTCTCTCTCTCTCTTCCTCTCTCAATTCAATTCAATTCAAATGGCTTTATTGGCATGACGTACTTCTACATGTTGCCAAAGCAATATTAAACATAAACATGGATTACAAAAAGTACATACAAAATATCATCGTAAAATAAAACATCAAGTATTACGGCGTAAACATGTCAGGTGACTGTCACTCACTGTCCCTCAGTTTGTGGCAGGCAGCAACGTATGCTGCTGCTAGCTCACAGCTTGTTGAGTCCTCCCCTAGTAGGACTGGTAGTTTTTCTGTATCTGGTAGTGCGAGAAAGCCTTTTTTTTATTAATTCAATTTTTTTTAAATGCGTTTCTCTAATATATTTATATTTTTCACATTTGGTGAGGAAGTGCCACTCAGTTTCAGGCTCACTGAGGGTGCAATGACAGCACAGCCTTTGCTCTGCAGGAAGCCAGGTTTTCCTGTGCCTCCCCTTTTCAACAGCGAGGCTGTGCTCACTCAGTCTGTATTTTGTCAAGGTTCTTTTTAGTTGTTGATCAGTCACCATGCTCAAATAATCTGCTATGGTGTACTGTCGATTTAGAGCCAGATAGCACTGCATTTTGCTCTGTGCTTTTGTTTGTGTTTTCCAATAGGTGATGTAGTTTTGTTTTAGCTGTGTAGTAATTTGATTTATTCTGATTGGTGACGTGTTCTGTTCCTGAGGTGTGTTAAGAGAGCAGGTTTGTGGACTCAGCCTCAGGACCAGCTGGGTAAGGGGGTTCCTGATGCTCCTCAGCTCTTGGCACTGCAGGGCTTGATAATGGTACGAGAAGGGGTCACTTCATTTTAGGTGTGTCCAAAAGTTAATTGCTCTTTTTTGTATTTTTAGTATTAGTGGGTAACGGCCTAATTCTGCCCTGCATGCATTGTTTGTAGTTTTCCTCTGGACATGTAGGATAATCTTACAGAACTCTGCATGCTCTCTATCTCTCTATATCTCTACTCTCTAGTCGACTTGCGCCACGCTCGTAATGACAATGACTAGGCGAGAGGCTCTCGTGAAATCTGAAGTGTCCGCCTTTTTAACTCCTCCCCCGGCTTCACTCGGCTACTCTCGTCTACTTTCGAGGCGAACCGAAATCCATCTCGAACAAGCCTAGTATCTCTCTGCTTTATCACAAGAGACGCTGTCGGCAACTGTTTACGTTTGTGAGTGCTAGTCCAATAGATGAACGACTTGGCGACAGCATGTCCTTTGTTTACAAATTAGATCTGCACCAAACAGGGTAGTGTGAACGCAGACCAAAATCAAACAATGTATCATTTTCACATTTGGTCCACCAAAAAGTCCGGACTATCCACTATCCTAATTAGCCATCCTAGGTTGTCAAAGTGGGCAGGGGTGAGGTGGGTTTTAGGAGTAAGGTCAAGCAGTAGTCTGACCAGTTTGTTTTGTGATGTTTGTAATCTTGTTTTTAGTGCCTTTGAGGTGCTTTGGTACCATGAGGTGCAAGCATACTATAGTCATAGTACCCTTGAATGAGTGCTCCTGCTAGAGTCTTCAGGGTATTGTTGTTTACCAGAGAGGAGATCCAGTTCCTCTAGTCTGACCAGCTCGACTCCCACCACGGAGCTAGCCTTCCTCACCAGCTTGTTCAGTTTGTTGGTGTCCCTCGAGTTGATGTAGCCCCCCCAGCATGCCACAGCATAGAAGAAGAGGATTATCTTTATTATCTTAAAGGGGAACACCACCCAAATTAACAAATTCAAATATGTTATTTCCATGGCCCAGGAAAGTTCAATCAATATGTGTGCCATAAACCAGAGAAGTAAAACTCAATGGATAATATATAATAATAATAATAATGCAGGACCTCTTTATTCGGCATGCAACGAACTGGACATGCAATGGGAGCGGCACACACACATTGTCTTTTTCTCAGTCGCCGATGCGATTGAGTCTCTGCACTTGACCCATCCCGTCGTCCTTCCCCCCAAGGGCAGCCGGGAGCAGACAGGTCGTCGACGAGGGACCGCGCCCCGGGGACCAATCCAAGTGCTCCTGCCCGTCTTTGTCAAGGCGATCTGTTGGTTGTGCATGTTTTTCCATTGGGTTTCTCTTATCGGGGGGGGGGGGGGGGGGGGACCCTTGCGAGCACGGGGAGAACATGCAAACTCCACACAGAAAGGCCTGGGAGATACCCCACCCATGGGTACCTGGCAACGCGGAAACCTCGTCCCCAAGCAGGAATCGAACCCTGGACCTTCTTGCTGTGAGGCGACAGTGTTAACTACACCACCGTGCCGCCAGATCATCAAGTATAAAGTTTGGAGCTACTTCATAGACAATGAATGGGAGAGTGACATGTTTGGTTGAGTTTATATACCCAAATGAGCTTTATTACTAGTAGTGTTCTCGGTTCTCAAACAAAAGATGTATCCATTTACTCACAACATTCCCCTGGGTGCTCAGTGTCAACTATTATTTTCTATGGAGCAACTCCAGACGTCATACTTGATGACATCACAAGTTTGAGTTTTAGCACTTTAATTAGGAGAGTTGTGTTGGGCAAGTTACTTTTAAAAAGTAACTAGTTACAGTTACTAGTTACTTCTTCCAAAAAGTAACTAAATTACTTACTCAGTTACAAATTATAAAAGTAACTAGTTACTTCAGAAAGTAACTATTGCGTTACTTTCAAGTACATTTTTTACATAAACAACATACACAAATCTAAACTATTTTAATGTTGCTGTAGGACAAAGTGAGACTAGCCTCCAATCAAATGCCATGTATATGTAGATATTATAATTACTATGTTTCTATAGTGGATCATACAAATACAAACACAATAGATTAGGGGTGTAACGGTACACAGAAGCCACGGTTCGGTACGTACCTCGGTATTGGGGTCACGGTTCGGTACGAGTTCGGTACAACAGATAATTAAATTTTTTAATTACTTTTTTTTTATATATTATATTTATGATCATTATTATAATTATTATTATTAAATAGAATTATTTTATATAGGCTTGCCGTGGTAGTCAGTGATTCTGGTGTCATTCTGTGTTCAGGCATCCAGAGTAAATGAATTGCCTAGTGCCCCTTTAACAACTTATAGGCTTGGTAAGTTTCACTTTCCCTTCTAGAGAGGATTTAACTGCACGAGACTAAATACTAGAGAACAGATGATATTACAACAATGGCAGAGGATTATTTGGATTTAACTGGAGAGGAGCTCAGATGATCATTCCGAAAAAGTATGTTTCTTTTTTTTATTTGATCAGCGTGAGTCCAATGTTGTTGTTGTTTGTTGGCGACGTGTGTGTGTGTGTGTTTCTGCGATGCGCGGCGTGTGTGTGTGTGTGTGTGTGTCGACGATGCGCGGCGTGTGTTTGTGTGTTGGCGATGCGTGGCGTGTGTGTGTGTTGGCGCAGAGATCTGTCTGATGAAAAAAACTGCTTCAATCATAGTAACGCGCAGCATTTTTTGGCAGTAACGGTAACGCCGTTATTAAGATTGGAAGAGTTAGATTACTCGTTACTGAAAAAACTAACGCCGTTAGTAATGCCGTTATTTATAACGCCGTTATTCCCATCACTATATTAGGAATAACATGTATGAATTCTTAAAGATGCTATAGATAACATTCAGCCACTAGATGTCGCATTAGAGCACCAGCATGTCATTTATCCAATCAGGTGCATTCCATGTGGGGAAATGGGAAGTAGGGAGGGGATACATGACTGACTGCAACATGTAAACAAGATTCAAGATTCAAGAGCTTTATTTGTCACATACAGGGCATACATACAGTGAACTGTACTGGGTGGCCATGCCACATTAATTTTGGACCTGCAAAAATCTTTTTAATGATAAATTAATTAATCAATAATGGGGACAATACTTTTATTCCACACCTTTCTAAAAACCTTTTATGATTACTCTACATACAAATGTTATCTATACCAGGGGTTCCCAAACTTTTCAGGCCAGGGCCCAGAAAATAAGGCGTCAGAGAGCCGCGGCCCAATGCACATCGTCTGGCTTTTTTTTTTTTTTTTTTTTGCCAGGCGACCGATTTGTTAAGCCAAATATCACTTCAATCCTATTAAGTTAGTTCAAGTTAGTTATTCATTTATATGTGCTATTTATGAGAGGGCTAACTTGTTGCAAAATAATAATGATAATAATAATAGCCTCATTAAAATACTATTGTTGCTTCGGTTGTTTTCAGCGTTTTATGTGCATAATCTGTTATTTAGTTTGAAATGTTCGTTGAAATAAGTAGATTTTTCGTTTTTGTTTATTTATTAAGTTAATATAAAACCATATAGTCACATTTTAGAATACAATAGAATAGAATTTTAGAATACAACTAGAAACACTGTCCTGGCCTGCTTCTGAGTTCAGTGGCCTGACAATTTTTTTTTTTTTTTTTTTTTTATTTTTTTTTTTTTTTTTAATCATCTCGCGGCCCACTCGTGGCTGCTCGCGGCCCACCTTTGGGTCGCGACCCCGACTTTGGGAACCACTGATCTATAGCACCTTTAAATTGGGTGTAGTGTCCTTTAACAAGTGAACTAGAACAGAATTGAATCTAGTGGCAGATCCACATTTTCTCACTGCCAGATTTTTGTTGACATGACTGATCAGACAGTCGACATGACTCATCACAGTGCAGTTCCATTATCCCGATTCACAGATATTCGTGATTGATTGATTGAAAACTTTATTAACAGATTGCAGAATGGGTACAATACAGTACGGCTCAATACACACAATTGTTAAGGGGATGCAGACCAGAGAAATACTTTCCAGGGTCCCCCATTTTCAATTCATAATGACATTTATGACATACACGACATACAGATATACAGATAGATATACAGTACTGTTACATCCAGACATTTATGACATACAAGATATACAAATATACAGTACTTTAAGAGACAGAGATCATGAAGTATATTTAGTAGGTTTCAGGTAAAGAGAGCTGTTTCCAAGGAAGAATTCAATTGGACATCGGTTTCAGAGACAATGGCTCAATGATAGCAGAGGTTGGTTTATTCAGCAAAGCAGCAAACAGCAAGTTCATAGTACAGCAGAAAAAGGTCCATCCTCGACACAGCCTCGACTAGACTGAGACCTAGCAATGGTCAATCATGGTTGTTATATCTAAAATGTTGACCCCTATTTTCATCAAAAATTTGCTGCTCCAAATCACACGTATTACAAAGGTTTCTTTGATAAACAAGTTCTAACAACAATGGTCTTGTGACCAGGGGTGAGTCAGGGCTCCAACCTAGATGGTTTCTGTGTGTGTGTGTGTGTGTGTGTGTGTGTGTGTGTGTGTGTGTGTGTGTGTGTGTGTGTGTGTGTGTGTGTGTGTGTGTGTGTGTGTGTGTGTGTGTGTGTGTATGTTGTTGTATGTGGTTGTGTGTGTTTGTGCGTGGCTGTGTGTGTGTCCGTGTGTGGCTGTGTGTGTGTGTGTGTGTGTGTTTGTATGTTGTTGTATGTGGTTGTGTGTGTGAGTGTGTGGCTGTGTGTGAGTGTGTGTGTGTGTGTGTGTGTGTGGTTGTGTGTGAGTGTGCTAGTCTGGTTTGTGTCTGTTTGTCTCCGTCAGTCTGCTCTGGCTCTTTGTATTTCTGTCATAATGTTATGTTTCTCCCTTATCTCTCCAGCACCATCACTCCACGGGTGTTGACTGATCCTCACCACAGCACCTCACCAGACCTGCCCTGCCGCCCGCAGCCACCTCCCCCTCCCCCGGCTCTCTTCCTGCCCACCGCTGTGTTTAGTCGAGTTCAATCAGTGCATTCGCATGTCTTTAACCCTTTACTACCACACTACAGACGATTAACCTTTCACTAACACACTACAGACGATTAACCTTTCACTAACACACTACAGAAGGTTAACCTTTCACTAACACACTACAGAAGGTTAACCTTTCACTACCACACTACAGAAGGTTAACCTTTAACTACCACACTACAGACGGTTAACCCTTTCACTACCACACTACAGAAGGTTAACCTTTCACTACCACACGGACCAGAAGGTACATCCGTGCGCCTTCTACTCGCGTCGGTTCCTCCCTGCCGAGAGGAACTATGACATCGGCAATCGGGAGCTGCTGGCGGTTGTGGCTGCCTTGGAGGAGTGGCGTCATTGGCTAGAGGGGGCCGAGGAGCCGTTTACCATTTGGACGGACCACAAGAACCTGACGTACATCCGTGCTTCCAAGCGCCTCAATGGCCGGCAGGCAAGATGGGCCAGCTTCCTCAGTCGGTTCGACTTCTCGCTGACGTTTCGCCCTGGTTCCCGCAACACGAAGGCCAATCCCTGGCTTTTTGCAAGGGATTGGGGGCAACGGTCAGTCTTTCCTCTGGTTATCATCCCCAGACTAACGGACAAACGGAGAGGATGAACCAGAGCGTGGAGTCTGCTCTTCGGTGTGTGGCTGCCGAGAGACCAGCTTCTTGGAGCCGTTTCCTTCCCTGGGTCGAGTACTCCATCAACTCCATGGTCAGTTCCGCCACCGGCCTCTCACCCTTTGAGGTATCCCTGGGCTACCAACCCCCTCTTTTCCCTGCACAGGAGACGGAGGTGGCAGTTCCCTCAGTACAGGACCACCTCGACCGGTGCTGTCGGGTCTGGGAGATCGCCAGGACCGCGCTGCTCCGGTCATCAGAGCGCGCCTGTCGTGGGGCTGACCGGCGCCGGGTTCCTGCGCCGACGTACCACCCTGGGCAGAGGGTGTGGCTTTCCGCGAGGGACCTCCCACTTCGGTCCTCGGCCAAGAAACTTAACCCCCGGTTCGTCGGACCTTTCGAGGTTCTGAAGGTACTCAGTCCGGCGGCGGTGCGTCTTAAGCTTCCTGCGTCCATGCACATTCACCCCGTTTTCCATGTGTCCCGGGTTAAGCCTGTCTCTCTCAGTCCCCTGATGCCTCCTGCTCCGGATCCACCTCCTCCCAAGATGGTGGACGGTCACCCCCAGTGGCAGGTCCGCCGGTTGATGGGCGTTCGACGGCGGGGTCGGGGGTTCCAGTACCTGGGGACTGGGAGGGGTACGGTCCGGAGGAACGGAGCTGGGTCTCCCGCCAGCTCATCGTGGATCCCGGCCTGATCACCGACTTCCATCGTGCCCATCCGGGCGAGCCGGGTCGGCCTGGTCGCCGGGTGGCTCCCGTGGAGGGGGGGGTACTGTGAGGTTTTGTCCGCTCCCCACCCACTCGCTCTCCGTTCCTTTAAGGTATTTTGTTAATTAATTGCATTCCCCGCCTCACGCTTCTTTTCTGTAAGATGCCGTGTTGATTGGTGCTCTCCCCACCACACGCTTCTGGAGCAATGATCAATTTCATCCCGCAGCTGTCACAGCTTGCCATTAGCGCCCCGTGGCTTTATATACCCTGATCTCCCTAATATCGATGTTGGATCGTTTTGAATATTCCCTGCATCTGCCTTTCTTTCCCGTCGCTGTCTGTTGCTCCCCAGGACTCTCGTGAAGTATCCCTGTTGGAGAACCTGATTCCCCGTACGAAGCTACGCCTCGTTTATCTTCCCGCTTTACGCATTGCGTTCTTTTGGATCACTTGTTTTTTGTGTGTTTGTGAAACACCGAAGAGATCCCGTTTTTGTTATACTGTTCTCACCTATTTTTTGATGTTGGATTTACACCTTGGATTACCGTATTGTTTTTTCTCTGGACTCTGCTAACTGTGTGTATCACACCGAAGATCAAGTCACTTGGATATTTGTTTTGGATCAGTCACCACTCTGTTTCTGTTGTGCGCTGAGCTAACTGGGATTTCTCTCTCCCCCTCCGTTTCCACCTGGAGTGTATGCTGGGGGGATCTGCAGAGCGGCTCAGACGTCACAAGCAAATTCCTCACCATCACCTTCTGGGAGAATCTGCAGAGCCGCAAACATTCTTCACATGCCAGATTCCCCGTTTGTTCTGTTCTCCACCTAATTCAATCTTGTGACTCTGAAAATAAACACGCCCTTGTTTTTGGCTAACTCTGAAACAACTCTCTGTGCCGTTGCGCTTGGGGTCGGTTACAAACCCTAACAATAGGTCTTCTATTTACCTCAGCTGCAAAGAGCACCAGGCCTTTATTAGAGAGACTTGTTATATAAGAGGCAGGCCTTAATTTCTAAAACTGACACTCATGGACATAATCCCTTCATTTTCATTATTATTATTATTATTATTATTATTATTATTATTATTATTATTATTATTATTATTATTATTATTATTATTATTATTATTATTATTATTATTATTATATTTTTAATGCGTACATTGTCTGTCTACATTTATTTAGACTAGCATTGGTATTTAAATATTGAGTGCAGTTGAGTAATTGTGGGATTAACATAATTCACACACTGAAGTTGGAACAGTCTAAGGTTGTCCAGTTGATTACAGACTAATGTCATACTAACACAACAGAGAACAGAGATAGAGGAGAACAGAGAACAGAGATGTAGGAGAACAGAGAACAGAGATGGAGGAGAACAGAGAACAGAGATGGAGGAGAACAGAGAACAGGGATGTAGGAGAACAGAGGAGGACAGAGATGGAGGAGAACGGAGAACAGAGATGGAGGAGAACAGAGATGGAGAACAGAGATGGAGGAGAACAGAGATGGAGAACAGAGATGAAGGAGGGAAAACACAAGAGGTGAAGGAGGATGAGGGCATATGAGAGGAGAGAGAGGAGAGAAGAGAGAGCAGAGGGGAGATAAGAGAAGAGAGAGAGAGCAGAGGAGATAGAGAGGAGAGATGAGAGAGAGCAGAGGAGAGATAGAGAGATAAGAGAGGAGAGAGAGGGGAGAGGAGAGAGAGGAGAGAGAGGGAGAGAGAGGAGAGGAGAGAGAGAGGAGATATGAGAGAGAGAGAGGGAGCAGAGGAGAGATAGAGAGATAGGAGAGAGAGAGGAGAGGAGAGAGAGAGGAGAGAGCAGAGATAAGAGATAAGAGAGGAGAGAGAGGGGAGAGGAGAGAGAGAGCAGAGGAGAGAGAGGGGAGAGGAGAGAGAGATAAGAGAGGAGAGAAAGTTGAGAGGAGAGAGAGGAGAGGAGAGGAGAGAGAGGAGTCAAACAAAGTCAACAGCATCCAGCTGACACCATTATTCTAGATAATATGACAACGTTAGCTAGCGGCTAACGCCAACGTTATATTATTATTATTTATTAGTTACGGTATGACCAGATGGCATTTCGGACCGTGAAACACTTTTATTGTATTGCGTGGTAGATGTTCTACCACTCGACAGTAAAGACATGTCTAACATAATAGTTTGTTTGAACAACTGAACTTACTTAGTGGAAAATCCTGCTGTTGTAACTTGTGCCTAAAGTGTTAACTTCACGCTGCCTGCCTGCGTACCAGCTTACACCTGGAGGCTGCAGGCAGCGCTGTAGAACACCGGCCGGGCTCCACTCTGTCTGCTGTCTGTGGGAGGCACTGGATCAAACCATATCGGGCAGGGGGGTGTCGCAATCTTTGGAAACTTAAAAACTTGCTATTAAGTGTCATTGCGTATTATTAACTCTTTCAGTGCCACGCCTGGTTTTCCGTTTTACCGCTTGAATGCCACCATCGGCGCCAATGTTAACGTTAATATCGCCTAATCTATGTTTTAAATTATGGCTATGTGTCTAATCTGCCCATCGCATTATCAAAGACTATTTTCCAGTCAGTGCTGTTGTAGCGTGATGAATTCTGCGTTGTGTCTGGTGTGAGGTGGACGTAGACACTCAGACAATGGTACCCATTTGGTGGTTGTTTATTTGGCAATCCTGTTAATCAAAACAGCACGTACACAACACATGGCGGCGTTAGCGACCGTCATCAAAGTGCACTCCACCTCTTGCTCTCGTCCTCAACAAACACAAAGAGAGCCAGCGCGCGCACATTTAAAACAGCGCGCCGTCTACAGTCACGACCATTAGATACATTTAGCTCAGTGCAAGTTAGCCTCAGCAAAAACATACAAAACAATATGAAATAAAAGACAGTGTGTAAGCATTAATTAAACCAAAATACAAAACCAACGGTTCATACCTGTTAATCAAAACAGCACGTACACAACACATGGCGGCGTTAGCGACCGTCATCAAAGTGCACTCCACCTGATATTACCAAACAGAATACTGAGTTAGTACACGAACGTACTATGGCTGTTTTACACAGGGCGAATTAATGTCATTACACAACAGGGTATTTCAGTACCAAAACCAAAACCTAAATCAGTTTTACAATTTATACAAAGCAGTTAAATCCAATATTAGATAAACGGAAGCGCATACCTCTTGCTCTCGTCCTCAACAAACACAAAGAGAGCGAGCACTTCCGTCAGCGTGTGTCTCGTCAACAAACCGGCGAAACCATTTTATACATTAGTTGAACGTATTTACAATACAACAGATATTCAATGGAAAGATATCCTATCTTCTCTAAACCCATTATAAAAGACCCAAAAGGGATTTTGTTTGGAGAATTGGTAACTCAATGTGAGGAAATTAATATGAAGTAATAATCAAGACACCCCTCCATAACACTAAAGTGGGCTCGGTCCACTTTGTTCCACTTTGTTCCTTCAAAGTAAGAGTGTTTCTGTTTTGACCTACTTATTTAAGATAAAGTATAACAGTTTCTGTCCATGATTCTAGCATAACAACTTCACTCTGCTACATACTCCCCCACTGACTTATGCCAGACCATGGACAGTGTTCCCTTCAATCAACTCAACAGCGTAAGTATAAACCAAAGAAACAGAAAATAATAAAAAAAAAAATCACAATGAATCAACGCGTCACATGTAACTCAGTGTATTCCCTTAATTCTAAACCTAGAAAATAGGTTGACCAGCTCAAAAGCTATCCGATAAAGGATCAGGAAAAATAAAGGGTAGTGAGCCCCTCACCTAACCACAGGCAAAAAACATGCCATGTACATATTTATACCATGGAATACACCAAAATTACCAAATCATGTCTAGTGCAATAGACAACCGTAACTACCAGTATGACTCAAAGAAAACCAAACAGCAAAATCAATGAAAGAAAAGAAGAAGAAAATTCCAGTAATAAAAATAATTACTCAAAAGAAAACAAAAAAAATTGTGTCCTCTTTTTAGGATGACAGCAGAGCCCTGACTTGTACCGCCATCGTCTGAATGAGCCTGTTAACTGGCCTGATTAGTCTCCCCCGCCTAGTGTAAACCCCTTGAGGTACCTCAACTACACTCGGTGTGACATCGACAATGGCCGATTCAGGTTCACTCACTGGTACAAATAAGGATGCACTACAAGGGGCCTCTTCCGAAGCAATCATGTCTCCAGTAAATGAATCCACAGTTGTCGTGTCTGACGACTGATCACTATCCTGATAAACAATTACAGAGTATGACTCTTCTGATTCAACATCTGCATCTGGTCCCTCCATCCAAAAGTGGCGTGGTTTCTTCAGTTTACACTCCTGCTCCTCACCATTATGTGACTCAAGTGTAATTCTATGATGTTGATCACTACTCATGCTCCCCACCTGCTCCTCTGCTGGCTCTGATACACCCATCCCTGTCGTGGTATCTACTACCCCCTCCACACTGGACTCAGGAAGATGAGCAACCCACCGGGCAGTTCTCAGCTCACCCTGATCAGAATCATCTGTTATTTCCTCACTCGGAACAGTGCCAGGAATAGACACCTCAATCTCTGGCTCATCCCATGACGGCAGAGGCAGGAAATTGACGGGCATAATCAAGTTCCTATGAACAGTCTTAATCCTCCCTGTGACAGGATGACGGATACTGTATACATTCAGCCCACTGTTTTTACACACTACAGTATAGACGGCACTCTCCCAGCGGTCAGCTAACTTTTTCTTGCCTCGCTCCCCCTTATTTGCCAGTAAGACCCGATCCCCCTTCTCTACTGCATGTCCC
Organism: Notolepis coatsorum; assembly: GCF_963971535.1. Classification (NCBI taxonomy): domain Eukaryota; kingdom Metazoa; phylum Chordata; class Actinopteri; order Aulopiformes; family Paralepididae; genus Notolepis; species Notolepis coatsorum. The sequence goes on along the minus strand of NC_140167.1, from coordinate 19,300,008 downwards.
TTTAACTGCCTGTTATACACCTCAGCTTGCCTGGTCTGTTGCTTCTCCGCATGCTTTTGAGCAAGTGCCATTGCTTCCCTTAGATCCTTTCCCAGTGACTGGACATACTTATCCACATCCACCGTATCTCCATCCAAAAGGACACTCTGAAACATGACGTCGACAGGTAATCTTG